>NC_045443.1:115550537-115616650 GCF_002776525.5 Piliocolobus tephrosceles
TTTTTTTTTTTGAGACAGGGTCTTACTCTGTCACCCAGGCTGGAGTGCATGATCGCAGCTCACTGTAGCCTCAACCTCCTGGGCTCAAGTGATCCTCCTGCCTCAGCCTCCCAAGTAGCTGGGACCACAGGCACGCACCACCACATCTGGCTAATTTTTGTATTTTTTGTAGAGGTTTCACCATGTTGCCCAGTTTGGTGCCAAACTTCTGTGCTCAAGCAATCCATCTTGGCCTCCCAAAGTGCTGGGATTACAGGCATGAACCACTGTGCCCAGCTGAGTTGAACACTGTATAAAAATCATGCCATTCTATGATGTTGGCTATTTAAGAAGAGATGACAATCATTATGCACATTTCACAGATGAGAATATTAATGCTCTAAGACAGTATTGTTCAATATGGCTTCCACGGGCCCCATTAATTAATGTTAAACACAATTTAAAATTCAGTTCCTTAATCACATATCCTAACCACAAGCAACTACCACATCCGGCAGCACAGATAGAAAATATTCCTATCGTAGCAGAAAGTTCCACTAGACAGCACTGGACTAAGAGGTGAAGTGATTTAGCTAAGGTGACTCTGTGAATATGTGGCAGAGCTGAAGGGTTCTGACTGACTCGGGAAGCACACTGTCAATGACGCCATTCAGACAGCACCAGTCATCCTGAATGTTTCTGTCCAGCACATATTTATTAAAAGCCTGCTATGTGCCAGGGACCGTGCTGTGCACAGCCAGAAACCTGCAGCCCAAGAGCAACCCAGGGGGTAGCTGCTGGCCAGTAAGGGGCAGGGGACGCAGGGGCCCCCCAGGTCACCTCCAGGACTTCCTTGCGCACATCGACGATCCGGAACCAGTGCCGTAGCTGGGGGAAGCCATCCAGCTCCGCGTTGCGCTCCTGCAAAGCCACCTTCTTTTTGCAGGACAGCTGCCGGCTGAAGTACTTCACCAGCTTGCTCTGTGGAGACACAGACAAGGACAGAGGACACATCTCAGAGGCACTGACACAAGGAAGAGAGACAAGAATCCCCTACGAACCCCCACCCTAAACCCAGCCAACTCTATAAAGACTGGTTCCGCTACAGTGAGATCCAGTTTGGCACCCACCTTTCCACCTCGTTGGTGAAGACGGTCAAACAGGCGGCTCTAGCATCTGGCTTGGGGTTGGGGGAGATGGCGCACATTGGTACCAATTCAGTGGAGGGCCTTTTGATCGCATCCACTGCCACCTCGATTGCACACATCTTTTTCTGTTTTTGTTTTCTTTTGTTTTGAGATGGAGTTTCACTCTTTCACCCAGGTTGGAGTGGAATGGTGTGATCTCGGCTCACTGTAACCTCCGCCTCCCAAGTTCAAGCAATTCTCCAGCCTCAGCCTCCCGAGTAACTGGGATTACAGGTGTGCACCACCATGCCTGGCTAATTTTTGTATTTTTAGTACAGACAGGGTTTTACCACGTTGGCCAGGCTGGTCTCAAACTCGTGGCCTCAGGTGATCCGCCCACCTCGGCCTCCCAAAGTGCTGGGATTAGAGGCATGAGCCACTGCACCTGGTCTGCACACATCCTTTGATCTAACAATTCCACCTGCAGGAACTCCTCCAACAGACACCCATACTGTACAGAATGACTGTACAAGGTTACTTCCTTACAGTTCCGTTTGCAACAGCAAAGGACTGCAAACATTCTGAGAGTCCATCAGTAGAAGACTCATTACATAAATGATGCTACAGCCAACAAAGAAACTTATGCAGCTCTAAAATCAAACCATGAAGCAGGCTCTGTACTGACAGAGAACAGTCTCCAGGGTACACCGATAAATAAAAATACTCTCCCATTCATAAGGACAATGTCTCCCTTCCCTGTATATATCTTTGTAAATGTAGAAACTCCGTCCACAAGGACTCCCAATTCTTTTTTCTTTTTTTTTTTGAGACGGAGTCTCACTCTGTCGCCCAGGCTGGAGTGCAGTGGTGCGACCTCAGCTTACTGCAAGCTCTGCCTCCCAGGTTCAGGCCATTCTCCTGCCTCAGCCTCCCAAGTAGCTGGGACTGCAGGCGCCTGCCACCATGCCCGGCTAATGTTTTGTATGTTTAGTAGAGATGGGCTTTCACCGTGTTAGCCAGGATGGTCTCAATCTCCTGATCTCGGGATCTGCTCGCCTCAGCCTCCCAAAGTGCTGGGATTACAGGGGTGAGCCACCGCGCCCGGCCAAGGACTCCCAATTCTTTAGGGGAGGGAAGAGGAAGGTGGGGAAAAAGAGTCGGGGAAACATTTTATTTAAACTCTTTTGTGCTGTTTGAATTGTAAGTCCTACAGAAACATCCAAACATTAATTCTTTTAAAATGAGACAGACTTGAACCCAGGCTTCTGAAGAGATCCCATGACATGAGAAAAGAAAGTTTTTTATTGCTGGGTTTGTAAAATCTCACAATATTAACCAAAGAAAGGCAATACTTGTGTGTCTGAGCAGAGAAAACAATTTGGAAGAATAAACTCCAGGCCTCTGACTTGGGTCAAGTATTTCTTTATATACATTTCTTGTATGCATTCAGTAGTTACCCGAGGTATAATACATTATTATCTTTTTTTTTTTTTTTTTTTTTTTTTTTTTTTTTTTTTTTTTTTTTTTAAGAGACAAGGTCTTTTTCCATTGCCCAGGCTGGAGTGCAGTGATGCAATCATAGCTCACTGCAGCCTCGAACTCCCTGGCTCAAGAGATCCTCCTGCCTCAGCCTCCCAAGTAGCTAGGACTACAGGTGAGTGCCAACAAACCCAGCCTATATTATCATCTTTGTAATTTAAAATGTATTTAATAAAGATAATTAAATAGAACAAAATTAGAATTCAGTATGGAGGTATCTGTGGCATTTCAAAACCGTCAACCAACATTTATCAAGAACAAAGTCTGAATTCTAGGATCAAAAAATTCAGAGGGCCGGATGCCATGGCTCACACCTGTAACCCCAGCACTTTGGGAGGCCAAGGAGGGAGGACTGCTTGAGCCCAGGACTTTGAGACCAACCTGGGCAATGTGGTGAAACCCTGTTTCTACAAAAAAAAAAAAAAGAAATCCTCACTCAGGAGGCTGAGGTGGGAGGATCACATGAGACCAGGAGGTGGAGGCTGCAGTGAGCCATGATCATACCACTACACTCAAGGCTAGCTGACAGAGTGAGACCATCACTCAAAACAAAACAAAGCAAAACTTGGAGCCTGGGATGGCTGTCATGGGCTTCTGTGCTTTTGCTACCTGGTCTCCATTTCCCCTTTTACTGAAAAGAACACATCAACTTTCTTTCAAGGAACCTCCTTTCTTTGGCCCACAGTCCATCCAGCTGATGTGAGGCTGTTCCCACTGCATCACCCCACCACAGCTGCAGGGTGGGCACGTAACCCAGGCCCCATCAAACAGCCGTACTTGGGTCAAGGGCAATCACGGATCCAGCTGGGCCACTGAGACCCCACCGGGACCTCTTCTAAGCACTTGGGACATAGCCATAGCACACCCTCCAGGGCTGCCAGGTGGTGTCATGGAAGACAGGAGCTGCCTGGGCCGTCGTCCCTGCCGCCATCTGGGATCCTCCTGACACTGAAGCCCATTTGGAAGATAGCAGAGCCAAGAGATGGAGTCACATTCCCAGCCATAGCCATCATCTGAGCCCCAGCACTGAGCGGAGAAACCAAATCTCCCTGGACTCTGCAGTGATGTGCGCCAATAAATTCTCTTCTTTTGCTTAAGCTGCAGTGAGCTGGATTTCTGTCGCTAAAGCCTCCTGACTCATAGAGAAATTAAAAAACATGGAGTCCACCTCCTTGAGGGAGTCTTGGCATCCCTGGTATACTGGTTTCCTGTGGCTGCTGTCATGAATAACTATATACTAAGTGGCTAAAAACAACACAAACATACTGATCTCGCAGTTCTGGAGATCAAAAGTCCTAAATCAGTCTCATGGGGCTAAAGTCAACAGGGCTGGTTACTTCTGGAGGCTCCCGGCAAGAATCAGTTTCCTTCCCTTTTCAGTGATCAGAGGCCGCCCACATGCCTTGGCTTCTGGCCCCTTCCCCACATCACTCCAACCACTTCCTCCATCACCACATCTCCTGCTACTGCCTCTTATCCTCCTGCTTCCCTCTTATACAGAACCTTGCAATGATCTGGGACGCACCCAGACAACCCAGGGCAATCTCCCCATTTCAAGATCCTTATCTTACATCTGCAAAGTCCTTTTTCTCATGTATGGTCACACAAACACAACTTCTGGGCAGGAGGAGGTAGAAATTATTGGGGGACTGTTATTTAGCCCACCACACCAGTGCACTTACCCGGGCAAGTGGTTCAACTCTACCTGGAGGAGAGGGAAGGGGCTGAGGAAAGGCAGCCCCAGCAGAGGTCAGGGCCCATGAGACGACCATCCAAGAAGAGCATCCAGAAATAGCAATGGCCCAGTGAAGTTGGGAGATTAGGTAAATACAGAAAATTGAGCAAATAAACAAATCTATTGAGCATTATTTTTCTTCCTGTCTGAGAAGAGTGACACGGATGTGGGATGGGAAAAGCTAGACTAAATCCTGTGGTATTGGTTTGGGAAGAGTTACTCCATACATATAGATATAAATGTTGATGTAAATGTGTGTGTATATGTATACATATATGCACTGCACACACACACACACACACACACACACACATATATATATAGCTTAGATTGTCCACTGAGGGGACTCAGATTTACTCCAAAAGGTGAGTTCTGGGCTACATTAGTTTACAAGGACTGCTGTAACAAAGGACCACGAGTTGGATGGTTCGAACAGGAAACATTTCCAGTGTCACAGTTCTGGAGGCTAGAAGTTTGAAATCAAGGTGTCGGTGGGGCCATGCTCCCCCTGAAGGCACTGGGAAAGGCCCTGCGACAGGCCTCTCCCCTCGCTTCTGAGAATCCCGTGGCTTGTGGCAGCCAAACTTCAGTCTTCACACAGCATTCTCCCTGTATGTGTGACTGTGTCCAAATTTTCCCTTTTTACAAGGACACCAGTCATGTTGGACTAGTATGAACTCACCTAAACTAATTACATCTGCAACAACCCTATTTCCAGATAAGGTCATATTCTGAGACATTGAGGATTAGGATTTCAACATATGAATCTTGGGGTATCACAACTGGAACCAGAACACGGACCTTTGAAACACAAAAGCAAGAATGACCCCCTGACCACCCCAGCCTGACCATCCGTCTGCAAAGACACTGCATTCATGCTAGATCAGGGCCCTGGGTAACACAGCGAGACTCCATCTCAAAAACATAACAATAGTAATTAATTAATGTAAAAAATAAAATAAAAACTAATCAGGTTTAAATTACTAAACATTCTTTAAAAGCCCAATATTTCATTTATCTAGTTTTTTTTAAGTACAGGTTACCATTGTACCGCAAGAGAATGTACTTTTAATCGGATAGAAAACTGCGTCTTCCTAATTCATAATTTAAGTTCTGATTTTGAAATTAGTAGGGTTTAATTTAATCCATCCTATTTATAGAAATTATGTGAAAGATACACAAACTTACATCATTGGCAATATCTGCAAATCGGGCTTTGTACCCAGTGGTTTTCCTCAGCCTTTTCTTCTGAATAAATGAGGTTTTACTGTTCATTATTCTATATCTGTGTATGCCTACGTTGTATTTCAAATATTGCAAAAGAAATAAGGATCTGGCCCCTTTAAAAAATAATAATAAATGAGCATGATTTATCAATTTCTTCCCTTCCCTTCCCTCCCTTCCTTTCCCTTCCCTCCCCTCCCCTCCTCTCTTCTCTTCTCTTCTTTTCTTTACTGAGACAGGGTCTCACCATGTTACCCAGGCTGGTCTCGAACACTTGGACCCAAGCAATCCATTCACTTCGGCCTCCCAAGATGCTGGAACTACAGGTGTGAGCCACTGTGCCCAGCCTCAATTTGTTAAACAAAAGAGGTAATGTCAACTGGGAAGCCAGTGATGTCATGCGTCATACCTTTAAAAAAAGTCACAGAAAATTGAAAAACTAGGCTAAGACCAGAAGTTAAATGGCAGGACCATTGGAACCATGGTACTGCCTTATCAAACATCTGCTGGAGAATAGTAGTGTTTCCCAACTGCGGGTATCACTGATAACTTGAGAGGTGGTACCTAGGCGTAGTGTTAAATAACATCGTATCATATAGCGAGCACTTTCTTCTCCGTCCAAATTTTTCTCCAGCCATCTGACTATATCAAGGAGACAGTCTCTGTTGAATGATACTATGTCTTTAACAACTCTCTAACCTCTGCTAATCTCTCTCTCTTTTATTTTTATTTTATTTTATTTATTATTATTTTTTTTTGAAACAAGGTGTCACTCTGTCACCCAGGATGAAGTGCAGTGGTGTGATCATGGCTCACTGCAGTCTCGACCTCCTGGACTCAAGCCATCCTCCCACCTCAGCTTCTCAGGTAGCTGGGACAACAGGTATGTACCACCATGCCTGGCATGGGCCAACACACCATGCCTTTTTTTATTTTTTGTAGAGACGGGCTTTACTTGGTTGCCCTGGCTGGTCTCTAACTCCTGGACTCAAGCAACCCACCTGCCTCAGCCTCCCAAAGTGCTGGGATGATAGGCATGAGCCACTGTTCTCTTTATAACAGAGCACAGGACAGTCTCAGAGCCTTCAGCAGATAACAATATGAAACACAATTTCATGACACTTGTGTTTACATTGTATTTATTTTCTTCATTGTCTTCCATTTATGGCAAGTGACACTAGTTTTCCATTACAATAGCTGCACATGGTTTAATTTTTAAATACATGCGTGTTAAAAAATGGAGTTGGTTTAAAGAAAACACAGATATGGCAAAAAGTATGATGGTGGTATCAAACTGATGCATTTGGAGAAACACTGGACTACAAAATACAGTTCTGACTCCTTAAATTATTACTTGGGGCTTAACCCTACTCCATTTCTCCTTCCTTGCCTCATTCATTTCCATGTTATTCCTGAAACAGGGCCAGGCACAGTGGCTCAAACCTGCAATCCCAGCACTTTGGGAGGCTGAGGTGGGAGGATCGCTTGAGCTCAGGAGTTCGAGACCAGCCTGGCCAACATGGCAAGACCCCATCTCTACTAAAAATACAAAAATGAGCCAGGTATACTGTTGTGTGCCTGTAGTCCCAGATACTCAGGAGGCTGAGGTGGGAGGAGGGCTTGAGCCCAGGAGGTCGAGGCTGCAGTGAGCTGTGTTCATGCCATTGCACTACAGCCTGGGCAACAAAGCGAGAGTTTGTATTTAAAAGAAAAAAAAAAGGGAAAATTACCTAAACACATGCAGGACCTCAAATGTCACCTCCCTGATTCCTCCTACCTGGAAGTCCTTTCCATACCCACCTGAGGAAGGGTATAAAAATGACCTGAGGCCGGGCGCGGTGGCTCACACCTGTAATCCCAGCACTTTGGGAGGCCGAGGCGGGTGGATCACGAGGTCAGGAGATCGAGACCATCCTGGGTAACATGGTGAAACCCCAACTCTACTAAAAATACAAAAAAATTAGCCGGGCGTGGTGGCGGGCGCCTGTAGTCCCAGCTACTTGGAAGGCTGAGGCAGGAGAATGGCGTGAACCTGGGAGGCGGAGCTTGCAGTGAGCCGAGATTGCGCCACTGCACTCCAGCCTGGGAGACAGAGCAAAACCCCGTCTCAAAAAAAAAAAAAAGACCTGAATCCTTTACACCCCTCCTGTGTCCATACCCTTTGCAATGTCACTTTGCAGTTGATTCACCAAAGGGGTGCCGTCTGTGTCCACGCCTTTTCAATGATGCTGGCTATGTGACTTGCCTCAGCCAATAGAAGAAGGCCTGTGTGCTTCTACTTGCTGGCTTGGACCACGTCATCTTCATGAGAATGTGCCCAGGCTAGTCAGCTGAAGGATAAGAGACTACATGGTGCAGAGTCAAGTCTTCCCAGATATCACAGCCAAAACCATCCTAGCTCAGTTGACAGCTAACTCTTGCCTGGCTATTGGCTATAAGTGAAGCCATCCCAGATCAGAGGAGCCACCAATCTACTGCTGATCCCAGAGGCATGGCCAATAAATGCTTATGTCATGTGCCACAGGGGTTTTGTGTTTGTTATACAGCATTATAGGGACCTGTAGCTAACTGATACACCACCACATCAATGCATGAAAATCTGAATTTTTCTCCAAAGCCCACCTCAAATGCCACCTGCTCCAGCAGGACCTTATAAATTCTTTCTTGGGACTTTATTTGTACACACTGTATTATAGAATTATTCACAATTTTTCTTGCATTATAACTGACCAAGAAGATACTAGATCCCTTAAAGGGCTAAGATGTCCTTGCTAGATTTGGAAGAGTAAGTAAAATAAATATAACAATAAAAATACGGCCGGGCACGGTAGCTCACGCCTGTAATCCCAGCAGTTTGGAAGGCCGAGGTGGGTGGATCACCTGAGGTCAGGAGTTCGAGACTAGCCTCATCAACATAGTGAAACCCTGTCTCTACTAAAAATACAAAAATTAGTCAGGCATGGTGGTGCACGCCTGTCGTCCCAGCTACTCGGGAGGCTGAGGCAGGAAGCTTTTGAACCCAAGAGGTAGAGGTTGCAGTGAGCTGAGATCATGCCACTGCACTCCAGCCAGGGCAACAGAACAAGACTCTGTCTCAAAATAAATAAATAAATAAATAAATAAATAAATATTTTATAAATAAAAATAGAAGTACCATTTCTAAGCATTTCCCCCATGGGCCAGGCCCATGTTGAATGTCATACGTGCATTATTTCAATATATCCTTATATTCCCAGGAACTAGGTGCTATTAACATCTACATTGTACCAAAAAAGAAACTAGGCATAGAGAAGGTAGGCCATTTGCTCACAATCACACAGCTAGTAAGTGCAGAGCCAAGATTCAAACCCAGTCTAATTCAAACACTCCAAAGTTACAGAAAGGATAACCTCAATTTAATTTACTTTAATTATTTAATAAATGCATTTATTTTTTTTTTTTTTTTTTTTTTTTTTGAGACAGAGTCTCACTCTGTCATCCAGGCTGGAGTGCAGTGGCCGGATCTCAGCTCACTGTAATCTCTGCCTCCAAGGTTCAAGCAATTCTCCTGCCTCAGCCTCCTGAGTAGATGGGACTACAGGTGTGTGCTACCACATGCAACTAATTCTCGTATTTTCAGTAGAGACGAGGTTTTGGGCCACGTTGGCCAGGTTGGTCTCGAACTCCTGACCTCAGATGATCCTCCCGCCTCGGTCTCCCAAAGTGCCAGGGTTACAAGAGTGAGCCACTGTGCCCAGCCGCATATATTTTCCTTGTAAGAAAGTTAGGACATTTCAGGCCAGGCGCGGTGGCTCATGCTTGTAATCCCAGCACTTTGGGAGGCCGAGGCGGGCGGATCACCTGAGGTCAGGAGTTTGAGACCAGCCTGGCCAACATGGTGAAACACCGTCTCTACTAAAAATGCAAAAATTAGATGGGTGTGGTGGCAGGCGCCTATAATCCCAGCTACTCGGGAGCCTGAGGTAGGACAATTGCTCGAACCCAGGAGATGGAGGTTGCAGTAAGCCGAGATCACACCACTGCACTCCAGCCCAGGCGACAGAGCAAGACTCCATCTCAAAAAATAAAAATAAAAATAATTAAAAGAAAGTTTGAACATTTCAGATAAGGCCAGAGCTCCCTTCGACCACTCCCACAAATGCAGATTCCATCCCTGGAGGTACAGCAGGTAATCGCTGAGACCAGTTAGGTGCCCCTCTCTCCAGACGTTGATCTGTGAATTTTCACAAATACATACAGATCTGTTGAAATGCTGCAATGTGCCTTTATGTGTACGATTTCTTTTTTCCTCTCACATAAATGGTATCACACAGCATGCACTTTTGGGCACTTGCTTTTTTCACTCGGTAGTAAGCCCTGAGTGTCTTTCCATGTTAATCCATACAGATCTGCCTCGTTCTTTTTAATCTTCTGCATGGAGGATTCCTTTGATACCTGGGTGAAAAGCCCATGATGTGAGCAGTTCTGTGATGTCTGCTGGGACATCTTTGTCAATGACAATAAAACGTTTTCAGGAATAACAGCCACCATCGCAGCTGCCATGTACTAAACATTTACAGTATGCCTGGCATTGTGAGCCAAGTGCTGTGAATGTGTTTGTTCCTTTTTTTTTTTTTTTTTTTTTTGAGGTGGAGTCTCGTTCTGTCGCCCAGGCTAGAGTGCAGTGGCCGGATCTCAGCTCACTGCAAGCTCCGCCTCCCGGGTTTACGCCATCCTCCTGCCTCAGCCTCCCGAGTAGCTGGGACTACAGGCACCCGCCACCATGCCCAGCTAGTTTTTTTTTTTTGTATTTTTTAGTAGAGACGGGGTTTCACCGGGTTAGCCAGGATGGTCTCGATCTCCTGACCTCGTGATCCGCCCGTCTTGGCCTCCCAAAGTGCTGGGATTACAGGCTTGAGCCACCGTGCCCGGCTGTGTTTGTTCCTTTTAATCCATGCGACAATACTAGTTGTGAGGCTGGTACTTTCAGCCCATTCTATGAACGGGAAGACCGAAACTTCAAAAGGCTGAATCATTTGCCAAGATCCACAGAGCTATTGAAGTGGGAGCGCCAGGGTGTGATCCGAAAGCTCTGTCTCTTTACCGGGACACTATGCTAGGAGCTGTTCACGGCTCCTTCCCACTGACCTGGAAGTGCAAAAGTTGGGCATCGACCCCTCAGGAGCAGAGAGAGGGCCTTATTCATCTTAGGAAGTCATCTAAGTGAATTCCTGAATTCTAGCTCTGAGGTTTGGGCCAGTCAGTTCAGCTCGCTGAGCCTCCACTTCCTCATCTGTAAAACAGGTGTCTTTCACCTTTCCTCGCAGGCCTGCTGAGGCATTCTCAGCCAGACGTGGTGGCTCACACCTTTAATCCCAGCACTTTGGGAGGTCGAGGCGGGTGGATCACCTGAGGTCAGGAGTTTGAGACCAGCCAACATGGTGAAATCCATCTCTACTAAAAATACAAAATTAGCCGAGTGTGGTGGAACATGCCTGTAGTCCCAGCTACTCGGGAGGCTGAGACAGGAGAATCCCTTAAACTTAGAGGTAGAGGCTGCAGTGAGCCGAGATCGCACCACTGCACTCCAGCCTGGGCAAGACAGAGCGAGATACTGTCTCAAAAAAAAAAAAAAGAAGGAAATGATTTGTGCAGTAGATACCCCATACACCCACGTCCTACTTGTTGAAGGGGGATGTGGGCTCGGGGGAAGTGTTTCCCAGGTCACCCAGAGACTAAGATCCTGCACTTGCCAAGGAGTTAGAACCAAGGGGTGTCCCAACTATGACACATTAGAAATGGGAGGAGTGAGTTTAGGAAGCAGATGGAGTGAAGGAGACAGGTGGGGACAGTGGCCTCGAGTTCCAGCCTTGCCCTTGAGGCAAAAGGGAATGAGAATCATCTTGTGGGACAAGAGTGTACTCGGCTGCAAGGGAAAAACCCAGAAAACTGCACAGAGTGTGAAGCTATGCTGGGCAGAGATCGAGCAGTGCTTCCCGAACAGGGACCCCGGCAAAGAGCAGCTCTTTCTCCTGGTTTTCCAGGACTGATGCTACAGAGTAACTGTGGCTGTCAGTTAACAGATTTGCTTTGAGCCAAATGCTGAAATGAGCACATTTTATGAATTACCTTCTTTCATTTTCCACAACGCCGGAGGATTGTGATATGGGTCCAATCACTGTCCCCATTGTACAAAGGAAGAAATCAAGACCCAGAAATGTCAAATAACTCGTCCAAGGTCATCAAGCTACTAAGTGGATAAACTGGGATTTGAACCCAAGTCTATCAAACTCTCGTTAATTAACACACAAGGAATGTCATGCCAGGCCAGGCACGGTGGCTCACACCTGCAGTCTCAGCACTTTGGGAGGCCGAGGCAGGAGGATCACTTGAGGTCAGGAGTTCAAGAGCAGCCTGGACAACACAGTGAAATCCCGCCACTACTAAAAATACAAAAAATAGCCAGGCGTGGTGGCATACACCTGTAATCCCATTTACTTGGGAGGCTGAGAGGCACAAGAATTGTTTGAACTCAGGAGGCGGAGGTTGCAGTAAACCAGGAAACTGAGATCGTGCCACTGCACTCCAGCCTGGGTGACAGAGTGAGACCCTGTCTCAAAAAAAAAAAAAATGTCATGTCAGATGAAACCACACAACAGCCAAAACAAAAGGTATAGTATAACCCTAGTTTCTGAATGCAAAACGCATTCATATATATAATTATATACACACACACATATATATACACATATATACACACGCACACACAGAGAGAGAGAGAAAAAAGGTTGGCAACTGCATCTCTGGGTTATGATAGGTGAAGTTTATTTTCTTATTTCTGTCCCTCTGTATCTTATAATTTTTCTATAAGATACAGATTTTTTTTCCAAGAGAGGGGGTCTTGCTATGTTGCCCAGGCCGGTGTCAAACTCCTGGCTTCAAGCAATCCTTTTGCCTCAACCTTCTGAATAGCTGGGATTACAGGCACAAGTCACTATTCCCCATTTATTTTTCTGTAAGCCTGAATTACCTATATGATTCTAAGTTACAAATCACATGAAAATCAGACATTTGCCAATCATAAAGACACACAGGCCATCCTTAGTGTCAGCCATCTCATTAAGTATGACAGGCATTACATAAATATGCCAGGCATTCTGCTAAGTACTTGACACATTATTTCACTGAATCATCACAACAGCCTCAATAGGAACCCCATCTTATTTACAAATGTGAAAACAGAGAGCCACAGGGTTTATGTAGCTCTCCCAAGGTACTAGATAATTTCATATTATTTCCCTCTTTCCTCAACTTCCAAGCATAAGCTTCATCTAAAGATGTCTGTTAAAAATCAAACATTACTGCTCAGGAGGCTGAGGCTGGAGGATCGCTTAAGGCCAGGAGTTCAAGACCAGCCTGGGCAACATAGCAAGACCCCCATCTCCACCAAAAATTAAAAATTAGTCAGGCATGGTGCTGTGCACCTATAGTCCCAGCTACTAGGGAGGTTGAGATGAGAGGATCCCTTGAGCCCAGGAGTTCCAGGCTGCAGTGAGCCATGAATCGCACCACTGCAGTCCAGCAGGGACAACAGAGCAAGACCCCCATCTCCAAAAAAAAATCAAATTTCTAGGCCCATCTCTTAGAAATTCTGATTCAGTGAATCTGAAGACAGCCCAGGAATCTGTGAAAACACCAAGGACTCCAATGATTCCAAGGATCAGGCAAGTATGAGAAACATCCCTCTACTGTCCAAACAACTGCGTAATGAAAGTAGTTTCTCAGTCAAGCTGAAGGATCTGGGTCCTTGGGCAATAAACACAGGGCAGAAACCCCATTCGAGAAGCCAGGGTTCAGCACCTTCCACAATCCGTCCCCTCTCCAAGGGCTGTGGGCTCATTTGTACAACAGGCTCATTTTCCAAACAGCTTCCAGAGCAGTCAGCACCTGTCCAGGGCTGAAGGGGCTCCCAGTGGGCAGGGAAGACAGATGTGCAAATGCAAATCACAAGGCCACATGGCAAGAACCAGAACAGAAGGGCAGCCAGGGTTCAGTGCGGGCATGGAGGATGCCAAGTCAAGAGAGATGCCTTTTAAAAAGCCATGTTCCCGCTGGGTGCAGTGGCTCACGCCTGTAATCCCATCAATTTGGGAGGCCAAGGCAAGCAGATCACCTGAGGTCTGGAGTTTGAGACCAGCCTGGCCCATGTGGTGAAACCCCATCTCTACTAAAAATACAAAAATTAGCAGGGCGTGGTGGCGCATGCCTGTACCCCAGCTACTCCAGAGGCTGAGACAGGAGAATCGCTTGAACCTGGGAGGCAGAGGTTGCAGTGAGCTGAGATGTGCCACTGCACTCCAGCTTGGGCACCAGAGCGAGATTCTGTCTCAAAAGAAAAAAAAAAAAAGCCATGTTCCATATCATAGGACAATAATAATGGGAGCTCCACATTTATTCTAAGAGAAGCAAGGCCTCATTCATTCATTTAAAGATGTTCGTGGTGCTTTCTTTTTTTTTTTTTTTTTATTTTGAGACAGAGTCTCACTGTTGCCCAGGCTAGAGTGCAGTGGCATGACCTCGGCTCACTGCAACCTCCACCTCCCGGGTTCAAGCAATTTTCGTGCCTCAGCTTCCCCAGCAGCTAGGATTACAGATGCATGCCACCACGCCCAGCTAATTTTTGTATTTTTAGTAGAGATGGGGTTTCACCATGTTGGCCAGACTGGTCTGGAACTCCTGACCTCAAATGATCCACCTGCCTTGGCCTCCCAAGGTGCTGGGATTACAGGCATGAGCCACGGCGCCTGGCTGAAGTGCTTTCAAAATACAGACAGCAAGGGATATAAAAATCACCTACACACCACCCCTGCCTTTAAGGTGGGCTATTTCAGGTAGGACTTGAAGACAGGTGCCTTTTCTGTACCTTTGGGTAAGTACAGAAATCAAGAGAGAGCATTTAGATACTTTTATAGCTATCTGATGGAGTCATCTTACGTCTGTTCAATCTAATTTTGTCAAAGTGAGCCCTGGATGTTGTTTGGGGCTTTCTCCATTTCATTTCCCTCATAAATCCTCTTTATTCTATTTCAGAAAAGTATTGGCTGCAAAATGTCAGAAAAGATAAAGCTGATTCTTCACCACAGAAGGTGGGAAAGGCACTGACCCTTCTACTTGGTGAATTTCCATGTATTCATCTTAATCTACCAACATCTCTAAATAAATTATTTTCCAGAATGGTTCATGTATCATGACAATGCTGAGTGAGTAGATTTTTTTTTTCATCTTGTTTTGAGACAGTGTCTGTCTCTGTTGTCCAGGCTGGAGTGCAGTGGCACAGTCGTAGCTCACTGCAGCATCGACCTCCTGAACTCAGGCAATCCTCCCACCTCAGCTTCCCAAGCACCTAGGACTACAAGTGTGTGTCACCATGCCCAGCTAATTTTTTCATTTTTTGTAGAGGTGGGGTCTTGCTATGTTGCCCAGGCTGGCCTCAAACTCCTGACCTCAAGCAATCCTCCTGCCTTGGTCTCCTAAAGTGCTAGAATTACAGGCATGAGCCACTGTACCTGGCCCAATTGTGAATCTCATTCTATAGATGGAGAAACCAGGCCTTGGAATTGCTGGAATCGTGCCCATGATCACAGAGATAAAGCAGCATTGGGGTCGTGATTTGAACTCAGGACCTCTAGTTCCCAGTGCCGTACCCTCTTCACAATTCTCTGCTGAAACAGAGCATCAACGGTTGAGAAGCACAATTGGAAAAGGGCCTTTGTATGGCTTCACCCTGCCAGGCGGCCTAATTGATTTTTAGGTCTACCTCAATTCAAGTCCATGCAGAGCCGAACTGAAGAAAAAAAACAAAGGTTCCATCTTCAAATAAAGAAACACAGGCCTCTTGGAAATAGCACACCCAAGCCGAGCCCATCGTCTGACTCTGCACTGCCCAGGTGTAGGCTAAGGTCCCCTGGGCCTGGGGTTAGAGGGATCACAGGTTGCGGAAATCCGACAAAGCGGAGCCCGAAGGTGTAATTTTCCATCTCCACACCAGGGGGCAGCCTGGCACCTTCCACGACAGATGGAAAATTTTTCAGGCCTTGGCCCATCGGAGCGTCCGCAGCGCCTTATTACTGTACTCTGTATTAGCATGGCGGTAAATTTAGCAGCATAAACACACACACACACACAAAATCAAAAAGTCAAGCCATGTGACAGAGCTAAAAATAATCGTGTCTGAAATCCCTAATGTGAAACGGGGAACTTTTCACTCCAAATCTAAACCCAAATCAAACCTGGAGACCTCCGGGAACGTACTGGCTGTTGGGTTTGACAGAGCCCCAAATCCTCACCTTTTAGGTGCTTTTTTTTTTTTTTTTTTTTTTTTACATATATATAAAACGAAAGCGGAGTCCATGAAAGCTGGGAGGGAATGCAGGACACCGTGGGGGCCTTCTACGGACCGGGCCCTTGCAAGAACCATCCCTGGTGTAGACCTCGCAGCAGCGCCAAGGGAAGGGGCTTGGCTCTCAGCCCATTTTACACACGAGAAAACTGCGGCTCAGGAATGGGACAGGGCTGACCTTATGGTCACACACATAAAGAGGCAGGCTCCAGAGCCCTCTGTGTCCCTCAGAACTGCCCATGAGCACCCCATAATCGCTACCTTCTCCCTAAAGGTACAGATGAGCAGCAAAGAGTTCCAGCCTTTGAACTTGCTTGTCCCACCGGCCGGAGCTCTTCTGTCAGCTACAGGCATAAATGGCCCTTTCCGTTTCTTCAGGTGTCACCTCTGCCCGAGGCCCCCTCAATGCCACCGTCACGCCGCCCTGCTTTCTTTCCTTCGTGGCACTTTGCTATCTCACAAATCATCCTGTTTATTGGTTTCCATGGTTACGTCCCCCCCCCCAACCACCACACACCCATCATGTCAGCTCAAGAGAGCACGGGCTTTGCCTGTCTTTTCCCCAGCGTTCAGATCTGTGCCTGGCATACAGTCGGTGCTCAATACATTTTCCTTGGTCTTTCAATAAACCAACATCCTTGGTGGTTACACACCAGGCCACTAAAAATGAATCCCAAGTCCTTTTCAAGCACGCACAGTGCACCTGCAGGACCGGGTCCCTGGTTGTGTTATTAAGGTTCTCGGGTGATCAGACCCCATGCGGGTATTGAAATCGCGGCAGCCACAGCCAGCAGCCCCAACGCCTTCCCGCCGTTGCCAGGGCGACCATTGTCATAACATCCCTGGCGCTTAGCGGCCCAGCTGAGGGGGGAGAGAATTATTTGACTGGAGAACGTCTCAAGTTAACCGGCCAATTTGCATCCACAGGAAAATCCCCTGCTGAGGGAGGGCTGGAGGCCTGGGAGAGGCGCCCTTCCTTCTCTCCCCAGCTCTGGATCCCAGTGAGAACCAGATCCCTAGGCCAGGCAGAGGAACCCAACAGTCTGGGGCAGTCCCCCGTGAATGCTGGAACACAGGCAGCTGCCTCTGCAGGAAGGAAGAGCCCCCGTCCGCTGCCTCACTATTGCTGATGGTTTTTCCTTTTCTCTATGTTATTACTGCTAATGAATATTACAAACAATAGAAAAAAGGGTTTATATATTTAACGAGCACTTACTAGACAGCAGGTCCAGTAGTAATAACTTCCTTACACGATCCTTATAATTTTAACATTTACACAATAATACATTATGTCAATATTTATACTCTACATGTATACTGTCTAATGTCATCATAGGTGTAGGCATATATCTCCCATATGTGATAATTCATATATAATACATAATATAATTTGAAATATAACAATATTTATATTATGCAACATATACAGGTTGAGTATCCCTTACCCGAAATACTTGGGATCAGACATGTTTCAGATTTCAGATTTTTTTCAGGTTTTGAAATCTTTGCATTATACATCATGAGATATCTCAGGGATGGGACCCAAATTTAAACACAAAATTCAATTATGTTTCATATACACCTTATACACATAGCCTGGAGGTAATTTTGTATAATATTTTTAATGTGTTGCATTAAATAGTTTGTGTTAAGTTTTTATGTGTGGAATTTTCCACTTGTAATGTCATGCCAGTGCTCAAAAGTTTCTGATTATTGGGAGGCCAAGACAGGTGGATCACTTGAGTTCAGGAACTCAAGACCAGCCTGGCCAACATGGTGAAACCCCGTCTCTACTAAAAATACAAAAATTAGCCGAGCATGGTGGTGGGTGCCTGTAATCCCAGCTACTTGGGAGACTGAGGCAGGAGACTGGCTTGAGCTCGGGATGCGGAGGTTGGAGTGAGCCAAGATCATACCACTGCACTCCAGCCTGGGCGACAGAGCAAGACTCCATCTCAAAAAAACAGTTTCTGATTATGGAACATTTTAGATTTTAAATTTTGGATTAGGGATGCTCAACCTGTATTATATATTTATAATAATAATGAAACTGACATTTGTTGATTGTTTTTATATGCTAGCCCTGTGCCTACTGCTTTGTGTTAATAATGCTGTTACTGATAAGTTATTATACAATATATTCATAATCACAATCATAGCTAAGTCTTATTCAGCACTTACTATGTGCTAAGTGCTTTATGAATATTATCTAATTGTCATATGCACCCTAAGGGCTAAGAACCAACCATATTATTTCCATTTCAGAGATGAGAAAAAGAAGCACAGAGTAACAACGGAACTTGCCTAAGGTCATATAGATAAAATACAAGGAGGGAGGCTGCCCCCAAGCCTGTCCCCTTCCTTATTTCCATAGCACAGTTCAAAGGTGTTAAACTTGAGCTTGTAGCAAGATCACCTGGGGACTTGTTAAAAATATACATGCTGAGCCCCAGCTTCAGCCCCAACCCAAGCCTACAGAATCAGGCACTCCTGGGGACAGGGGCTTCTCTTTTCTTTTCAACAAGGTCCCCAGATAGCTCAGACAGAGGCAGAGTTCAGAACCACTGCATGGGGCTTTGCCGCCCGGCCCTATGAGAGATGGGTTCTTTATTTGTTGTAAAATCAGTTCCCATTGGGTGATCTGATTACATGAATGAGTCTTGAGGGGCTGAGATGTGGAGAGGGCAGCTTTAAGTCGGATATGCAAGACCAAGAATCCCAAAAAGAAGGAAGAGAAGCAAGAGGCAAAATAAGAATTCAGGCAAACTTAACCTGCACTAATCACTCCCAGCCTTTCTGGAACCAAAGAGCCCTTCGTGAAAAGTAAATCAGTAACAGCACACGCTTTCATCCGGGGCTGGCTTTTGCAGGGCAAAGCCAATCCACCTAAATTCCCTCCCACTGGTCACCACCCCACATAACACACACACTACCTGCCTCCTCTTAATCATTCACCAGGGGCCAAGCTGGACAGAGAAATATCAGCTTGCAGGGTGGGTACCCACCCTCGGCACCCACATTTTGAACCATGGGACCTCCTGGCAAGTGACAAAGATGGATGATGTTGTTAATAATAAAATAAAAATTGGTGGCAGGTAGTGTACTAGGGGAGGCAAGGCTAGGAGGAGGTAGGCAGAAGTTCTGAGACCCCATGCCTGTGGCCCCTGCACTGCTGGGAGTACTGAGAGGTGGACCCCAAGTAGCAGCCAGAGAGACATGCTGCTGGGTCTACTGTAAGCTATACGTTGCCTTAGTAGCTATGGCTGAACTAAGAAGCAAGCAGAGTTAAGATTCCAGACTCGAGGTAAGAGCAGATGAATCTGGGATAAAATACACATGCCCTGAAAGCAGGTCTCACTGCAGCAATTGCTAAGCAGCTTCCCACTTTGGCCACAGAGGCTGTTCCATTTAGAGCTGCAGAGAACTCCTCCCAACAGAGAGGCAACTTACCACACACGGCTATTTACGGTCACGCTGGAATTAACTAAAGTTACATAAACAATCAACATAGTGAATAAACTGGGGTCGTAGATGCGTAGTGAATCAACATGCATCCTATCGGGGTCGTGGATAAAACATCCGGATAACACGCCCGCCGAAATCACTGGTGGTTATGTGACCTCAGGCAATCAGCAATTCAACTCCCCTCCCACTGCCTGGAAAAAAAAATTTAACCCTGGAATTGTGTGACATAACCCAGTATTCTTAATGGGGTAGCATCTTTAAGTTCTAGGAAGATCCAGAATGAATATAGGCATACTTCAGATAAATAACCTCATGATATTAATATTTGAATTAAAGAGATCATACATTTTGGGTATTTTATTTTATATTCTTTTAATGTTATATAATTTAGCAAGTTAGGCCGGGCGCGGTGGCTCAAGCCTGTAATCCCAGCACTTTGGGAGGCTGAGACGGGCGGATCACGAGGTCAGGAGATCGAGACCATCCTGGCTAACACTGTGAAACCCCATCTCTACTAAAAAATACAAAAAACTAGCCGGGCGAGGTGGCGGGCGCCTGTAGTCCCAGCTACTCGGGAGGCTGAGGCAGGAGAATGGTGTAAACCCGGGAGGCGGAGCTTGCAGTGAGCTGAGATCCTGCCATTGCACTCCAGCCCGGGCGACAGAGTGAGACTCCGTCTCAAAAAAGAAAAAAAAAAGCAATTCTTCCCAAAAAGACAGAAAGATCCTTTTCACCATGTAACCCTTGTTAATATGGTGATCGTCCCACTAACTCTGTGCTATAACCCCCGCTGAGTCATTTCTCCCAAGAATCTCAACAGCTACTAAGTGACAACAACATTCCCCATTCTGCTCAGGCTCTTTACGTATAAAATCTTGAATTCTTCTTGTGAAATTCTTATGAACTTATAATGTTGGCCACATTATCCTCATTTAACAAATGAGGAAACAGAAGGTCAGCTGACTCGCCTTGCACAACGCCGGCTGGACAACAGCAGAGCTGACCCCAGGCTGTCTGGCTCCAAAGCTGCTGTCTTTCCACAAGCCGTGGCGACCATCTGAGTTGGGAAGAGACAGAGCCATAGGCCAAGGTTGAGAACTGAAGTCCAGCAGGGTCTGTTAGTGACTCAATGCATCTTTTCCCAATTAATATTAATATTTCTCGAGGTTGTGAGAAGAGAGAACAGAAGACCGAATGGCTTAGGGCCCCACACTCAATACCAAAGTCCTCCTATTCAGGGCTCCTCCAAAGGGATGTTGGAGTGTCCTGTGCATATATACAGAAGGATATACATTTCCCTGAAATCTCAAAAGCAACTATAAGTTTCAGGATGGAAATGCTATGGCAGCTACAGGACAGACCATTCCAAGAGGAAAGCACTTTGCGCTTTCCAACAAGGCTCTCAAGGGGCTCAGAGTCCAGTGGAGCAGACAGGGGTGTGCACAGCTCCCTCAACAGATTGCAGGGGGCAATAGGCACCATAGTAGTAGCACAGGCCAAGTGTTCAAAGGACAGGGAGATGACTTCTGGGAGAGACAATCTGAGAAAGCTCTCTGGAGGAGGTGGCATATAAGCCAGGCCTTGACAAGCACTCATAACTTCCCATTTCCAAATTGCCATTCAACTACCATCCACACACACAAACACACCCACACTGGCTTCCACCTGAGCAGAGATGAGTCACATTTGGATAGGAATGTTGAATTGCATGAACCTTGAGGTTCCTTTTCACCCTGGAATGTTATGGTTACAGGGATCTGAGAACTAACCATTCTTCCATCCATCCATCCATCCACTCATCCATGCAACCATACATCCACACATCTAGCCATCTATCCATTCATCCATCTAACCACTCATCCAACCATCCACCCATCCATCCATCCATCCATCCATCTATCCATTTATTCATCCAACCATCCAACAATCCATCCATCCAATCATCCATGCAAGCATCCATCCATCCAACCATCTATCCATACATCCATATATCCATCCATCCATCCAACAATCCATTCATTCAACAATCCATCCATCCATCTATGCATTTATTCATCCATCTATCCAAAAATCCATCCATCCAATCGTCCATGCAGGCATTCATCCATCCATCCATCCATCCACCCATCCACTCATCCATCCAAAAATCCATCCATCCAATTATTCATGCAACCATCCATTCAATCCAACCATACATCCAACTGTCCATCCATTCATCCAACCACCCATCCATCCATCCCTCCCCCATTCCATTCATGTATCCATCTATTCATCCCTTCAACCATTCATCCATTCACCTATCTATGCATCCATCAAATAAAAGTATTTCACTCCTGGTACCCACCTAGCACCATATATTAAAAACATAAGGAAACTGAGATTGACCATCATCTTAAAAGCCAATTACATCACATCAGGCATATCAGGCCATGCAGAACTGTTACATCCAAGTGATACAAATTATAATTACTGCTATTAATAATAAAAATAGTTTGTAACCAAACACATACTAGAATCAGATGAGATAATGTTTCTAAACCGCCTCTCACAGTGCCTGGCACACAGTAGGTGATGAAGAGCTGATTTCCTGTGTCAACCATTGTGCTAAGTCCTGAGATAAAACTATGAACAAGGCAGGCTTGGTCCCTGCCCTCATGGAACTTCTATTTGATAAGTGCTACGGTTGCAGCAAAGAGCTCAGAACATATAACAGGGAAAGACGGTTTATTACCTGGAACAGCCAAAGAAAGTCTCAGTACAGAAGGGATCAGGCAGCCAAGCACAGAAAGGTGTGCAAAAGCCCTGAGGTGGGAAAGCACTTGGCATGTTTCAGGAATTGAAAGCTGGAATATTATGGGCAAAAGAGAGATAAAAAGGAGTAAAACTCCGTCTCTACTAAAAATACAAAAATTAGCCGGGTGTGGTGGCAGGCGTCTGTAATCCCAGCTACTTGGGAGACTGAGGCAGGAGAATTGCTTGAACCCATGAGGTGAAGGTTGCAGTGAGCCAAGATGGCACCACTGCACACCAGCCTGGGTGACAGAGCAAGACTCCATCTTAAGGGAAAAAAAAGGGGGGGGGAAATGAAGTCAAAGAAGCAGACAGGGGCTGGGTCAAGTAGAACCTGCTACAGTCACAGAAAGCAGGTGAATTTCATTCCTGTGCCGTGGGGAGCTAAAGAAGTTTTTTAAACAGAGAGTGACATTATCTGATAAAACAGGAAAATAATGCCATTTGTCCTGCAAAGCAACCTAGTGAGAGATGGGTCTGGCCAATGTCACTGTGCCCATCTCACAAATATGTCTTCAGGACCTCAAACTCTGAACTCACCCAGGCTGGAGGTCTGCTCCCAGCTCCCGCCTCTAAATGGTAGCACCCCTCCTGCAGATTACCCTCAGCACAATTCCCAGTCCCAGAGCAAAACAACATAAGCAAGAGGAAGAGAGGAAAAAAAGGACACGAGAATGAGGATGAGAAAAAATCCCGCCTCCTTGCCAGGTCTCAGCACAATGTTCTCTGTGACATATACTCAAGTTGGCACGAACCTTTTCAGCTCTGCATCAGAGAAACAAAATCCCCCACCATGCCAGCTCTCACTAGAATTGAACACAGTCTTCTGAAAGGGAAATTTCTAAAGTTCTCTTACTTGTAGCAGCAACGGGGAGAAGCATCTTGGAATCCTGACCAGCAAGCTCCATATATTAAGTTTCCACCAAAAGTTGATACTCAGAAGAGATGCCAAAAACACTGCCTTGAGACCAAAGAAACACACAATCTTCCAATTCTGGTGGATGTGCAAGTTGCTATACCATTATGAAAAGCAATCTAGCAAGAGCATTACAAACTCAAAGTAGATGTCCTTTGACCTCTGTGGCTGTGGTAGAACGAGTGGAAAGGAGTGATGTAGAGTCTAAGTGCTGCACTGCCGAGACCTCCATAAAACGCGCTTCGGGGAAGGAGACACTAGAATTCACCAGCCATCTCTGTTTCTTTCTTCTCTACCATCTGCTCCGTTCCTCTTTACTTTAAACCTCACCAGAAATAAATGGATTAGAAACAACCATAGCACCTGCTGTGTAGGAAAACTGTGCAGAACTAACACCTTTCCCCACAGACATGCAGCAGGTAACACCAGAGGATGCTCCTGCCCAGAGGAGGGAGCACAGATCCAAGCCGAATATCCTTGGATACGTGACTTCACCCACCCGGGCCTCAGTTTCCACTGCCCGGGGGACACTCACAACAGCCCTGTTGCATGTGGATGATGAAAGCCCAGGCTCTGAGAGGTTAAGTGACCCCTCTGGGGTTCCACAGCTGAGAGTGACACAGCTGGACCTGAAATCCAGGTCTTTCCAACAGAGATCCTAGGAGTCACTACTGCCCCTATTTGTTGAGTGCTTTCTACATAGAGGGCATGATGCCAAGCACTTTCCATGCAGATCTCATTTAATCCACACACGAACCCTATTCCATGCAGATCTCATTTAATCCACACACGAACCCTATAAAGTAGGGTTCATGCTCACTTAGCACATTTTCAGATAAGGAAACTGACACAGAGAGGCTAGGCAGTTTACCCCAGATCACACAGCCAGGAAAGGCGGAGCCAGAAAATGAAATCAGGTCTAGCTGAGAAACCAAGCTCCTAGCCACGGTACCACCCTGCTGGAGTTATTTCTGGGGAAAAGTGTGTGTCTGTTTGTAATATGTATATTTTATAATATGCTTATAATTATATATTTATAGGTGTGTATAAATACATATGTAATATATACATATATGTGTATGCTTATATACCTATAATTATATATGTGTATTATATGTAATTATATGTATATAATATATACATATGTATTGAATACCGGGTGGGGAACACTACAGGGGGCAGGGGGTAAGGGGAGGAAGAGCATTAGGACAAATACCTAATGCATGCGGGGCTTAAAACCTAGATGACAGGTTGACAGGTGCAGCAAACCACCATGACACACATATACCTATGTAACAAACCTGGCCGGGCACGGTAGCTCACGCCTGTAATCCCAGCACTTTGGGAGGCCAAGGCAGATGGATCGCAAGGTCAGGAGATCGAGATCATCCTGGCTAACATGGTGAAACCCCATCTCTACTAAAAATACCCCAAAAATTAGCTGGGTGGCGTGGCAAGCACTTGTAGTCCCAGCTACTCAGGAGGCTGAGGCAGGAGAATGGCGTGAACCCGGGAGGTGGAGGTGGCAGTGAGCTGAGATCGCGCCACTGCACTCCAGCCTGGGCGACAGAGCGAGACTCCATCTCAAAAAAACAAAAAACCTGCACATTCTGCACATGTACCTGGAACCTAAAATAAAAATATACATGTGTATATATATATATTATATGTATGTATATATGTGTATCTATAATATTTGTATAGGTATAAATAATATGTATAGGTATATATAACAAATAAAAATATATTTATGTATATGTATAGGTATTATAAGTATATTATATGTGTATGTTTATATACCTATAAATATATGTAATTATATAGGTATATTCCCACAAATATACGTAGTATATATTTCATATACATAATTTATATAGATATACAGTCATGCACCCCATAAGGATGTTTCCATCAGTGACAAATCATATATATGATAGTGGTCCCCAAAAACTGTAATACTGTACTTTTCCTGTGCCTTTGCTATGTTTAGATACACAGACACCATTGTGTTACCATTGCCTACAGTTTTCAGTACAGTTACATGTTGTGCAGGTCTGTGGCTGGGAGCAATAGGCTCTATCGTATAGTCTAGATGTGGAGTAGGCTATGCTATCTATGCTTGTGTAAGTACACTCCCTGATGTTTACACAATGAAATCACCTAACGACGCATTTCTCAGAACATATCCCCATCATTTAGTGACATATGACAAGATACATATAATTATAACATAATCACATATGTAAATGTACATAATATACACAAGTCTATCACATAACATCTATACATAACAACATACATACACACACACATAGATGTTGATATGTAATTGTAACATCCTTCTTTATGTTTCTTTTTTGCTATGTATATTTTATCTCATGTGCATGTATTACCTGGCTTATTAAAAAAAAAATAGTCATCGCCTATGAAAGAGAGAGAATACCTTTTCTTCTTTTTTCGTTGTTACATTTTTTTGAGACACAGTCTTACTCTGTCACCTAGGCTGGAATGCAGTGGTGTGATTACGGCTTGCTGCAGCCTAGACCTCCCGAGCTCAAGCGATTCTCCCACTTCAGCCTCCCCAGTAGTTGGAACTACAGGTGCTCATTGCCACACCCGGCTAAATTTTTTATTTTTTATAGAGATGGAGTCTTGCTATTTTGCCTAGGCTGGTCTTAAACTCCTGGGCTCAAGTGATCCTTCCACCTCAGCTTCCCAAGGTACCGAGATTACAGGCCTGAGTCATCATGCCCCACCAGATTTTTTTTCTTTTTTTTTTTTGTTTTTTTTTTTGAGACAGAGTCTCACTCTGTCGCCCGGGCTGGAGTGCAGTGGCCAGATATCAGCTCACTGCAAGCTCCACCTCCTGGGTTTACGCCATTCTCCTGCCTCAGCCTCCCGAGTAGCTGGGACTACAGGCGCCTGCCACCTCGCCCGGCTAGTTTTTTGTATTTTTTAGTAGGGACAGGGTTTCAGCGTGTTAGCCAGGATGGTCTCGATCTCCTGACCTCGTGATCCGCCCGTCTCAGCCTCCCAAAGTGCTGGGATTACAGGCTTGAGCCACCACGCCCGGCCTCGGATTTTTTTTCTTTTTCTTTTTCTTTTTTTTTTTTTTTTAGAGATGAGGTCTTTCTATGTTGCCCAAGCTGGTCTTAAACTCCTGGGCTCAAGCAACCCTCCTGCCTCGGCCTCCCAAGTGCTGGGATGACAGGCATGAGTCACCACACCTGGCCCCGTGACTTCTTTTCCATCAAGAGACTAAGAATCAGGCCAGGAGGGAGAGGTTCAGGTGAAGTTTACATGCAAACCCAACTAGGTCAAATCCAGCGTACCCAGGCCTGGTGGAACCACATGGAGCAGAACAGGCCCTTGATCAATCCTGAGAATCCAGTGTTTCAACAGGATGCTCTGCTTTAGGGAACTAAAAACCCTCCTAAAAGTGGCTTCAACAAAGGAATCGCTTAGTTACATAGCAAGAATCCAGCAGCATGGCGGCTGCCAGGGTTGCTTCACTCAGTGACTCATCAGCGGTATCAAGGGACCATAGGTGGTTTCTCCCCGATGGGGTTGAGATGGATGTGGCATTTCCATGTGGGCATCAGCAAAAGAGATGACCATTTTCACCAGTGTTTCCTTCCATGCATTAAATTAAAAAAAAAAAAATCTCTCCTCTACTGGCCACCCCTCATATCCCACTGGCCAGGAGTGGGTAGCCACATGGCTATGATCAACCATTGATTGCAAAGGGAACGTCATTGGCCTAGACCAGTCATGAGCGACCTTGTCTCAAGAGCAGGCTGCTCAGATGAGCAAGAACAAAACTGGGTTCAGGAAGCAAGGATGACTTTGGATAGGAAAACAGTGTCTTCCAGGGCTTCTTCCACTGTCTTCCAGTGTCTTCCCAGTGCTTTCCTGAAGAAGGGCTTAATGCTTGGGAACAATATTTACAAGTGTAGCCTTTTCTCCAGCCCCAAAACCCTACTGAGAATAACCATCAAACTGCCAGCATTTTTCAGTTTTCATTTAGATATCTGATCTTCAGTTTTTACCCAGGGCACTTTCAACCATTCTATCGGAGGCCAGATAAAACCCTGGACAATGCTTCTGGGGATAATCAGACACAAACACAAATGTGTATTATTTATATTCAAATATACAAATAAGTGTTCCACCATATCAAAAGTATGCTCTCCAAAAGGACGAATACTCTATGACTCCACCTACTTGAGGTGCCTAGAATTGCCAAATTCACAACAGAAAGTAGACAAGAGATTAGGAGTGGGAGTGATGGGGAGTGTCATGAATGTGTCTCCCCAAAAGCCATATATTGAATCCCTAACTCCCAGTGTGATGGTATTTGGAGACGGGGGCCTTGGGGATGATTAGCTTTAGATGAAGACCTGAGGGTGAAGCCTCCATGATGGGATCAGTGTCCTTCTAGGAAGGGGAAGAAACCAGAACTTTCTCTCCACCATGTGAGGACACAGAAAGAAGGTGGCCGTCTGCAAGCCAAGAATAGAGCCCTCACCAGAACCAGGAACGTGACCATACTGGCAACCTGGTCTTGGACTTCCCAGCCTCCAGAACAGTAAGAAGTAAATTTCTATTTTTTCTATGTATGGGAAAATAAATTTATATTTTATTTCTATTGCTTAAGCCATCCAGTCTATGGTGTTTTGTTATGGAAGTCCAATTTGACTAAGTCAGGGAATTAGTGAATTTCATTTTGGGGTGATGAAAAAGTTTTAGAGATGGATAGCAGTGATGGTTGCACAACAATGCGAATGCACTTAATGCCACTGAACTGTACACTCAAATATGATTAAAATGGTAAATTTTATGTTACATATAATTTACCACAATATTTAAAAATGAATGTTCCCACAGGTCTTATAGTGTCTGTCTTACAGGTATGGAAACCAAAGTGCAATCAGGCACTTGAATGATGTGCCCAGGATCTTCCATGCAAGTTATGGGTGGAGGTAGAATTGAAACCCAGGTCATCTAACTCCAAAGATGCTGTGCCCCTTCCGCAGCTCAGATGCTTCTCCCAACTCAGGCCACATGTAGAAGGAAAATCCAAGCATGAGAGACAGTTCACCAGCAACGGAAAACAGATCTCTTGTGGTTATTATTAGCAGGGCGAACAGCCAGGTGTGAAGGGGACCAGCTGTGAAACTCTCACGGGAGGGGAAGCCAAGGTGAAGTGGAGGGAACTCATGCCCCCACATCACAGCAGCAAGCTCTGCAGTTACAGAGACCTCAAACTTTCCACCAATAATCCTCACTTGCAGCCTCTTAGCTCTTGGGGGAAAATTAACACAGGTCGCAGGGCTGAGATGTTCCATGTTTAGTTTCAACCCAAAGGAAAATTTTGTTAGAAAGTTGAAAGAGTGTGACTATTTTTAAATAATGAGACATGGGGCCATAGTGTCAGCACACTCAAAAAGGTAAAAAAAAATTGTATCTTGCTTTCTCCCACCCTCCCCTTTAATTCAGATGGATAGACTGCAGAAGAAAATAAGGGAAGTTAACACTTAATTCAGAGCTTGCCAAATATAAGGAACTTGCTTTAGACTTGCTTTAGACCAGCAATTCTCAACTAGAAGTGATTTTGTCCTCCAGGGGACTTTGGCAATGTCTAGAAACATTTTGGTTGTCACAACTTGGGAGACGGGGAACTGTTACTAAAATCTAGTGGGTAGAGACCAGAGTTGCTCTTCAACATCTTTCAATAGACAGGACAGATCCCATGACAGGGAGGTATTCATCCCCGAATATCGGTAGTACCGAGGTTGAAACACCCGCTCCTACTCTTTAAGAGTCCTCAAACTTGAGCATGCATTAGAAAGCCCTGGAGGGCTTGTGAAAACACAGATTGCTAGATTCCCTCCAACCCCTACTCCCTGCCAGATGTGCTGACTCAGCAGGTCTGGGGAACCATCCAACTTTGCGTTTCTAACAAGTTGCCAGGTGACGCTGATGCTGCTGGTCCAGGGACCGCATTTTCAACAGCACTGTATTGGATCATCCTCGAAAAGGTCTTGAGACAATGGTACTGTTCTTCTTATCTTATGTCTTTGAGATCTAATGCTCTGAAGGAGGAGAAGTGTCACCTAAAGTTACCCAAGTCACACTGGGTCCTACAAGCTAGTAAGTAGTTTGATCTTTATACCAAGATCAGTTTAATCTCCAGCCTCTAGGGGTATCCTCAGGCTTTAATGCTCAGCCACATGTCCAGGGAGCACCAGCGAGTACCTTTGGTGTGAATCTTCTCTGACATTTACCATCCTCAACAAATGATGAGCTCCAAACTAAAGGAAACAACCTTAAAATTCTACAGTAGCCCTCTCCCGGAAACACTGCTTAGAAGTCTAGTCTTTTTAAATAAGCTCAGTATTTAAAGATCCTCTCTGCGTTAAAGCTTTTTGCAGGTTCTAAGAACTTTTCATGGAAGAACCATATTTATCCAGGCTTCCATGCCCAATTTACTTAATGGGAAGACCTATGCATTTGGCAGATCCATTTGATTGCATTTGATCCATTTATCACATTGTTTATGTACCCATAAGCTAGAATTTTTTTCTTCCCACTTAGATGCACCATGGGACATCTCTCTGCCATATCTTGCATCACACTTGGATGGTGTAATGGAGATAACATTAGACTGGGAGTCAGGAGACTTGGGTTCCAGCAGAAGGGAAAAAGAAGTCTCTGAGTGGAATATTGCAACATCCCATACTCTCCCAAGAAGGGCTGCTGGATTCCCTTGCTGATGAGGAATTACCATGGGGTCACCTTGCTACATGGTTCATCACTGCCATCCCTCCCTTCAGAAAAATTAAATCATTCAAAGGTCACATAAGATGTCAATGGCAGAATGAAGGCAGCAGGGGACAAAAAAAAGATAAGTGAAATTCCCAAATTTTTAGTCCTCTAGTTCAAATTACTAGACAATAATCCCTTTATTAGAAATGTCTTCTTATGGCTGGGTGCGGTGGCTCACGCCTGTAATCCCAACACTTTAGGAGGCCGAGCTGGGCGAATCATTTGAGGTCAGGAGTTCAAGACCAGCCTGGCCAATATGGTAAAACCCATCTCTACTAAAAATACAAAAAATTAACTGGGCATGGTGGCGCATGCCTGCAATCACAGCGACTTGGGAGGCTGAGGCAGGAGAATTGCTTGAACCTGGGAGGTGGAGGTTACAGTGACCCGAGATCGTGTCACTGCACTCCAGCCTGGACGACAAGAGCGAGACTTCATCTCAAAAAAGAAAAGAAAAGAAAAGAAAAGTTTTATTAGACACGTGTGGCGGCTCATGCCTGTAAATCCCAGGACTTTGGGAGGCAAAGGTGGGAGGATTGTTTGAGCTCAGGAATTCAAGACCAGCCTGGGCAACAGAGACACTCCATCTCTATAATAAATATCAAATTTTTAAAAAACAAAATGTTTTATTACACCGAATATGACTTTTAAAAAAAAATAAATTGCTTGGAAGGAAGCATGGGATGAAAACCAAACAAACAAACCAAAAAAAAAAACAAAACAAAACAATTAGGCTGGGTGTGGTGGCTCATGCCTGCAATCCCAGAACTTTGGGAGGCCGAGGAGAGAGGATCAATTGAGCCCAAGAGTTTAAGACCTGTCTGGGCAACATAGGGAGACCCTGTCTCTACAAAAACAAAACAAAATATTAGCTAGGCATGGTGGTACACACCTGTGGTCCTAGCTACTTGGGAGGCTGTGGTGGGAGGATCACTTGAGCCCAGGAGGTTGAGGCTGCAGTGAGCCATGATCGTGCCACTGCATTCCAGTATGGGTAACAGAGTGAGACCCTCTCTCAAAAAAAACCACACATGGCCCAGTGCGGTGGCTCATGACTGTAATCTTAGCACTTTGGGAGGCCAAGGCAAGTGGATCACCTGAAGGTAGGAGTTCGAAACAAGCCTGGCTAACATGATGAAACCCCGTCTCTACTAAAAATACAAAAAGAAATTAGTTGGGCGTGGTGGTGGGCACCTGTAATCACAGCTACTCAGGAGGCTGAGGTAGGAGAATCGCTTGAACCCGGGAGGCAGAGGTTGCAATGAGCTGAGATCGCACCACTGCATTCCAATCTGGGCAACAAGAGCAAGACTCTGCCTCAAAAACAAACAAACAGAAAAACAATACACACCAAAAACCAGTTAGAATATCTTTGTCTTTCTCATTTGTCCTTATGCCTCTCAAACAAAGAGCTCTCACAACACATTTTCTCTATTTCTTTTAGAACTCTTCTCTTTTTGTCTCCAGCCCTTCAAGATTCCATCTTCATAGGCCAATTTCAGACTTTTCAAAGCATTTTTTTCCCATACTGGCTTCTGGGAAAAGGTAGAAATTCCTATATACCAAGAGTCAGCAAACTACTGCCCAGAGGCCCAATCTGGCCCTCAGCCTGTTTTTGTAAATAAAGTTTTATTGGAACACAACCACAACCATTAATGTACATATATCATCTGTGGCTGCTTTTGTGCTCCAACTGCAGAGCTGAGTAGTTGCCACAGAGACTGCATGACCCAAAAAGCTTAAAATATTTACTATATTTACTATATGGCTCTTTAAAGAAAAGTTTGCTGATATCTGTGCTATGTGGAAAAAAAAAATCAATTTCATGAGAAGTTGCTTTTAAACGAATTTTTATAAATAGTATTGCATCTCTACCCCAAATGCAGGACTGTGGCTGCCTTGTCCCATGTCCCATAATCAGCACAAGACAAGGCACCCAGCTGGACTCAATAATTATTTGCTGAGCCAAATAAATGAATTACCAATGAAACGAAGGGGGAAACTGGGATGAGACCCTACGTAATTTTTTTTTTTTTTGGGGGGGGGGAAGGGGTCTTACCATGTCACCCAGGCTGGAGTGCAGTGGTATGATCATGACTCACTGCAGCCTTAACCTCCCAGGCTCAAGTCCCACCTCAGCCTCCCGAGGAGCTGGGACTACAGGCGTGTACTACCATGTCTGGCTAAGTTTTGTATTTTTGGTAGAGATAGGGTTTCGCCATGTTGCCCAGGCTGGTCTCAAACTCCTGGGCTCAAACAGTCCTCCCACCCTGGCCTTCATGGTGCTGGGATTACAGGCATGAGCCACTGTGTTCAGCGAGACCATATATAGACTAAAAATGTCTTTTCAAAAAAAGTGACCAAGTCTCCAAAGAATCAGTGAGGTTCAGTTTTCTCATCTATAGGTGAAAACCAACATTTTCCACCCTTTGTACTTTAGAGCGTAGGCTGTGGCCCATGAACCCGAAAGTGTCATACACCCTAGTATGTGCAAAGCACGTAAGCTCTCTGCCTGAAGATCTGGGTCCAAATCCGACTCACCACCCACTACCTGTGTGATTTGGGTCAAGTCCCACATCTCTCTGAACCTTGTATCCTCATCTATAAATTGAGAATCTGTCACCCACTCCAGATGAACTGTTGTGAGACTCAGGTGGGATAAAACAAGGTCAAGAGAGTACCCAGAACATAGTAGGTGCTTGCTTTTCACAATATCTGGGAGAGAGGTAAAATCAAGGCCCAGAATAGGGTAAGAAGAGTGAGGCATTCGCTCTGGGTGCAAAATTTAAGGAGGCTCCAAAAACTCCGTAACCAAGATAAGCGTATTTTCATGCAGCATTTTAAAATGTCAAAATTCATAGCCAGAAAAATCCACAAAGAACAAAATTCAAAATTCTTAAATAAAGACAGGATCTAATAGTGCCAGCATTTAGGATGAGGATTGTGAGATGAATTGTACAGCTGCCAGGTCACAGGCTGTCTCTTTGTAAAATGTCGATATTTTGTTTATCATGAACTTTCATAATAATTTTTATCTTTAAATAGTGCATTAAAATATTATACGGCTGGGCACAGTGGTTCATCCCTGTCATCCCAACACTTTGGGAGGCCATGGCGGGAGGATTACTTGAGACCAGGAGTTCCTGGCCCGTCTGGGCAACATAGAGAGACCTCATCACTAAAAAAAAACAAATTAATAAAAATTAGGTGGTTGATATGGTTTGGCTCTGTGTCCCCACACAAATCTCATGTCAAACTGTAATACCCACATGTTGGAGGAGGGGCCTGGTGGGAGGTGACTGAATCATGGGAGCAGACATCCCCCCAGCTGTTGTCACAAGACCTGGTTGTTTGAAAGTGTGTAGCACTTTCCCCTCCCCCTCTCCCTCTCCCCCTCCCCCTCCCCCTCTCCCTCTCCCCCTCCCCCTCCCCAGCTCCCTCTCCCCCTCCCCCTCCCCAGCTCCCTCTCCCGCTCTGGCCATGTGAAGACCATGCCTGCTTCCCCTTTGCCTTCCACCATGATTGTAAGCTTCCTAAGGCCCCCCTGCCAATGCTTCCTATACAGCCTATGGAACTGTGAGTCAATTAAACCTCTTTTCTTCATAAATAACCCAGTCTCAGGTATGTCATTATAGCAGTGTGAGAATGGACTAATATCCCGGGCGTGGTGGCACTATGCCTGAAATCCCAGCTACTCAGGAGACTGAGGCAGGAGGATCACTTGAGGCCAGGAGTTCAAGACCAGACAGGGTAATACAGTCAGACTCTGTCTCTACAAAAAAATTTAAAAATTAGCCAGGTGTGGTAGCACACACCCGTGCCTATAGTTCCAGCTACCCAGGAGGCTGAGCTGGGAGGATTGCTTGAGCCCAGGACTTTGAGGCTGCAGTGGCCCATGATCAGACCACGGCACTCCAGGTTGGGTGACAGCAAGATCCTGTCTCTAAACATCTATATAAAATATATATTACTGACATTTTGATGCCTCTACACAAACATTGTGCCCAAGGGGAGTGCCTCACTGGCCTTACCCTACTCCAGGCTCTGCGTAGAGGCCTACCAAATATCTCACTTGCACAAGTAAGTTCCCCTAGCCCAGTGGTTCTCAAACTTGGCTGCGCATGGACTTCAACCAGGGGAATTAAAAATATAATAACAATGAAACCAATTACTCAGAATGGAGAGATGTAGGGGCAATGTTGGAATTTGGCATTTCTTTTAAAGACCTCTAGACTTCACACCTATTAGGATTTCACACCTCCTATTATGGCTATAATCAAAAACACAGACTGTAACGAGTATCCGTGAGGATGTGGTGAATGCAGAACCCTCCTGCATTGCTGGGGGTATATAATATCGTGCAGCTGCTGTGGAAACGTTTGGCAGTTCCCCAAAATGTTAAACATAGAGTTATCATATGACCTAGAAATCCCACTCCTAAGTATATACCCAAGTAAACCAAAAACATCATATAAAAACTTGTACATGAGGCTGGGCATGGTGGCTCACGCCTGTAATCCCAGCACTTTGGGTGGCTGAGGTAGGTGGATCATCTGAGGTCAGGAGTTCGAGACCAGCCTGGCCAACATGGTGAAACCCCGTCTCTACTAAAAATACAAAAATTAGCCAGGTATGGTGGCGGGTGCCTGTAATCCCAGCTACTCCGGAGGCTGAGGCAGGAGAATCACTTGAACCCAGGGAGGTGGAGGTTGCAATGAGCCAGGACCATGCCATTACACTCCAGCCTGGGCTAAGAGTGAAACTCCGTGGGAAAAAAAAAAAAAAAAAAAAAAAAAACTTGTATATAAATATTCATAGTAGCACTATTTATAACAGCCAAAAAGTAGAAACAACCCAAATGTCCATCAACAAATGGATAAATGAAATGTGGCAGAGCCACACAATGAAATATTATTCAGCTATGAAAAAGGAATGAAGTACTGATACATGCTGCAACATAGATTAACCTCAAAAACACTATGCTGAGTGAAAGAAGCCAGACACAAAAGGTCACATATAGTATGATTCCACTGAAATAAAATGTCCAGAAAAGATAAACATATGGAGACAAGAAGTAGATTAGTGGTTGCCAAGGGCTGGTGGGAGGTGGACTAGGGAATGACTGATAATGTGAGGTTCCTCTCAGGACGATGAAAATGTTCTGGAATTAGTGGTGGTTTTGCACAACATTTTTTTTGTGGGGGTGGGGAGGATGGAGTTTTGCTCTTGTTGCCCAGGCTGGAATGCAACAGCGCCATCTCGGCTCACTGCAACCTCCACCTCCTGGGTTCAAGTGATTCTCCTGCCTCAGCCTCCCAAGTAGCTGGAATTCCAGGCGTGCACCACCATGCCCAGCTAATTTTTGTATTTTTAGTAGAGATGGGGTTTCATCACATTGGCCAGGCTGGTCTTGAACTCCTGACCTTAGGTGATCCCTCTGCCTCAGCCTTCCAAAGTGCTGGGATTATAGGCATGAGCCACCACACCTGGCCTGCACAACCTTATAAATATATTCAAAAACCACTGAACACTTTAAGAGGATAAATTTAATGGTGTATGAGCTATATCTCATTTTCAAAAAATTCTCCCCAGGTGATTCTAATATGGAGTCGAGGAATGCAGGCTCCATCTTTATAAAATGGGTAGGCAGTCGTCATCCTCCTGTTAGGTGAGGGCTTCTCTGAGGTTAACGATCCAGTGTTCACATTGGAAAAGCCTGACAAGACAGGCACTGTGCCAAGCAGGGCAGTGACACTTCATCCGCCTAACCAGGAGGTGTTAGAGTGAAGACGTTTCTTCCGCTCTGCCCTGTTCCTCTTCACCCAAGTCTCCAGGGACTGATACTCAGCTTGAGGGAGTAGCGGAGCGGTCACACGTTCGTCATCAGGAATTATTGTTACATTAACATCCAACTCCCAAGCTGTGACAGATGCCAGTTTCAGGCCACATTATGCACAGCAGAAACGATCTGGAAGGGGGAAACATACCAGGGCAGGGGTGCCAAGGAAATACTTGCCAACTAAGAATACCTTTGGCAGTCAGCACGCCGTGCTGAAAGGTGAGAAGGTTTTTTTCCCTGACCCAGCAAGTCTGAGATCTCGGCTTCTTTTAAGAAAAAAAGAAAGCACTCCAGCCTACCCAGCACCCTCCATTATCAAGAGGCATGAAAGGTTGACTAGGAAACCACATCAGCTTTGCAGCATCCAAAAATATAATCAAAGCTTACTGGTGTCTCCTGTGATTCCCAGGCGAGGGGCCGCACTCTGTCTTCATGCTGTCCCCATTACCTGGCTGAACAGACACGTCTTTGAGGTAACAATGGCCTTCTGGAGCGGGGAAGGAAAATTCTCCCCTTGTGGAAATCCCCTTTGGTACAAAAATAAGTATGAGGTTGGTAATTTTCCTATTTTTTTAAATGTGAGCTAGGTGACTTGGGTGCTAGCTCTTTGCAGTGCTAAGAAACCTGCTGATGCGAGATCCTGAATGCAGCAGAAACCACCAAGCAGATGCCGTACAAATATAATGGGCTTAATTCCCCAAATTGTTGGGAATATTGTTTTATTTTCCTATGAAAACACCCCCACAGAAGTTTTAGTTGGCTTGAGAATACAGCCACCCACGTGAAAGGGTTGGCAGTCTATTGTACACACCGTCTGTGTGTGTGTCTGTGTGCACTCATACACGTACACACGCACAGTCATATGGTATATTCTATCGGCAACCTAACACCACTCCCAGGTGACTTCCTGGCCAACTTCAACAGTAAGAAACACACCAAATAGCTTCCTGTGAATGCTTCCAGCCTCCTGCCCATCAACCGCCTGCCAACCGGTTACCCATCTTGAGAGTTAGGCGACTCAAAGGCACTTCAAAAGAGTAACGGGATCATGAACACTTATAGCGAATGGTCAAACTTCCCCTTAAAATAACAGTCTTGGTACAGAGTTAAATGCAATCGCATTTCAAAAGCCCTCTGGTTTGAGAGGAGGTCAGTGAAGATTTTGTCTTCCACTTTCTTTAGGAAAACAGTAGGAGGTTTTTATGTGGCTGTTTTTTTTTTTTTTTTAACTTTTTTGTTTGTTTGTTTTTGAGACAGGGTCTCACTTTGTTGCCCAGGCTGGAGTGCAGTCATACAATCTCAGTTCACCACAACCTCCACCTCCTAGGTTCAAGCGATTTTCCTGCCTCAGCCTCCCAAGTAGTTGTGATTACAGACACCTGTCACCACATCCAGCTAATTTTTGTATTTTTAGTAGAGATGGAGTTTCACCATGTTGGCCAGGCTGGCCTCGAACTCCTGGCCTCAAGTGATGCACCTGCCTCGGCCTCCCAACATGCTGGGATTACAGGTGTGAGCCACCATGCCTGCCCTTTTTTAACTAAAAAAAAAATGTTGTGGGTACATAGATGTATATATTTATGGGGTGCAGTGTCCATCAACAGATGAATGAATAAAGCAAATAGGTATGGATACACAACAGAGTACTCTTCAGCCAAAAAAAAAAAAAAAAAAATTGAGATCCAGTTATTTGCAACAACATGGATGGAACTGGAGATTATGTTAAGTGGAATAAGCCAGGCACAGAAAGACAAATATCACATGTTCTCAGTTATTTGTGGGATCTAAAAATCAAAATAATTGAACTCTTTGTTTGTTTTTGTTTGGGTGGGGTAAGGTCTAGCTAACATAAATTCCTACTTGGAGGCAGGAAGCAGGGCCCGACAACCTTAGAAGTGTCTTCTTTCTCTTTAGACTATTTATTTAAAGTCCCTCCTTTCATAGCATCTTGGTGCAGATGATCTCATTACATTTTCGGTGTATACATCATGGATATATCACTGATACTTAGCATGTGAAAAATACCTAAAAATCTCCGCGTATCCCAAAGTCAAGCTTCCAGCAACTCCCACCCCACTTTGGGATACAACCGTGAAATAAACTGTAGATAAAGGCCTATGAGAAGTTAAACAGGGTTGGGCACAGTGGCTCATGCTTGTAATCCTACTCTTTGTGGGGCTGAAACTGGAGTATCACTTGAGGCCAGGAGTTTGAGACTGGCCTGGGCAATATAACAAGACCTTGTCTCTGCAAAAATAAAAAAAATTATCCAGGCGTGGTGGTGCACACCTGTAGCCCCAGCTACTCAGGAGGCTGAGGTGGGAGGATCACTTGAGCCCAGGAGTTCAAGGCTACAGTGAGCTATGATCATGCTACTGCACTCCAACCTGGGCAACAGAGACCCTGTCTCAAAAAAAAATTAGAAAAGTAAAAAATGAATAAAGCATTTTTAAAAAAGAAGAAGTTAAATAGTTTTCCCGAAGCCCATGCACCAACATGTAAGTGTTTTCTTCAAGAAGGCTGTGCTAGGCAGAAGCCTAAGATGGCCCCATGATCTCTAACGCTGCCCTTGGTATTCTGTCTTATACGACCCCTCCCCTTGAGTGTGACAGAACACGTGACTTCCTTCTAGCCAACAGAATATGGCAAAGGAGATGGGATATCACTCCCATAATTACAACTCATTATCTAAAACTCTGTTTTAACACATTGGAGAGAAAGATTTTCTTGCTGGCCTTGAAGAAGCAAACAGCCACACTGTGAACACAAAGAGAGCCACAGCTACACAGCAACAAGCAACTTGAGAAGACTTCTAGGACATGAAGTGTATCTCCACCGAACAGCGGTAAGAAGTTGGGGCCCTCAGTCAGAAAGCTGCAAGGACATGAAATCTGCCAACAACTCAAATGACCTTAGAAGCAGATCTCCCCCAATCCAGCCTTCAGACGAGAATGCAGCCAACACTTTGACTGTATCCTTGTGAGACACTGTGCAAAGGACTCAACTCTGCCACGCCTGGATGTCTGATCCGTAGAAACTGTGAGATAATAAATGTGTGTTGTTTTAAGCCACCATGTTTGTGATCATTTGTATGCAGCAATAGAAAACTAATACAGAGGCCCTTGACTACTTACTCAGAGACTCATTGACTCAATACCCAACAAAGAGGCTATTGATTCTTACTGAATACATAAATTCAGCTGTATATTTTTCTAGAACTCAGCTAATAAGAATCATAATACTAGCAAGACATATCCATCAGGAACAGACCCTATAAGAAAGAAGCCTTGACAGCAGCTAAAGGAAAGGTGCTATGGTCAGTCTTTAGCACACAGTGGGTCCTCAAAGAACATTAGATAGATGCCTCAAGGGAAAGGAGAACAAAACAAGAAAACAGACATAAAATTAACAATAGTGTTGACTACCATGTATTGAAAATGAAAATGTACTGTGTACTGTGTGCCAGGCACAATGCTAGAGATTTTATATATATGTTTCATCATCACAGTAGGCATAACAAGTTAATTATTATTACTTGGGTTTCCAAGATATTAGAAACAGGCAAACTCAACTTACAACTTGTCTTTCTTAAGACATCTGCATCATGACCCAATCTCATATTTAAGAATGCACCCAACATGACAATGTGTTGAGTCACACACTCACTATAGCGGCTAATGCCTCTATATTATTAACTGTGAGAAGCAAGCATGACGTGTAAGGCGGATAAGTTCTGGATTGCATGGATATTTGATAGGATACAATCAATTCACATGCCTCCAAACCAAGCAGTGGTTTTGGCAAAGACACCTTTTCTCTTCAAAATCCTTAGAACAGCATGGCCAGACATCAAACCATTAAGACCAAAACACGGTTTCATCTTTCCCAGCAGAGAACCTGGTGGCATAATAATTTCAGCATCAAGGGCTCTTCCAAAAAAAGTCAGCCTGACATTGGGGAAGAGGAGATTAGCATTGCGACAAACGCTCATGAATGAAACAGTGCACAGTGCGTCATGGAAGGAGAGGAACCAGGGCCGGATGACACGAGTGAGGCACTTGGTTTGGGTGCAAAATGTGAGGGGTGCCAAAAAAAACTCAGGAATATAATAAATAATAAGTAGACAATAAACATATGATACAATAATAAATATACATCAAAATACAAATAAACTATGTGATATTTTAATGCAATACTTTTTTTTCTTTCTTTTTTCTTTTTCTTTTTTTGAGACAGAATCTCACTCTGTCACTCAGGCTGGAGTGCAGTGGCTCTGTCTCAGCTCACTGCAACCTTCACCTGCTTGGTTCAAGCAATTCTTGTGCCTCAGTCTCCCAAGTAGCTGGGACTACAGGTGCACACCACCACGCCTAGATAATGTTTGTACTTTTAGTAGAGACGAGGTTTCACTGTGTTGGCCAGGCTGGTCTCAAACTCCTGACTTCAGCCAATTGGCTTGCCTAGGCCTCCCAAAGTGCTGCGATTACAGGCATGAGCCACTGTGCCTAGCCTTAATGGAATACTTTTAAAAGTTAACATGCAAAAAAAAAAAAAAAATTATGACAAACAAAATATCCAATTTAAAAAAAAAAAAAAAAAATTGGGTGTGGTTGGTTGGCTGTTTTAAGATCTTGCGTTACCATGCAATAAGAACCGTCATTTCCAATCAGCCCATTATTCCTAGACCTGTGAGGCCATCACATATGCCGCTGGGTGGGTTTACGAGGGTTCATCGTGGTGTACAAACAGGTTAGACGAAACAGGGCTTTATACATAGTCACTTTTTTAATTGTAGAGCTTTATTACCTTTTCCACTCAGTTCAAAATATGGGAGGATATTTTAATAGGTGTACAGGGGGCAAATATTTTTTATTTGGCCTCGTGATCCAATATGACTTCTTGGCTCTAGGAGACACTGTCAAAACGACCTTTCTCTCAGCCAGAATGTAGTCACCAGTCAAGGACTTCCATCTTCATAAATCCTGAATGGCCAATTTCTAAGTAAATGAATGTGATTTTGAACTCAGTTTGAAAATTTGAAAATTCTTGATGAAGTAAAATATGTTTATGCTTGCTAAATGAGAATTACCAGGTGGCCAGGCATGGTGGCTCATGCCTGTAATCCCAGCACTTTGGGAGGCCGAGGCAGGTGGATCACTTGAGGTGAAGGAGCTCAAGACCAGCCTGGCCAACATGGTGAAACCCCATCTCTACTAAAATTACAAAAATTAGCTGGGCGTGGTGGCGTGTGTTAATAATCTCAGCTACTTGGGAGGCTGAGGCAGGAGATCACTTGAACCTGGGAGGCAGAGGCTGCAGTGAGCTGAGACCACGCCACTGTACTCCAGCCTGGGCAACAGAGTGAGACTCCGTCTCAAAAAAAAAAGGAGAATTACCAGGTAAGGAAAAGGGAACAACCTTCAGTACAAATGTCATTAGACTCATATTTTAAGATGTCTCTGTGGGTTCAGGGACAGGGGAGAGATAGCATTAGGAGAAATACCTAATGTAGGTGATGGGTTGATGGGTACAGCAAACCACCATGGTATGTGTATACCTATGTAACAAATCTGCACGTTCTGCACATGTATCCCAGAACTTAAAGTATTAAAAAAAAAAAAAAAAAAAAAAAAAAGTCTCTGCTAAGCCAGCTCCAGTAAAAACATTTCTCCAAAAGTGCAAACATTTTATTTATGAATTCACCAGAAACATACACTGAACAATGCAGAGAGGATGACAGCACCGTCTCTGGAGTCAGATCACCTGTATGCGAATCCTGTCTTTACTGCCTATGAGCTGTGTGACCTTGGGCAAGTTCCTTAACCTCTCTGAGTCTCTGAAACATAGAAGATAACGGTTGTCTTTACTTCATAGGGCTTCATGAATTGATACATTTTAAGCACTTAGAATACAGCTTTGAACATAGCAAGACCCCCACAAATGTGAGTCGTGCTAATGTATGTGAGAGTTTGATTTCCATACTGAATGCATAGTTATAAAGTTATTTCCATTTGATTTTCTTTCAGTTACATTTTGTCATCAGGTTTGATAGAATTATGGTAAGAATAACTATAAATCATAAACAAAGTACATGTGAAAATAAGAGCTTCTTTCATACTTTATGACTATCTGGAGTCATAAATCAGGGCTGGCCCACAGCTGGCTGTGGGTTACACAGCGAAGCAATAGGAAAGTGTGGATTTGCATCTAACGGTATAGTAACAAATAGGGTATGGCCATAGAGTCGCCCAAGTTAGCAAAATAAATAGAGGATGTCCACTTAAATTTGATTTTTGAATAAACAAATACTTTCTAGTGTAAAGTATATCCCAAATATTACATGGGATATACTTATGTTTTATTTAAGTGTTCATTGTTTATCTGAAATTCAAATTTTACTGGACTTCCTATAATTTATCTGGCAGTCCTGCCTAGGGGCAAACAGCTCAAATATCCCAGTCAAACCCCTACCATATCACTGCAGGAGAATGCTTGCAATCTATATCACTGATGGTGACCAGAACAATGTTTTACATAATCTTATCTATTTAAAGAAGCAACATATTTTTTGAAATATGTACATTTAAAAAATAAGACTTTGAGGCCAGGCACTGTGGCTCATGCCTGTAATCCCAGAACTTTGGGAGACTAAAGCAGGAAGATTGCTTGAGGCCAGGAGTTTGAGGCCAGCCAGGGAAACTCCATTTCTACAAAAACACTAGTTGGGCATGATGGAGCATGCCTGTAGTCCCAGCTACTTGGGACGCTGGGGTGAGAAGACTGCTTAAGGCCAGGAGTTCAAGGCTGCCATCAGCTATGATCATGCCACGGTACTCCAGCCTGGGTGACAGAGCAAGACTCCATCTCAAAAACCAATCAATCAATCCATCTTTGAATGGCTTGGTCTAAAAAGATTCTGTGATATCTTGTCTCTAAAAAAAATAAAGAAAACAAAATTTTAAAAAATGGTTCACACAATAGTCCCTGAAAGAGAAAACATCACCTGTTAGGTGGATGAACAAGAAATATGTCTGCAGCCCTGATGCTATACAAAGAAGCAAGAGCAGTGATCATCCGGCCCCTTAATCAGACCCTCAGGGGTTCATATCCAGGACATCAGCCTCACAGGAATCTCCTCCATACCTGGAGGTGCTTCTGATATAGTCGGTATCTAAACCCATTGAATGAGATTGAACTTCTAAGAATGGTGTCACTGGAAGTGGCTGGTATCGACTTCCACCAGTTCTCAGCCAACCAGGTGGAGACTGACGTTACAGGAGAATTCAAGTGCAGCCTGCACCATTCATATTTACATTTTCCACATCAACACTTGGTTTAAATGCAGACTGTCTTTAAGAAACTAGAAAATGGATTTCAGTGGCCTTATAACCCGTTCCACACCAAATAAAAATCACAGTCCCTTCTGAATATTGGACACCCACTGTGTGCCAGTACCCTACTAAGTGTTTTATATACTCTTACTTGCCCGATTCTCCCCATCACCTCGGGAGAGAAGAAATATTGTTATTCCCATTTTATGGTTGAAAACACAGTGGCTTTAAGCATGCTGAATCACTTAGCCAAGGTCACAGAGCTGATTAGTGGCAGATTCCAAACCCAAACCCCGCTGTATTTAGCCACCAAGACGACGACCTTGGTGTTTCCAAAACTTGCCACCTGCACACCTTCCTTCTGACCTTTGCCAAAACCACTGCTGTTAATTTAAAATCAGCAATTGTTACTTATTTAAAATGTGTAATCTGGCCAAGCATGGTGGCTCATGCCTGTAATCCCAGCACTCTGGGAGGCCAAGGCAGGTGGATCACCTGAGGTCAGGAGTTTGAGACCAGCCTGGCCAACATGGTGAAACCCTGTCTCTACCAGAAGTACAAAAATTAGCCAGGCATGGTGGTGTGCACCTGTAGTACCAGCTACTCAGGAGGCTAAGGCAGGAGAATTGCTTGAACCTGGGAGGCGAAGGTTGCAGTGAGCCAAGATCACACCACTGCACTCCAGCCTGAGCAACAGAGCAAGACTCCATCTCAAAAATAACGTAATAAAACAATATATAATGTGTCTTCTTCCTGTAGGAGACAGCTTATGATAAAATAAATAAATAAAAACGTGTATTCAAGCTAACACGGACCTACTATCACTATTTATTTTAGCTTTGTCCTAAATAATAATATCTGGGAGCCCATATGTTTGATAGTTATGTTTGTTCTAATACAAATAAAATAAGCATGTAACTATTAAAATGCAAAATGTTTTGCCCACGGACTCCACTCCAGCTCCAAATCACTTCGTGCACCATCGGTGATCAATGCACCACATTCTGGGACACCTTCACCTCTAGAACCAGCAAAGACAATGAAAGGAGACAGGTGTTCAGAGGAAGAAACAAGAAAAGCTAATGAAGTGTGCAGGTTACATTCCACAGCTATGATATATAGGCTACGAAAAAAGATGCAGAACTAAGAACAGCTCTGATTATACCTGCCTCCCTGAAGGACGGTGTGGTGCAGCAGGAGAAAACACTTTGCCTGAGAAGCAAGTGAGGAGGGTTCAAATCACTGCTCTGCCTTATGCCTGGGGACAAGACACTGGTCCGTGACACAAGGAAAATAATAAAGTAACCACAAAGGAGCAATTGTATACCCTTGTCTTTCTGAAAAGATTTGAACTAAATTACACCAAGTTCCCTTTTTTCTGCTTTGATTCCATGATCCGGAAAAAAAAGTAGGAAGATAGTACATAATAATTAACAAAAAAAAAGATTATAATGGTGATCATGATACTACTTAATATTCATTGATTCACTCATTCCACAAATATTTGTTGGGTGCCAACTATGAGCCAGGCACTGTTCCAGGTGCAAGAGATACGTGAATGAGAAACATTCAAAAAAAACCACTTGCCAGCTGGGTGCAGTGGCTCACGCCTGTAATCCCAGCACTTTGGGAGGTCGAGACAGGTGGATCACCAGAGGTCAGGAGTTTGAGACCAGCCTGGCTGACATGGCAAAACCCTGTCTCTACAAAAATACAAAAAAATTAGCCGGGCATGGTGGTGTGCGCCTGTAATCCCAGCTACTTGGGAGGCCAAAGCAGGAGAATCGCTTGAACCCTGGAGGCAGACGTTGCAGTGCGCCGAGATCGGGCCATTGCACTCCAGCCTGGGTGACAAGAGCAAAACTCCGTCTCAAAAACAAACAAACAAAAACACTTACCTTGATCACCTGAGATCAGGAGTTCAAGACGAGCCTGGCCAATATGGTGAAACCCCGTCTCTAAAAATACAAAAATTAGCTGGACATGGTGGTGCATGCCTGTAGTTCCAGCTACTTGGGAGGCTGAAGCAGGAGAATCACTTGAACCCAGGAGGCGGAGGTTGCAGTGAGCCAAAATCATACCATTGCACTCCAGCCTAGGCTATGAGAGCGAAACTCCTTCACAAAAAAAAAAAAAAAAAAAAAAAAAACTGCTTGCCTTCACACAGTTTCTACTCTAGGGAGGTACAAGCTTTTGATGTGCTCAGGATTCTCTCGTTGATTCCTTACAGCAGCAGTTTTCAATGTTCAGTGAGCATCACATCCCCTGGAAGGCTTGTTAAAGTACACATCACTGGCCGGGCATGGCGGCTCATGCCTGTAATCCTAGCGCTTTGGGAGGCGAAGGTGAGAGGATCACTTGAGGCCAGGGCAACATAATGAGGCCCCCATCTCTACAAAAAAATAAACAAAATTAGCCGGGCGTGGTGGTACACGCCTGTAGTCCTAGCTACGCAGATGGCTGAGACAGAAGGATCGCTTGAACCCAGGGAGTTGGAGGCTGCAGTGAGCCGTGATTGCACTGCTGCACTCCAGCCTGGGTGACAGAGTGAGACCGTGCCCAAAAAGATCCAAAAATCTGTATCGCTAACAAGTGCTTGTGTGTTGCTTCTGCTACTGCAGAACCCCACTTTGGGAACCCCACTTGGGGAACCACTGCCCTTCAACAATTCTATGAGGGAGATACTTTTATTATCCCCTCTTTGGATAGATGAGGAAGCTGAAGCTCATGAAGGGTAAATTACTTGCTCCCATGAGCACCAATAGTAAGTGACAGCACCAAGATTCACACCTGGTTCTTTCTGACCCAATGTCTTGATGAGCCATTACACCAAACTGCCTTTGTTCTGGATGGGGGCGTCCTGACATGCCGACTTTGCAGAGACAAAACGGGTGCACTTTCTTTGAGCCAGGATTTATAAAGCTCAAGGAAATGAGTCCTCCATCCTGTGAATCCAGGTGTGCTGGGTCTGCGTGCTCAAGACGACACTCAGCAGGTATCTCAGGTGAGATCTGGTCTCTAGGTGAAGGCACAACAGCTGCACCCCTCTCCCAACACCATCCGCTAACTAATCTACGGGGCTGGATTGACGTCAGCCACAGTGGAAACTGCTCTCCCGCCCTGACCTGTTTAGAGATTAAGAGAGCACAGAACACAGAGAGAGAGAATATCAGAAAATGTGAATGGAAAAATCTGTAAGGAAATCAGCCACCTGTAAGAGTACAAGGCTAAAGTGAGTTAACCTTACACTATTTAGTCATGAAATGCAAATGAAGAGAAATTAATGTGCTGGCTTTCCAGAAGTATCTGAAGGGGGAATTGTAACCACGTCAATTTTTTTAGTTTTTTTTTTTCTTTCTTTTTTCTTTCTATAAAGCTAATAATATGAGCTTCGTAATCATCTTTTCACTGCCCTTCTTTGAGAGCTGCCAATTTACTGAAAAGGTATTCAAAATAATCACACTGCTTGTCTTCTGGAAAGAAAAAAATCAACTAGAAGTTTCTACTGAGAGCTGGAATATATTGGAAGATTCAGGTTGGGTAAAACGAAAGGGATAATTAGTTTCCAAGAAGGAAGAATGTAAATAAGAAAAGGAAATATTTGGGGTGGTTATTTGCAAGAAGGTGATTGACAGCGATCAATATACAATATAGCATCAATATCTTTAATTCATATTTTGTGTTGAAATGAAAATGATTTATATATGGAAAAGCTAAACAGAGAACATATTTAAAAGAACTTATCACATATCTCATATCTATTTACACATATTTCTGAAAAACTCAGGAAAAAATAATTTAAAAACTCATTAACTTTGACTTTATTTGTGCCTTTTTTTGAGGCTAATTATTTACCAAGTTTGGCTTTCTTCTAGATTACATTGTAGAATCCACTGGGATGTGTACTGAGCAAGGCTGCTTTGTGAGAAATCTAAACAAATGTATAAACGTACCCCCACCTTCACCTTTAAGGAACTTCATCAAAATAAAATACTCCTAAACAACCAGCCACAGGAATAGAACAATAAACCAAAGCACAATTTGTGAAAGCTGCCCTTTCTACTATCTGGAGAATGTCCACAGCTTAGATCTTTACACATCTCTGTGACACAAACATGCAAAGTTAATCTTTGGGATCTGAACAGAGAATCCACAGTGATTCTAAGGCCAAAGATAGTTTAATGTGCTGTCACTCTTACAAGAAAGAGAGTGCATTGCATGTGAAGTCATACAACTGCAAGAAATACGCCAACATTCTAACACAATACAAAAAAAAGTATTCAGTTGATGCAAAAAGTAATTGCGGTTTTTGCCATCAAAGGCAAAACGCATCAAAGGCATCCAAGGCAAAAACTGCAATTACCTTTGCACCAACCTAATACTTCAAATATGTCACACTCAAGTTTCCACAGTGAGTCGCAGGATGTTCTCTTGAGTTATTAAGGCAGTGAGGTAGTTGGGCAATGAAATGTCCTACTCAATTTCAGTATTTAATTTACTCTGTATCACTACATTGAGTATTGAAACCGAAAGTGAGCTTTTGAAGATCTCTAGACCGATCCAATTTTGCAGGTGAATAAACTAAGAGAGGGGTAACTTCACTAGGCACAGCTAAGAAGCGAGTTAGTTCCAGCACCAAGACTCAAACTTAGTTTTGATTCCCAAAACCAATATGCACGTCCTTATACCAGTGGTTTTTGAACTTTAGGGTCCTATGCTAGAATCCAGCAGGCAGCAGTCCAACACTCCCAACTGCTTCAGCCCAATTACTTTATTTTTACCTACTTTACGTATAAGGGTCTTCGGTAAGATTTCTCTTGGAAAGGGGGCTCTTCCGCCTGACTAAAATTTGAACATCACTTCACTACCCCACCGTTGTATCCTTTAAAACAAATTCACTCTGAAGCTATCTTCCCCATACCAGGTGTAAGTCACCTGACACTGTTTGCCAAAAGCATGGTGGTAAGGTCGGAAACAATGCTCACACTGGCGCTTCAGTTTTCCTTCCACTGCCCCCCCAACTATTATGACTATAAACTGGCTTTATCCTCCAGCACAATTATCCAATATATTGTTTACCAAAGTATACATACGTGTATGCCTGTTAATCTCACGGAATATCTTAGCTGGTGCACGGATATGGTATTAAATAACTTTGAATCCCATAGCACGTAAGTCATGTCTTTTCCAATTCTTTTTCAGTTACATCAAGATTATACCAAGGGAGGGCGTGGTGGCTCACACCTGTAATCCCAGCACTTTGGGAGGCCAAGGCAAGTGGATCACTTGAGGTCAGGAGTTCGAGACCAGACTGGCCAACATGGTGAAACCCCATCTCTACTAAAAATACAAAAAAAAAAGGTAGCTGGGCATGGTGACGCATGCCTGTAGTCCCAGCTACTCAGGTGGCTGAGGCAGGAGGATCGCTTGAACCTAGGAAGTGGAGGCTGCAGTGAGTCGAGATCACACCACTGCACTGCAGCCTAGGTGACAGAACAAGAGCAAGACTTCGTCTCAAAAAAAAAAAAAAAAAAAAAAAAAAAGATTATCCCAATGCAAAGCCATGGTGGCTCACGCCTATAATCCCAGTACTTTTGGGAGGCTGAAGCAGGAGGATCATTTGAGGCCAGGAGTTTGAAATCAATCTGGGCAACATAGGGAGACCCTGTCTCTGCAAAATAAAAATAAATTAGCCAGGCATGGTGGTGCATGTCTGCAGTCCCAGCTACTCTGGAGATTGAGGCAGGAGGATCACTTTAGCCTGGGAGTTTGAGGCTGTAGTGAGCCATGATCACACCACTGCACTCAAGTCTGGGCGACAGAGTGAGACCCTGTCTCAGAGAAGAAGAAAACAAAAAAGAGTATGCCAAGAAAGTCTCAGTTTAGTGCCATTAGATCCTTAATGACTTCCCAATGCTTGCTAACCTTCTCCCTATTAACCGAGAGACAGTGCCCATTTCCTCACTTGTACTACAAACACCTGCCTCACAGACTGGTTCTGAGGTTCCAATCAAGTATGAAAAGTGCTCAGCACAGTACCTGGCATAGAAAATCGCCAACGTTGGCAAGCGAGAGTCTTGCTTTTTACCTGCTCCTGTGTAAGGATCAGGAAATCAGAGTTGAATAAAAGTGTCCCTACCCTCAAAGAGCCCCAAGTCGTGGCACTATTTTCTATGTTACCACAATTAAACTTACTTTGCTTTAGAAAAGTTTCAAGATTTCACAAGTTCCTCTGGAGACAACTAGAGAACTGCCTGGAGTAGCACAGCAGGGCCAGGCACTCACCTGTACCCTCTTGTTATAGTGCAGTAATATATAGCGTCATGGGATCCTCAAAGAGTGCTGGAGTATGTTACTTTGGAAACTTTGTTTGAATGTCAGTTTAGAAGGCAGGCGTGAATCTAGCATGTGGCACACCATAGCGCAGTCCTAAGAAGAGGGCATATGTGTGCTCGACTCTGTTCTTTTGTCACGAACAAAGGAAAAAGCTATCGCTCACAAAGACCACAGTTTGGTGCCTCCCAACTTGATCCTGCATGAAATTCACTACTAGACCAACTAGAGCAGGGTTGTAGGTCATAGTACTCACTACTCTGCCTTTAAGATACCATATGTTTCTCAATTTCCACACATAAGTCACGCCTGGTGAACTTCTACGCATCCTTCAAAACCCAATTCAAAGTCATCTCTTCTGTTAAACCTTATCTATGGCAGATTGTTTTACTGTTCTGCAAATATTCTCTCTCCCTCTCTCACTTGCACACATTCTCTCTCTCTCTCTCTCTCTCACACACACACACACACGTGCGCGAAAGGAAAATAATCCTGCCTACTCTACTGATGGTGGATTTGGTCGTGTGACTTGCTTTGGCCAATGGAATATCAGATGACTTGATGTTTGCCACATCTGAGCCAAATACTTAGCTTGGTTTGGCTTCTTGCATTCCTGTCATCTGTCATGAGAAGAGGATGTTCAGGGAGCTGCTGTTCCTTCCTCCTGGGTCCAGAATGATCATCCTATGAAGACTTGAACCCAACCTGCAACCTACTAGAGAGCTGCTTCAGTGACCCACAGACTAATGAGCAAGAAATAAAGGATTTGTTGCCATAAATCACTGAAGTTGGGGATTGTTACTGCAGCAATAGCTGACAAATACATTCTGCAAACAAAACCTCCTTCCTCTGCTCTGACAGCACTTGGACATACCTCTATCAAGGACTTCTTGTCCTACTTTATTTTTTTCTCCTTAGAAGCCCATGTCCTCACCAGACACTTAACTCCTTGAAGGCAAGAACCGTATCTCTTCCCATCTCTTTTATGGCAGGCATTCAATATACTTGCTGAATAAATGACAGTGTTGACCAAATACCACAATTCATGAGGATCAAAAACTCTCAATCGCTACAGGCATAAGTAACATATATAAAGAGCATTTTAAACACTCCAACATATTGCTCGGCAAGAAGCCAAGGCTTATGCTTCTCTGGGCCAGGAGAACCACTTGCCCTGGGCCTCAAATCCAGAAGGGACCTCAAATTTAGACATCTGATGCTCTCTCCAAAGGACGTGAATCATCAGTCACTAACGTGTGTGTTAAACATGCTGATCTCCTAAGTGAAAACATATCACCGACTTGCATAATTCTGGTTTGGCATTAAAAAAATTTTTTTTTATTTCCAATATATCAGGAAACTCAAAGAATGAAAGTGGCGTAGGGCTCTCTCAACCTCTAAGAGGTGTTGTGATAAACAAAAGTCCTGGATTTTCAGAGCCATTATGTACTAAATATGAAAATCAAGTTCTCCCAAGACCAAATTAAGCCATGATTGGTAATAGCCAAGGTCAATGGGAAAAGCTACTTCACTGGTATTTAGCTACTTGGATCTCTGACCTTGCTTAATGCTCTGTCTTGGCTTCCTTGCTAAAACAGAATTATATGATTCAAATGATGGTATGTTATATTCCTCTGGGAGACACAAAAAACGTACCTGTGACCTTAAGACCATTTGAAACTACAGAAACGTACAGCAAACCTTTGCCAGTAAAGAACTATGTTATAATTGGTACGCCTTTATGGAAAACCGTAATTCTGTTTGTCCGCAAGAAGTCTAAAGTTGTCTGAGAGTTTTGAAAATGAAGAAAAATTACATTTACAAATAATCGTATAAGATTAAGCATGAAAAGGAAGATGCAAAGCATTCCATCCAGATGTCCTCAGTACATAAGGGGGAAACATACCAAAAATGTTTCAGCAAAGGCCTTGGTGTGGTGGGATTATGGGACTCTGTTTTGTACTTTGTAACACTTTTACATCCTGTCCAAATGCTCAACAAGGAGCTGGATTTAAAAATATAAAAAAGGAAAACATAAATTAAAAAGAGTGATTTGATCTTAACACTTCAGAGAAGACAGTGTTCTCTGATCACAGCTCCTCCGATGCTGTATTTTAGGAAGACGGCAAGTAGGGCCCCGTAAAGATAGTGAAATGCCAACTAGGGAAGCTTACCTAGTTAAAAAAGAAACAAATCATTGGCAGCCAGTCCCCTCAGGGCAGACACTGTTTCCAGCCAGTTCTGAAAACAGTTTGTTCCAAATTAACCTTTTGATATTAGTCTCCAGCAGACCCAGAGGTGAGAGGCCCTACCCAGGGCAGGAAACAGGAAGGTGGGGACAGGGAAACCGTGACATCTCCGACTAGAAAATCAATGGCGTATCCTGTCCGTTCCCAAGCTGGCTTCAGAAGAAGGGTGCTCCACCCCCAAGTGGCCCCAGAGGAGAAATCTCCTGGGATTTGCACAATGAGTTTCTAGACCAGGACTCGGGGACCTAGTTTCTTTAGGCTGTTGCGAGCCGTTCACGTGTCAGTGTGTTAAGGGAGGCATAAGAGGTCCTCACTCCAAGGAAGCAGACATCACTGCCAAGTGCCGTGGAACCGTAATGACCCCTGGACTTATCTGTCCTCTACCTTTCCACATATCTCACCTCTCCCCCTGTCCATCCCACCATAGTGGCTTGAATGCCATCTCCCCCAAATTTATGTTCACCCAGAAACTCAGAATGTAACTTTATTTGAAAAATAGGGTATTTTGTAAATGTCATAAGGTAAGAGGGAAGAGGAGATCATACTCAAAAGGGTGGGCCCTAAATCCAATGAAGTCATCCTTGTTAAGAGACAGAAATAGGAGACAGAGAGAAGAAAGCCATCTGACGACAGAGGCAGAGATTGAAGTGAAGCAGCCACAAGCCAAGGAACGTGGGGAGCCCCCAGAAGCTGGAAGGGGCAAGGAAGGGTGTCCCCTACAGCTTTCGGAGGAAGCATGACCCTGCTGACATCTTGATTTGGGACTTGTGGCCTCTGGAACTGTAAGAGAATAAATTTCAGTTGTATTAAGCCACCCAGTTTAGTACAGCAGCTCTAGGAAATTAGCACACATACCTCTCTCCCAAGTTCTCCACCCTGGCGTCTCGGGACCCGCCAGATAACTCTGCGGCATGTTTTACTGTCTGCCCACATTGAATCTAGCATCCTACACACCAACCTCTCCCATGACTTTTCTCCTCTGTCCCTCCCTTCACTCTCAATGGGGCAACTGGCTCCAGAAGGGTTCCCAGGGGTCCCACCACTTACTGGTCATGTAATATGGAAACAGTACACCTCCGCCTCTGTGTATCCAATATTCCGTCTGAAAACTGGGAAGAATAATATTCTGGGTGTACACTGTTATTAGGAGGACCAAAGAAGTCATCTATGGCTAGGCGCGGTGACTCACGCCTGTAATCCCAGTACTTTGTGGGGCCAAGGTGGCCAGATTGCTTGAGCCCAGGAGTTTGAGACCAGCCTGGTCAATATGGTGAAACCCCGTGTCTACTAAAAATACAAAAATTAGCCACCCATGGAGGCACACACCTGTAATCCCAGCTACTTGGGAGGCTGAGGCACGAGAATTGCTTGAACCTGGGAGGCGGAGGTTGCAGCGAGTCGAGATCATGCCACTGCACTCCAGCTTTGGCGACAGAGTGAGACTGTCTCAAAAAAAAAAAAAAAAAAATGCCAAACAACAAAAAGAAGTCATCTATGCGAAGCTCTTCAGCATACCACTTAGTGTTTAGAAAATACTCAACTGGTTTTATCTGTCATAATCAGTAATTTTTTTTTATGAGACAGGATCTCACTGTCACCTAGGCTAGAGTGCAGTGCTATAATCATAACTCACTACAGCCTCAAACCCCTGGGCTCAAGCCATCTTCCCACTTCAGCCTTCCAAGTAGCTGGGACTATAGGCGTGTGCCACCACACATGGCTAATTTTTACATTTTTTGTAGAAATGGGGGTCTTACTATGTTGCCCAGGCTGTTCTTGTACTCCTGGCCTCAAGTAATCTGCCCACCTTGGCCTCCCAAAGTGTTGGGATTACAGGCATGAGCCACTGTGCCCAGCCAGTAAATTTTTGTATGCATAAGTGAAAACAGTGTGAACTGAGGCTGCACACAGTGTGAGCTGAGGAACCTGAAACTATGAAAGGCTGTAGGCAGCAGAGCATCTCAGAGAAAAGAGGCCAAGAAAGGACACACTCAGGTACTTAAGATCTCAGCTATGCAATGAGGGTCAGCACCACCAAATGTTAGTGGGGGGACGAGGTCACCTAAAGCTGTACCAGCAGCAGTCTGTGTCTGTATTAACTTTTTTTCTTACCCCAAAATGAAGATTCAAGATCTGATAGGCCCCAAGATACTTACTATCTTAGTTCAGGCTTTTATAACAAACTACCATAGGCTGGATGGCTTATAAACAACAGAAATGTATTTCTCACAGTTCTGCAGGCCACAAGTCTGAGATCAGGGGCCAGCGGGTCAGGATCTGTTGAGGGTCCCCCTCACATGGCTGAAGAGGGAAAGTGAGTTCTCTGGGGGTCCTTTCAGTAAAAGGCACTAATCTCTCTAAATGAGGGCTCCACCTTCATGATCTAATCACCTCTCAAAGGTCCAGCTCCTGCTGCCATCACATTAAGGGTTAGAATTTCCATATGTAAATTTGGGGAAGACACAAACATTCAGTCCATTGCACTTAAGAAGACATTGGGGCAGTTTTCAGCTGGGATGACAGTCCATTCGTTCCTTTAACTGACAGTTAACTGAATACTCATTCGGGCTATGCAGTAGGGAAATAGTGACAACACAGATGGGGCCCCAGCCAACAGGCTGATCACAGACAAAATCCCAGGAAATCCCAGGAACACAGTCATATCTCCATATCCTCCATGGATCCCGACAAGTTTTAAAACTTTGGCTCGAGATATATTCTAAAAATATCACCTTTTTCAAAAGCTGATTCAGATATCACCTCTGCCTTGAAGACTTCTCTAAGACCTGAAGACTAAAGTCCTCTCACTAATTAAAAAAAAAAAATTTTTAAGTTAGCTGGGCATGGTGGTACATGCCTGTAGTCCCAGCTATACCCAACGCACCCTACCACCAACTCCCCACACCCAGAATTAACAAAACCTCTATCCTCAAGCAGACTTTGAGGAAATTTTTCATTTTTCCAACTAAAAACCTAGTAAATCATTCTACTTCCATTTCTTGCTTTTTTCCTAGCCCACTGCATTCTGATATCCTTATTCATGCTCCTCAAACTGGGACACATGAAACTTTGCAGGGCTGCAGATGAATTCTTGGGGGTCTAAAAGTTCTCTACAGGCCAGGCGTGGTGGCTCAAGCCTGTAATCCCAGCACTTTGGGAGGCCGAGACGGGCAGATCACGAAGTCAGGAGATCGTGACTATCCTGGCTAACCTGGGGAAACCCCGTCTCTACTAAAAAATACAAAAAACTAGCCGGGCAAGGTGGCAGGCGCCTGTAGTCCCAGCTACTTGGGAGGCTGAGGCAGGAGAATGGTATAAACCTGGGAGGTGGAGCTTGTGATGAGCTGAGATCCGGCCACTGCACTCCAGCCTGGGCAACAGAGCGAGACTCCGTCTCAAAAAAAAAAAAAAAAGTTCTCTACAAGACTTTTTAAATTTTGAGTTTTTCTTTATTTCTTTTTTTGTTTGTTTGTTTGAGACAGAGTCTCACCCTGTCACCCAGGCTGGAGTACAGTGGCACGATCTCAGCTCACTGCAAACTCTGCCTCCCCAGTTCAAGCGATTCTCCTGCCTCAGCCTCCTGAGTAGCTGAGACCACAGACAGGCACCACCACACCTAGCTAATTTTTGTATTTTTAGTAGAAACAGGGTCTTGCTATGTTGGGCAGGCTGGTCTCCAACTCGCAACCTCAGGTGATCCGACCGCCTCAGCCTCCCAAAGTGCTGGGATTACAGACATCAGCCACCCCACCCAGCCAAACTGTGAGTGTTTATTTCAAAGGTAGTTTTTTAAAACGGAACACAGTATATGCACCTGCTGGATCACCTGGATGCCCACTTTATAAAGAAACACTGCCTGGTAATTTCAGTGGTTATAATTTATGATTCTTTTGGTGCTAAGTTGCACTGATTTAATAATCGCTGCCTAATCAGAGTAGAACCAAGGCACATTTAATACTTTGTTCTATAATGGGTCCCCCATAGTGAAGGTCAATAAAGTCACTCCTATCACTCTTTCTTCCTCAAAGAGACATACCTGAGGCTCACCAATGACAAAATAATGCTCACAAGAATAGAAGCCGCCCCATTCAAGTTTCAATGCACCATTTACTTTCACCAAAGTATCATTTCCATCACTGATGTCATCTACTAGAATGTACTGGTTTTGCAAAATAGATCATATTTAATGTTTGCAGATTTGTTTTGTCTGCATAATTGTTTGATATCTATAAACATAAGACATTTACAGCTAGGTTTGTCCATGGGTTTTCAACCTGGGCCCTAATGATGTTTAGGGCTGGATAATCCTTTGCGGTGGTGGGCCATTCAGTGCACTGTAGTTCATCCAGTGCATCCCTGACCTTTACCCATGAGATGCTAGTAGCACACCATCCTCCCCAAAGTCATGACAATGAAAACTGTCTTCAGACATTGCCATATGTCCCCTGGGAGGGGGCAATATTGCCCCCAGTTATGAACCAGTCTTGTGCTGATAGATATTTAAGTAACATTATAATAAAATTAAGAATATACTATATATCTAAAAGTCTTTTCCAGGCTGAGCACAGTGGCTCATACCTGTAATCCCACTACTTTGGAATGCTGAGGCAGGAGGATCCAGTGAGGCCAAGAGTTCGAGACCAGCCTGGGCAACATGGCGAGACCCCGTCTCTAAAAATATTTTTTTAATTGGGTGTGGTGGTGCATGCCTGTAGCGCTAGCTACTCAGGAAGATGAAGTGAGAAGACACTAGAGTCCTGGAGTTTGAGGCTACAGTGATCATGTCACTGCATTCTAGCCTGGATGATAGCAAGACCCTGTCTCTAAAAAAATGTTTAATAAATGAATATTTTAAAAGTCTTTTATCTTTATAAAAGGAACATGTCTCAAGTTGAAGAAACACCAGGACATGGCACGGGAGGTAGGGAGCTGTGTGTTGCCATGTTGCCCAGGCTGGTCTTAAAGTCCTGGCCTCAAATTGTCAATATAATATGTGCACCCACAGATGAATATATTCACCTGTGGATATATTACAATATGGTCAATACTCTGAAGCCCCACTGTACCTGACTGAGCCGTGCTCCATTCTCCCCCAGCACCCGAGGATGAAAGTAGGCAACTCACAGGCCAGATCCAGCCCATAAAAGAGCCCTTCAGATTTTGCTTTAGTTACTAGACTTTGAAAATTAGGAGAGAGAACAAAACCTGAATGACTGGCTTCTCTTGAAAAACAAGCAGAAGATCCAACCGTGCTGAGCCCACATTTCTGGATGAAAACCTCGGCTGGAACTCAGTAGTGGCTGTCTCCACTTCTCAGTTCATCCCATCTCTAACTCCCCACTTCCCACTGCTTATTTCCTCGAACTCAGACCATGGCAACTGCAATAGAAATGTATTTCTAATTGAAAGAGGAGGCTGAGAACTGACCTGACCTCCTTGACCTAGCCAACAAGCAGTTGCCTTTCAGACTATGTTTATTTGGGGGGACACAGATTCATTCCTTATGGCTTCCCTGGCACCTCTGTGCATTTCATTTGAAAACCGAAACCCAACATGGTGTTTGTGCAAAATCCTAAAACATGTCTCCAATCTGCCACTCTCCTGCTCAAGAACACTAGCTCCCACTTCCATCAAAGTATTCAAAGCTTGTGACAATATGGCCCCAGTCTTGATAGCCAACTTCCTTAAACTACAGCAACAAGCTCTGAACTTCCTTGCCCCATCACCTGCTTGCCTGCCCTATTCCTTCTCCTCTACTATCTCCTAACTATCTTTTAATACCTATTTTATATATTGTCTCTTGGCTGGGTGCAGTGGCTCACGCCTGTAATCCCAGCACTTTGGGAGGCTGAGGTAGGTGGATCACCTGAGGTCGGGAGTTTGAGACCAGCCTGACCAACATGGAGAAACTCTGTATCTACTAAAAATACAAAATTAGCCGGGCGCAGTGGTGCATTCCTGTAATCCCAGTTACTCGGGAGGCTGAGGCACGAGAATCGCTTGAATCCAGGAGGCAGAGATTGTGGTGAACCAAGATCGTGCCATTGCACTCCAGCCTGGGCAACAAGAGCGAAACTCCATCTCAAAAAAAAAAAAAAAAAAAAAAAAGTCTCTTTTAAACTTTTTCTGCAGGTGGGGTAGCTCACACCTGTAATCCTAGCACTTTGGGAGACCAAGGTGGGAGGATTGTTTGAGGCCAGGACTTTAAGACCAGCCTGGACAACATGGAAACACATAGCCCCTTACCCCCAACGCCCTGGTGTCTCTACAAAGAATAAAAATTTAAAAAATTAGCTCGGTGTGGTGGTGCATGCTGTAGTAGCCCCAGCTAACTCAGGAGGCTGAGGTGAGAGGATCACTTGAACCCAGGAGTTTAAGGCTGCAGTGAGCCATGATCATGCCACTGCCCTCCAGTCTCAGCCACAGAGCAAAACCTCATTTCAAAACAAACAAACAAACAAACAAACAAACAAACAAACCCTTTCTAGTCCTTCAAACCAGGCATGTTTTGGCCCTGCTTGGAACAACTCCTGTGCTTCAACTGTAGCTTGTTAGTGAACAAGTCCGAGAGTCCCTAGGCTGTGCAGACCCTTAGCAATGAAGAGATAGTCCAGATTTCTACTCTGGCCCTAAGCATAAGGTTGCTTTGCAGGACTTCTGCATCTTTTTGTAGCTGTCAACTGCTTTGAATATAGGATCATAGGTAAGAGGAGCATTCCAAGGAATAAGTGGAGGGACCATCAGCTTTGAACACAACCCGGCAGAATGTGAATCTTCAAGGAAACATATGCTAGGTTGTTTGTTTCAGTACTGTTTGTAATAACAAAATGATTAGAAGTATCTAAAATGATCTCTCATAAGAAAACGGCTAAACTATGGAACATCCATGGTCACTAATGCTACTCACTAATTCCTGTTTTGTTTCTCACAAGAAATTATACTTCCCCATATCCTTTAGTGTAAGGCATGGTCATGTGACTTATTCTGGGCAATAAATCATGAACAGAAATGACACATGTCACAGCCAAGTGGAAGCCTTTAAGAACCAGCATGGGAGTCTTCCCATCACCTTTCTCTGCCTTGGCAAATGTGGAGTTGAAGCCTTTATTAGCTTAAACCCATGGGTAACTCTGATTAGCATAGACCTGGAATGAACACGTGGCATAAGAAGAAAATAAACTTTTGTTATGTTAAGTCACTGAAATTTGAGGGTTGTTTATTTCTGCAGCATATCCTAGCCTATGCTGATCCATATACATTCTATAGATTACAATACAGCACTTTAAAAGATGGGACTAACAATTGTAAACATATATGTACCTAACAACAGACCACCAAAATACATGAAATTAAAATCCACAAAATTAAAGGAATAGGCTGGGCACGGTGGCTCACGCCTGTAATAATTTTTAACAATTTATTTTATTTTGAGACAAGGTCTCGCTCTGTCACCCAGGCTAGAGTGCAGTGGCACAATTAAGGCTCACTGCAGTCTTGACCTCCCAAGCTCAAATAATCCTCTGACCTCAGCTTCCCAAGTAGCTGGAACTAAAGGTAGGAGCCACTATGCCCAGCTAATTTTTTCTATTTTTTGTAGAGATGAGTGTCTCACTATGTTGCCCAAGCTGGTCTCGAACTCCTGGGCTCAAACAGTCTCCCTGTTTCAACCTCCCAAAGTGCTGAGATTACAAGCCTGAACCTCTGTGCCTGGTCTATTTTTTTTTTTTTTTTAAACAATTTTAATGAAAGAAAAAGAATATAGTTCTTATGATGGTGGCTTTGACCTGGAATAAGAAAAGAACAAGACCATCTCTTAAGTTAAAACAGATAAATAATGCTAATACATTGATGTCACTTGTTGAGCATTTACTATATGTCAGGCATTAAACCAGCTACTTCACATGAATTAACCTGAAACCTCACAATAGGCCCATGGGGGAGATACAGTTACAATTTCGGTTTTTGGATACAGAAATTGTGGCTCAGAGAGGCGAAACCTTTTTCCCAAGAGTATATTCTATAACCCAGTCTCTTAACTTCTCTAAGTAAACTCAGTGCCTAGGGTAGAGCCAGTAGCTTCCCAGTGTGGCTGCCCACGCTACACAACAGGGTGGAGGGGAGGAAGGATTCAGGCATAAAGATGCAAGAGTTTCTGAATTTGGCACGCACCTGGCTTCAAAGTGGGTTTGTGGCCAACAGATGGCTAACTCCTGGGTGGCAAACTTGAGAAAATGTGGACTCGCTGTAGGTAGAAACACAACCCTCCTCATTCTAAATTACAGCTATCTGCATACCGTTCTCAGTCTCAATACTAGTATTTTATCTTTGAGAGGCAATAACAGTGTAAGGGTCTGGTTCAGAGACCCCAGCACCTGCATATTTATTTGAACCCAGGCTTTGCAATTTGCTCGCTTATGTGACTTTAACTTCTTATTTAATCTCTCTGGGCCTCAGTTTCCTCATCTGTAAAATAAGAGTAATAATCAGACCTACCTCAAAGGTTATTAAAATAACTGCATGAGCCAATATACATAAAGTCCTCAGAACTTTACATGTGCCTCCATGTCAGGCACATTAAATATTAAATGACTGTCAGATGCTATTGCTACTCCTAACTCCACAAATGTCAACCATGGTGGCATATATACTTATATGATAAATGTTCAGTAAATATTAAGCAAATTGAATAAAGCTGCCTTGAAGCCACATACAGTGAGATCTTATTATAAAGAAGCTTTTCAAGACACTTCTTTTTTTCTCCCCCCTCCGGAGATGGCATCTCACTACATTGTCCAGGCCGGTCTCAAACTCCTGGCCTCACGGGATCCTCTTGCCTCAACTTCCCGGGACACTTCTAACCAAGGCAGTTAACACACAAGCTTTGGAGTCAAGCAGACCTAGACTCTGCCACTAATGGACTGTGTAACTCCAGGAAGGTTACTTCACCTCTCTGAATGTCAGCTTCCTGATTTATAAAAGAGAGATGTTGATACTCCCCCCCTCAGAGCTGCTGTTAAGAACTAAATGCAATCAATGCAATCAATGTAAAGCTCTTAGTGCCATGCTCAGCACATAATACATGCTCATTAAATGACAGCCATCATTACCAGTAACTCAGTCCCCTTGCATTGGGCTCGCTTACCCCTTTTCCACCCCAGATAATATTTTAATGCACCCACAAGAAGATGCATAGCTAGTAAAATGGTTTGACAAAAATAAAAAGAAGTAATTGGTAAATAGTAGATGCTCTTCTTACATATATAAATGCAAATCCCTGCAGAGTTTAGCAAATGTATGTTTGTGTGACAGCTATTTATGGAGGCTGTATACTTTTATTTGCCTAGAATTTGATGCACTAAATGTAAACAAAGCATGATGAAGACTCTAATAGAAGCAGTCCCCAGACAGAAGCCAGGGCTCCTTCCCAAGCTCTCTGGAAGGTTGGCTTCTCTGCAGGCGTGTTGATGCGGTATATTTAGTCTGCTAATCATACCCAGAAGCGTTCCCACCTATCTGAAGACAGGGCAAACCCAGCAAGTCTCAGATTAGCAACATCCTACAAAATTTTCATCAGCCAATGTAATGCAAATGCTTTAACTTCTTCCCAGAGAAATTCTGGGAGAAATTCTCCCTAATAGGCTAAAGTTCATGGCTCAAGATCAGCTATCAGGACAACATAATGAGTCCCTTGGTCAAAGCCTGCATGGCTGGAAAAGTGCATGTCAGTCAACTTTGGGGTAAAGGCAAGCACCGTTCACATATATTAACTGAATTCCCTATTTAAAGAAAATCTGGGTCGATCACATGGTGGGGTGAATAACAGTCATAAATAAAGCACTTGGGGACATTTTATATCAGGTTGAGTTCATGTTAAATATTTCTAAAGACCCAGAACCAGTAGATTTGATAGATCTGATGACCCAGTAGATTTGACGGAGCTGTGCCTGACCAGTGCTCTACTGAGAAACAACTACATTTCAAAAGAAGGGAAACACACCTAAGCCAAACACAAATATTTAGAGCTTTAAGACCCAAAGCAAAAAATATCCACTCTTCCTTAGGGATGCACTCATCCATCTACCACATAACGAGGTGCACAACAGCATGGTCTTGCCCCTCACGGAGCTCACAATTGAGTGGAGAACGGAGAAGAAAGAAAATAAAGAGTCAGTCCTCATTATTTGTGGATTATTCCATTTGCAGATTTGTCTACTCACTGAAATTTATTTGTAACCCCAATATCAATATGCATGGTCTTTTCATGCGTCATTTGGGGACATATGCACATACAGTGAAAAACATGAGCTGCCCGATGTACATGATGCCAGCTGAGGTCCAGAAAGGTGACGCTCTGCCTTTCTTCATGTTTTTGTGCTTCTTTTGGTGTTTTCGCTATTTAGAATACCCCCAGTTAGGGATAAAGCGCTATCTAGTGTGTTCCTAAGCACAAAAAGGCTGGAATCTGCCTTACAGAGAAAACGTATGTGTTCAATAAGCTTCATTCAGGCATGAGTTATAGTGCTGTTGGCTATGAGCTCAATGTTAATGGATCAACTGTCTATCCTCTATCTGTCTATCATCTATCTATCTACATCCATCTACCTATAAAATAAGGTGTCTTTAAACAGAAACACATATAAAATGATGGTACGTATTAATCGGTTTGTAAATTTATAGCCAAAGGCTTGCAGAAACCTAACTCTCTTGTCTCCCTTGCAGATTCGATATTCGTTAACTCAGGGTTCATGGAAACTTAATAGAATATAACTGCCATGATGGCGGGTGTAGGGGCTCATGCCTGTAATCCCAGTACTTTCAGAGAACAAAGTGGGAGGATCGCTTGAGGCCAGGAGTTCAAGACCCCATGTCTACCCAAAATTTAAAAAATTAGCCAGACATGGTGGCACATGCCAGTAGTCCCAACTACTCAGGAGCCTGAGGTGGGAAGATCGCTTGAGCCCAGGAGGTCAAGGATACAGTGAGCTATGATCACACTACTGCACTCTACAGACTTTTGAGATACTGTCTTAAAAATATATGTGTATATATATGTATATATGTACATATATATATATAACTGCCATGAATAATGAGAATTGACTGTAATCCAAATCTATAAACACAATGAAACAAACAACTAAGTAAAGAAGCAAACAGGGGTGTGCTACTTTAGAGTATTCAGTATATGTAGTATTCTATGTTTTGTGTAACAAAGGGGTTGACATTATATATATATTTGCTTTTTTTTTTTTTTTTTTGAGGCGGAATTTCACACTTGTTGCCTAGGCTGGAGTGCAATGGTGTGATCTCGGCTCACCACAACCTCCACTTCCTGAGTTCAAGCAAATCTCCTGCCTCAGCCTCCCGAGTAGCTGGGATTACAGGCATGCGCCACCACGCCCGGCTAATTTTGTATTTTTAGTAGAGACGGGGTTTTTCCATGTTGGTCAGGCTGGTCTCAAACTCCTGACCCCAGGTGATCTGTCCATCTCGGCCTCCCCAAGTGCTGGAATTACAGGTGAGAGCTACCGTGCCTGGCCTATATTTGCTTTTTTAATATAGGTTAAAACTTAAAACTGAAAAACTAAAATAAATCAATCTATTGTAAATATCAAGTGACATAACTATACAGAAAAAAAATTTAGGCCAGGCACAGTAGCTCATGCCTATAATCCCAGCACTTTGGGAGGCCAAGGCAGGTGGATCATGAGATGGGGAGTTTGTGACCAGCCTGGCCAAAATGGTGAAACCCCGTCTCTACTAAAAAAAAAATACAAAAAATTAGCGGGGTGTGGTGGCAGGCGCCTGTAATCCCAGCTACTCGGGAGGCTGAGACAGGAGAATCGCTTGAACTGGGAGGCGGAGGTTGCAGTAAGCTGAGATTGTGCCATTGTACTCCAGCCTGGCTGACGAGAGCAAAGTTTCATTTCAAAAAAAAAAAAAGAATATGGGCTTGGAGGGGAAGAAGTTAAACCATGTCCCTAAGGAGGGATAAAAAATCTATAGGACAAATGACTCAGTTTCTTCAATAAATAAGTAATGTGGGGAAGAGGGAGATGGAACTATGGAAATTAAAAACTTAAGAGACATATGAACCAAATGCAACATAAGACCCCTGTATGAATCCCAATTCAAACAAGTCAAATGCAATAAGACATTTTAAAGACCTGGAGATATTTGAACATGGACTGGATATAAATGATATTGACAAATTAATGTTTTGTTTTATAAGCTGTGGTAATAGCGTTCTGTAACATTACTTTAAAAGGCCTTACCTGTTTGAAATACATACTGAAGTATTTACAGATAAAAATCTATGACCTTTGGGATTTGCGTCAAAACACTCCAACACACACACAAGTAGGACAGAAGCAAATGAAACAAGATTGGCAAGATGCTGATTATTGTTGAATCTGGGTGGTAAGTACAAGGAAGTTTGTTATACTATATTTTCTTTTTTTCTTTTTTTTTTTTTTTTTTTTTTGAGACAGGGTCTCACTCTGTTGCCCAGGCTGGAGAGCAGTGACTTGATCTTGGCTCACTGCATCCTCCACCTCCCAGGTTCAAGCAGTCCTCCCACCTCAGCCTCCTAAGTAGCTGGAACTACAGGCTCACGCCACCATGCCCAGCTGAGTTTTGTATTTTTAGTGGAGATGGGGTTTTACCATGTTGCACAGGCTCGTCTCGAACTCCTGGCCTCAAGCGGTTCACCCACCTCAGCCTCCCAAAGTGCTGAGATTACAGGCATAAGTTACCATGTCCAGCTTATATTTTCGTTCATATTTAAATTTTCCATTTAAGAAAACTTTTTAAATAGTCTTTTATTGACCTTACTCTTTAAAGGAGAAGGTCATTAATGCTGACAGTTTTTAATCAATTACAGAGTTGTTCACTATTATTTTAATATATGGTGGTATTTTACATAATAATAATTATAGTAATGACAGCAGCAATGGCTATTAATATTATTACTTATTGCATGTCTGATATAAGGCTAAGCATTTTACATGTATTATCTTATTAAATCCTAACCCTGATAGGTAGGTCTACTATGATCTATATTTTACAGATGGAAAAAACTGAGGTACACAGTTGTTCAAAGACGCATGGCTAGTAAGCAGCAAATTAGATTTGAACCCAGGACTGATTCCAAAGCGTGTGCTGGGGCAGGGGTTTAGTTAGTACGGGACATGGCCCAAAGTAGCCTTTTCAGAAACAAAGTAATGGGTGCCTATGGCTCTTCTTCATGTAGATCTGCAAACAACAGAGAAAAGCCTGTAATCCCAGGAGTTCAAGACCAGCCTGGCCAACATGGTGAAACCCCATCTCTACTAAAAACTAAAATTAGCCCAGCGTGGTGGCATGCCCCTGTTATCCCAGCTATTCAGGAGGCTGAGGCAGGAGAATCACTTGAACCCAGGAGGCGGAGTTTGCAGTGAGCCGAGATCACGCCCCTGTACTTCCAGTATAGGTGACAGAGTGAGATTCCGTCTCAGAAAAAAATAACAACAGAGAAAAGAGGAGGAGAAAACCCAGCTCTCTCCCCATCCCAGCCTTGGTTTTCTACTTAGTGAACCATGTGAATCTTCACTAGCCCATCTTGTTTTCTGCTCCAAAAACAGAAGTCCTGAGAACATGTTCACAGAGATGCTGTAAGCACCAAACATTACGTGCAAAGCACCCCCAAGGATGATGGACGCTCCATAATTCCTAATTAGCATCTCTCAATTAGGAAGCTGGAAGCTGCTGCTCTGGAGGTGAATTGCAAGTCTGACTTGCAGGTATCAGGGCTGCTTCAGATGAGGAAAACGGTTGGCCTCTCTCTCTGGAGGGACTCCGTGGGTGGCCCTTCTAAGAGCTCTTTTCGGCACTTTGGAAGTTTCTCTAAAGATCCATTCTCCTTGAGATATGTTTACATGCATCCAGCGGAGAAAAATCACCCAGGAGCCCTCAGTGGTGACAGCCCCAGATGGCCTCGCTCTTGGCGGAGACGGCCCAATGACCTTCACCACCCACCTTTGTCCCTGCAATGTGGAGGCACAATGAAAGCTCTAAGGGTGGCCTTGCTAGACTGCCTATTAGCGGGTATCCTGGGAGATGGCACAGCATAGCATGGCCTACAGGACAGCAGAGACTGAGGTTCTGAAATCTTGCTTCCAACAAGTCCTAGTTTTGTGTCCTTAGGGGAATTACTTGATCTCTCTGTGCCTGGGTTTTGTCATTTGTCAAATGTGATGTTCCTGCCTCCCAGGACTGTTGTAGGTTTGAAACTATATATGGAAAGTGCTTAGTTCAGTCTCTGGCACACCGTTGGCACCCAATCACAACGCAGATCATTTTTGGGTAATGATTTTATTGTCATTTTATATATATATATATA
>NC_045443.1:115617050-115680588 GCF_002776525.5 Piliocolobus tephrosceles
AATCCCAGCACTTTGGGAGGCCAAGGCAGGCGAATCACTTGAGGTCAGGAATTCGCAACCATCCTGGCCAACATGGTGAAACCCCATCTCTACTAAAAATACAAAAATTAGCTGGGTATGGTGGCATATGCCTGTAAAGCCAGCTACTTGGGAGGCTGACCAGAGAATCACTTGAACCTGGGAGATGAAGTTTGAAGTGTGCTGAGGTCATGCCACTGCACTCCAGCCTGGGCGACAGAGCAAGACTCTGTCTCAAAAAAACAAAACAAAACAAAACAAAAGGACCAGGCCTTGGCTGGGCACAGTGGTTACGTGTGTAATCCCAGCACTTTGGGAGGCCAAGGCAGGTGGATCATTTGAGGTCAGGAGTTCGAGACCAGCCTGGCCAACATGGTGAAACCCTGACTCTACTAAAAAATACAAAAATTAGCCAGGTGTGGTGGCATGAGCCTGTAATCCCAGCTACTTGGAAGGCTGAGTCAGGAGAATCACTTGAACCTGGGAGACAGAGGTTGCAGTGAGCCAAGATCACGCTACTGCATTCCAACGTGGGCGGCAGAGCAAGACTCTGTCAAGAAAAATAAAAAATAAAAAAGGAACCAGGCCTTTCCTAGGCACCCACTAAATGCTGGTATTTGAAAGCAAAGTCATACTAGTATAAAATTAGCATCTAGAAAGTCATTCTGCCCTCCTTGCCCCCTTATTTTTTATTCTGATAAAATATATATAACATAAAATACACCATTTGAAGTGCACAGCTGAGTGGCATTAAGCACATACACAGTGTTGTGTAACCATCACTACCATCCATCCACAGAACCTTTTCATCCTCCCAAACTGAAACTCTGTACCCACTAAGCCATAACTCACCACTGCCCTCTCCTCTCAGCCCCTGGCAACCACCGTTCTACTTTCTGTCTCTGATTTTGACTACATTAGATGTTTCACTTAATTGAAATCATACAGTGTTTGTCCTTTTGGATCTGGCTTCTTTCACTCAGCATGATGTCCTCAAGGTTCATCCATGATGCAGAATGTGTCAGCACTTCATTCTTTTTTCTTTCTTTCCATCTTTCTTTTTTTTTTTTTTTTTTTTTTTTTTTTTTTGAGACAGGGTTTCCCTCTGTCACCCAGGCTGGAGTGCAGTGGTGCAGTATCAGCTCACTGCAACCTCTGCTGCTGCCTCCTGGGGTCAAGCAATCTTCCCACCTCAGCTTCCTGAGTAGCTGGAACTACAGGCGTGCACCACCATACTTGGCTAATTTTTTGTAATTTTAGTAGAGATGGGGTTTTACCATGTTGCCCAGGCTGGTCTTGAACTCCTGAGCTCAAGCAATCTGCCCACCTCGACCTCCCAAAGTGCTGGGATTACAGGCATGAGCCATCACGCCTGGCCTTCATTCCTTTGTAAGGCTACATAATATGGGTATATCTATGGTATGGTATGGGTAGATCATATTTTATTTACCCATGTATCTGTTCATAGACACTTTGGTTGCTTCCACCTTTTAGCTATTGCAAATAATGCTGTCATGAACACAGGTGAACAAATACCTGTTCAAGTTCTTGCTTTCAATTCTTTGGGGTATATACCCAGAAGCAGAACTGCTAGATCATATGGCAATTCTACATTTAATTTTTTTGAAGAACCTCCTTGTATTTAATGGAAACCAGTATTTGTTGAATATTTACAAGCCAGGCACTTGAATTAATTTTTTCACCTTTAATCATCTCAACAATCCCCATGAGGTAGGCATCGCAAATGGAGCCAGAGATTGGGTAGGTAATTCGCCTACGACATCATGCTTCGCAAAAGCAAGTGCCTGGATTTGAACTCAGATCTGGCAGACTTCAATGCCAACCTTTCCCACAAGCTGACACTGTCATCTCAAAAAAGGAAGGAAAACACTGATCCTTCGCCTTAAGGCAGTCTCGCATGTGTCCTTTGGGATCAATGGAAGGGAACAAAGAAACCCAGAAACGCAGCACCATCACCAAATAGTTGTGTGACTTCAGACACGCCCCTTCACATCTCTGCATCTCAATTACTTCAGGTTAGAAACAGTGTTAATACTTGTAGGAATATACTCTAGGATTTGAAAGCACATACTTGTACACCAATGTTCATGGCAGCATTGGTGTGGTTTGACTGCGTCCCCACCCAAATTTCATCTTGAATTCCCTCATGTTGTGGGAGGGTCCCACCTGGGAGATAATTGAATCATGGGGTTGGTTTCCCCCATACAGTTCTCATTGCAGCAAATAAGTCTCACAAGATCTGAAGGTTTTATTAAGGGGAAACCCCTTTCCTTCGGCTCTTATTCTTCTCTTGTCTGCAGCCATGTGAGACGTGCCTTTCACCTTCTGTCATGATTGTGAGGCCTGCCCGGCCACATGGAACTGTGAGTCCATTAAACCTCTTTCTTCTGTAAATTGCCCAGTCTCAGGTATGTCTTTATGAGCAGCATGAAAACAGACTAATACAAGCATTATTCACAATAGCCAAAAGGTGAAACCAACACAAGTGTCCATCAATAGACGAATGGATAAATGAAACACAGTGTATCTACACAATGGAATATTATCCAGCCATAAAAAGAATGAAGTATTGATATGTGCTGCCATATGGATGAATCTCAAAAACATTAGGTTAAGTGAAAGAAGCCAGACACAAAAGGACAAATACTGTTTAATTCCATTCATATGAGGTACCTACAACAGGCAAATTCATAAAGACAAAACGTAGAATAGATGTTACCAGGAGCAGGAGGTAGGGGAAATGGAGAGTTCTTGTTTAATGAGGATAGAGTTTCTAGGGATGATGAAAAACTTCTGGTGATGATGTGGCAAGTTATTACACAGCATTGTGAATGTATTTAATGTCACTGAATTAGACACTTACAATTAAATAATGATGATAAAGTAATAAATATTATGTATGCATACCTCAATTTAAAAAAAAAAAAATGTTTTTTTGAGACAGAGTCTCACTCTGTCGCCCAGGCTGGAGGGCAGTGGTACAATCTCAGCTCACTGCAACCTCCGCCTCCTGGGTTCAAGCGATTCTTGTGCCTCAGCCTCCCAAGTAGCTGAGATTACAGGCACACACCACCACGTCCAGATAATGTTTTGTATTTTTAGTAGAGAAGGGTTTTGGGCATGTTGCCCAGGCTAGTAACAAACTCCAGAGCTCCAATAATCTGCCTGCCTCGGCCACCCAAAGTGCTGGGATTACAGGCATGAGCCACTGCACCCAGCCAAAAAAATTATTTTTAAAGAAGTTGTTCTTCATTATACCGGAGCTGTTCTGAGGACTAAACTGGTGTTCTCAAACTTTAATATGCATAGAAATCACCCAGTTGTATTAAAATGTAATTCCATGAGGCTGGGCCAGGTCCTGAGATGTGGCACTTCTAATTAGTTCCTAGGTGGCACAGATGCTACCTACCTATGGGCCACACTTTGGGTAGCCACATACATAAAACTTCACTGAGTGCCCAGCATATAGTAAACACTAGATAAATTCTCACTGTAGTTATGAGATTAATACTAAAGTTGATGTAGGCCAGGCACAGTGGCTCATGCCTATATTCCCAGCACTTTGGGAGGCCGAGGCAGGTGGATCACCTGAGGTCAGGAGTTCAAGACCAGCCTGGCCAACAGTGAAACCCCATCTGTACTAAAAAGACAAAAATTTGCGCACCTGTAGTCCCAGTTACTTAGGAGGCTGAGGGAGGAGAATCGCTTGAACCCAGGAAGTGGAGGTTGCAGTGAGCCAAAATTGCACCACCGCACTCCAGCCTAGGCAACAGAGGAAGACCCTGTTTCAAGAAAACAAACAAATAAATAAACAAATAAGGTTGATGTGGATCTTTCAGACATTTTGTCTTTCACTGGTAAATGCTCATTTCAAGAAGAAAGCAGCACATTTTGATCTGCTCTGAAATCTCAAAACCCCCAAGCACACTCTTTTTACAGAAACTCCAAGAGAGTCGTGCAGAGCAGAGACTTCAGCGGCTGTGTCTCCCACAGACATCTAAAAACATTTCTCTCAAAGTGTCATATGGATAAAAACACCAAGCTTGAAAAATATTTTCATTTTAAAGGATCTCAACCAAAAAGAAGCATGCATAAGACACAGATAGCACCTTGGCCTAGCCCAGTCCACGCCCTGTTCCTGAGCAGCCCTCAAATACTTCTTATGACCTGGGAGTTCATTTTTTTAACTATCTCAGCCATCGTTCAGGGCCTGCAGGTGAAGAATAGATAAGAATAGTTAGGGACCAGGGCTTCGGAGAACGACTCAAAAAGAAGGACATCACCATGGCTTGGATTCAGGTCACACTCCTGTATCCAATCTGCCTTGCTAATGAGGTCATGCCCACCTGGATGTAGGGCACAATCTTGAGTCAAGACTGCCACAATCATGCCCACCAATTCTAGGAACAACCCAGTCCAAATCACTGCCAGACGTTCTCTCTTCCCATCCCTCACCCTTTCCAACAATTTAGAGCTGAAAGCTGCTCATACGTGTCAAGATTCAGGACTGCATCTTGTTATTCTGCTTTAGGAATTCAATCTGCTAGGCACGGAGCCCAACCCATAGGAACAATACAACCAGAACATTTCCAAATAGAGCTGAGAAGTTCATTTGGAAAACCAAACCCAGGTTATTCTAGACCAGCCAGATTAATTTCTATAGATTTACTATAACTGCAGTGGCTAACATTGAGTGCTTGTCACATACAGGACGCTGAGCTGAGCACTTTGCACCTATTGTCTAATCCTCATGCCAACATTAGGAACAAACATCCTATTTTTACAGATGGGGATTGAAAGACATGGAGGACATTATGCCCAAGGTTATGGCTCTGTAACTTAGGGAGACAACACTGCTATCTAAAACTTAAACCTGGCCAGGTGTAGTGGCTCATGCCTGTAATCCCAGCACTTTGGGAGGCTAAGGCAGGTGGATCGCCTGAGGTCAGGAGTTTGAGACCACCCTGGCAAACATGGCGAAACCCTGTCTCTACTAAAAATACTAAAATTAGCTGGGCATGATGGTAGGCGCCTGTAATCCCAGCTACTCAGGAGGTTGAAGTAGGAGAATCACTTGAACCCAGGAGGCAGAGGTTGCAGTGAGCCAAGAGAGCACCACTGCACTCCAGCATGGGTGACGAAAGCAAGACTCTGTCTCAAAAAAATTAATTAATTAATTAAACCTATCTCAAAATGATAATCCTGGTGTTATAAAGTAACATATGTTTACAAAACCAAATTCCAGAATTCACACTTGATCATAACACTACAGTCAAAAATAAGAACAGGCCAGGCACAGAAGCTTATGCCTGTAATTTTAGCACTTTGGGAGGCTGAGGTGGGAGGATCACCTGAGCCCAGGAGTTCAAAGCCAGCCCGGGCAATACAGCAAAACCCCATCTCTACAAAAAATACAAAAAAATGTAGCCAGGTGTGGTGGCACATACCTGCAGTCCCAGCTACTCAGGAGGCTGAGGTAAGAGGATCACCTGAGCCCAGGAGGTCGAGGAGGCAGTGAGCTGTGATCACGTCACTGCACTCCAGCCTGGGTGATAGAGTGAGATCCTGTCTCAAATAAATAGGCTGTGTGCGGTGGCTCACGCCTGTAAATCCCAACACTTTGGGAGGTTAAGGCGGGCAGATCACCTGAGGTCAGCAGTTTGAGACCAGCCTGACCAACATGGCGAAACCCCATCTCTACTAAAAATAAAAAAATTAGCCAGGCATGGTGGTGGGTGCCTATAATCCCAACTACACAGGAGGCTGAGGCAGGAGAATCGCTTGAACCTGGGAGGCAGAGGTTGCAGTGAGCCCAGATTGTGCCATCACACTCCAGCCTGGGTGACAGAGCGAGACTCCATCTCAGAATAAATAAATAAATAAGAACAAAAAGATCATGCACACCCAATCTGAAAATACTAGTGATGTCTACCATTTGGGGGTTCTTCCCAATGTTGGCATGAACTGACTATCAGGGGTTAGCAGTGAGTGGTCGGTGATAATACATTCCACTTGTTATGATCACCTAGATTTGCCAGATTTAGCAAATAAAAAGACATTTGGTTAAATGAGAATGTCAGATAAACAACAAATAATTTTTAGTATAAGTATGTTTTGTGCAGTATTCAAGCATACTTATACTAAGAAAGTATGCATTGTTTATCTGAAATTCAAGTTTAAAAGAGCATCCTATATTTTATCAGGCAACCCGATAAGCAGCAAAGTCATAAAGTACTCCTGGTCATGGCACACTACAGCCAAGCCCTAACTTGCGGGGCCACAGTTTCCCAAGTACTTCAAAAAGCTTCTTACCCTTGATCCTCCCAGTATCCTGTGGCTCAGTCAAGTTATGTAACTTGCCCAAGTGACACACAGCAAGAGCGTGGCAGAACTGGGACCCAGCACCGTGCTCCAGTTCTCCATCCACTCACCATCCCAAAAAAGATACATGGCGCCTCTTAAAGGGGAGGGCAGATGTATGACCACACTTGGCTGCGGAGTGGATGAGTGGAGCGAGAGCTATTATTTAAATCCAGCCGACATAGCAAACTCTGAAACATCCCACTCTGAATATCCAGACATTCCTAGTAATATATTCTTTACCCTTGTGATCCTTATGTCCTACTTAGAATTTTCTGCATTTGCTGGAATTCTGGATTAAGAATTGTAGCTACATTGGAACAACAAAATCTACCGTATCCTCCAGCCAAGCTTATTATCTTTGAGTAACAGCATCCCAGCTTTTGTTTGGAGAACATCTCCGCTTGGTCCACAGGGCTTAGAAGCGACTGATCTCGCTCCCTGGCTCCAGAACTGACCCATGAGAACACCGCTCCCTTTTGACTCCAGGAGTAGAGAAATGAACCACTCCTGACTGGTGTATAGGATACCCCAGAAATTTGTTGGAGCCACTGAGAAATAATCAGGCTCTTCCTACCAGCAAGGTGATAAAATGCAAGTGTGGCACTTCCAGTGGCCATTCTGCCGCCGTAAGGACTGTTTGGATGAAAGCAATCCAGAGAGAAAGCCCAACTGAGAGGTGGAGACAAGACTTTGTTTTGTTAAATACCTGGATCTAGCCACGCTGAAGCCAGCTACCCATAAACATCTCAGTCCCACAAGCCAAAGAACTCCCCATTTTTGTTGAACCAGGTTGAGATAAGTTTCTCACACTCGCAAACAAAGGGGCTCAGGTTAATACAATCAGTGAATATCATCACATTTTCTATCAGTCAACAGGCAAGGTAAAAAACATCTGGAAATCCTGTTCACTTTAAGTTCTAAATATACCCAAAATCCAACCATGGCCCACCGGCCTGGTGCAAGCCACAGTCTTCTTCTTCTATTTATTTTTTAAATTTTTTTCTTTTTGAGACAGGGTCTCGCTCTGTCACCCAGGCTGGAGTGCAGTGGTATGAACATGGCTCACTGCAGCCTCAAACTCCTGGGTTCAAGGGATCCTCCCACCTCAGCCTCCTGAGTAGCTGGAATCACAGGCATGCAGCAAAATTTTTTAATTTTTTTGTAGAGACAGGCTCTTGCTCCATTGCCCAGTCTGGTCTCAAACCCCTGGGCTCAAGTGATCCTCCTACTTCAACCTCCCAAAGTGCTGGGATTACAGGTCTGAGCCACCTTGCCCTGCCTTCTTCTTTTTACACACGGGATCTTGTCTTGCTCAGTTGCCCAGGCTGGAGTGCAATGGCCTGATCATAGTTCACTGCAGCCTTGACCTCCTGGCTCAAGCAATCCTCCCTCCTCAGCCTCCCAAGTAGCTGGATTCATAGGTATGCACCACCACACCCTGCTTGCAGTCTTCTAACTCATCCACCTGCTTCTACTCAGGCCCCTAGAGTCTGTACTCAACCAGTGGCTAGAAAGATGCTGCTAAAACTCAAGTCAGATCCCACTCCTCCTCTGCTCAAAATCCTCCGATGTGCTCATTTCATGGGGTAAAATGTTTACGCTGGTCTAAAAGGCTCTCATGGGCCGGGCATGGTGGTTCATGCCTGTAATCCCAGCACTTTGGGAGGCCGAGGTGGGTAGATCATTTGAGGTCAGGAGTTCGAGACCAGCCTGGCCAACATGGTAAAAACCCCACCTCTAATAAAAATATAAAAATTAGCCAGTCGTGGTAGTGGGCACCTGTGATCCTAGCTATTCAGGAGGCTGAGGTATGAGAATTGCTTGAACCGGGAGGTGGAGATTGCAGTGAGCCGAGATTGTGCTACTGCACTCCAGCCTGGGCAATAGTGTGAGACTCAGTCTCAAACAAACAAGCAAACAAATAAATAAATAAAGGCTCCCATGATCTGGTCCGACTCCACTTCTCTGAGCTGATCTTCAACACTCTACTCTGGTCACTCATGCTTCCTGGCTGTTCCTCGGAGACCTCAGGGGCTTGGCATGTGCAGTAGCCTCTCTCTGAGTGCGCTTCCCCCAGAGGTCCCAGGGATCACTCCCTCGGTTCCTTTAAGTCTTTGCCTAAATGTCACTTTTTTCATGAAGCCTGCTCTACATTTTTTCTTTTTTCCATAGTACTTGTCACCTTCTATCATCCTTGATGGCTTCCTTATTCCATTTATTAAACTTTTTTTTTTTTTTTTTTTTTTGAGACAGGGTCTTGCTCTGTCACCCAGGCTGGAGTGCAGTGGTGTGATCTTGGTTCACTGCAACCTCTGCCTCCCAGGCTCAAGTGATCCTCCCACTTCAGCCTCCTGAGGAGTTGGGACCACAGGCAAGAGCCACCATGTCTAGTTAATTTTTCATAAAGACGGTGTTTTGCCATATTGTCCAGGCTAATCTTGAACTCCTGAGTTCAAGCGATCCGCCTGCCTCGGCCTCCCAAAGTGCTAGGATTACAGGCATGAGCCACCACTCTGGGCCTAAATTATTTTATTTTTGAGATGTGGTCTCAATCTGTTGCCCAGGCTGGAATGCAGTGGCGCAAGCATGGCTCACTGTAGCCATGAATTGCTGTGCTCACATGATCCTCCCACCTCAGCCTCCAGAGTAGCTGGGACTACAGGAGCACACCACCATGCCTGGCTAGTTTATTAGTATTATTTTATTTTATCTTTTTTAGAGACAGGGCTTCACTTTGTTGCTCAGGCTGGTCTTGAACTCCTGAGAGATGCTGCCATCTTGGCCTCCCAAAGTACTGGAATTAGAGGCGTAAGCCACCATGCCTGGCCAGCTTCCCCATTCAGTGACTGTGAAAACAGCTTTTATTTGTTTATTGTTGGTCTCCCCCACCTAGAATATGAGCTACAAGAGCACAGGGCTCTTGGCCTGTTTTGCTCTCGGATGTATATCCCCAGCACCTAGAACACTGCATGCCACATGGCAGGTGCCCTATACTGGGAAACCATGAGTTGGGATGAGGCCGACCCAGGAAAAAGGAAACAGGTCTGAAGAACAGAAGGGTGATGTCTGGGAGACTAGATAAACATGAGCCAGAGCCCAAAGGGTGCCCAAGGACACCTCCTCCATCTGCCTCCAGCCTCAAGGTGACGTTTGGGCTTAGCCCACCCTCTCCCCTCTTGGTTCCATCTTAATAAAGACCCGAGCTACCATCTTAGCAGACAACTAAGGGCAACTGGCTGCGAGGAAATGTGATTATAAACATATGACTAAATAGTAGCAGGGGAAAGTTCTCCTCTTAATCTGAGTTAATTTAAGACTGCTCTTATTATTGTTAATCTGATCAAACAATGACCAGCTTCTCAGACCTGTAGCATGCTGCTAATGAATTTTTCATAACTCTGCAGAGACGTTTTCTGCCCTGCTGTTAATCATAAACCACAAAGCAGGAGATTTCAAATGTATTTCCATTTCACCACCTCTTTTATCCTGATTTTATTTCCCCTCCCTTCACCCTACCCTTCTCAAGATCTTGCCCATTTATTATTATTATTATTATCATCATCATCATCATCATTATGAAGTGGCTTGTGTTTGTTCTGGTGTTAAAGAACCTGCCTCTACCTTAGGGGACCAATAAATTAATCTTATACTTTCAAATCATATTTGAGAAGTGGAGATCATATATTAGAGAGTTTGATTCAATTTGGCAAATGAGACTGCCTCATTTTCCTATAATAAGGAGATGAGGCAGGAAGGAGACGCAAAGGAACCCAGTTTAAGGACAGGAAAATGTGTGGTCCCATCCTTTTGTCTCCAGATGAGCCCGAGCTGGGCACAGCGGCTCACCCCTGTAATCCCAGCATCCCAGCACTTTGGGAGGCTGAGGTGGGTGGATCACTTGAGGTCAGGGAGTTCGAGACCAGCCTGGGCAACATGGAGAAACCACATCTCTACTAAAAATGCAAAAAAAAAAATTAGCCAGGCACGCCTGTAATCCCAGCTACTCGGGAGGCTGAGGCAGGAGAATCTCTTGAACCAGGAAGCAGAGGTTGCAGTGACACAAGATCATGCCACTGCACTCCAGTCTAAGCGACAAAGACACACTCTGTCTCAAGAAAAAAAAAAAAAAGCCTGAAACATACTAGTCTCCTCCCATGTTGGACTTCATTTGGTTCCTCAAATGCCCCATGCTATTTCCAAACTCTAGGCTTTTGTGCATACTGTTCCTGCTGCCTGGAACATCCTTTCCTCATCTCTAGCTAACTCCGTCATCCTTCAGTTCTTAGCTTTAGCATCACGTCACCAGATCCATGACATGAAGGCATGTATTCTGTGTCCCAGTACCCAGCACAGTACCTGATGTGCAATACATATTTGTACATCATAATTTCCATACATGCCAGACTTGCATTTGTGTATCTAATGCATTCAACATAAAGTGGAATAAATGAAGGAATGAATGAATGCTGAGTTCATCAACCAGGTTGCCTTTCAAAGCAGACATCATAGGCCAGGTGTGGTGGCTCATGCCTGTAATCCCAGCACTTTGACAGACAGAGGTGGGAGGATCACTTGAGTCCAGGGGTTCGAGATCAGCCTAGGCAACACAGACAGACCTCATTTCTAAAAAAATTAAAAATTAACCAGGCACAGTGGTGCACCCCGATAGTCTTAACTACTCAGGAGGCTGAGGCAGGAAGATCACTTGAGCCCAGGAGTTCAAGGCTGCAGTGAGCCTATAATCATGCCACAGAACCCCAGCCTAGGCAACAGAGCAAAGCTGTCTCTAAACAAACAAAAATAACTACCAAGTAGATACTATAAATGGCTGAATACTTAACCCAACACCAAAGCTATGACCCTGCTTCTTGAATTCCCTTTCAGATACTGTGTTCAGAACATTGTCATGATCATCATCAATGGCAGCACATCTTGGTAAGAGCGGACTGGACTATTTATGCATTTTAAATCAACAAAAATCACTGGGAATCAGTCAAGCAGACACAGTAAATGCTACCATCTGGGGTCAAAAAAAAATAAAAAAGAAAGTAAATAGACTTGTTTTCCTGTAAAGTGACTGAAGACAGCATGTAAGAATATTTTAAGTAATGCCAGCAGAGCTAGGGCAAGGCAGATATAATCACAGTGATGACTTCAATAAATACAGTCCTCTTTTGTGTATGAATATTTCATTTTGTTGTTCCAGGAAATACCTGATTGAGGAATTGGTGGTGTGACAATAGCACCGGTTATGCTTAAAACATAGTACTTACTGTTTATGAGAAATATATAATTGAAATGTATTGAAGATGAAATGTAATAATGGTTTGGGAATTGCTTCACGATAATCCAGGGAGATTTTTGACATGGGGAGGCATTGATTGACCATGATTTGATCATTGGTGAATTTGTGTGATGGGGACATAAGAGTCCATTTTGCAATTCTCTCTACTTTTGTATAGATTTGAAACGTGGCTGGGCCGGGTGCAGTGGTTCACACCTGTAATCCCAGCACTTTGGAAGGCTAAGGCGGGTGGATCACAAGGTCAGGAGTTCAAGACCAGCTTGACCAACATAGTGAAACCCCATCTCTACTAAAAATACAAAAAATTAGCTGGGCGTGGTGGTGGGCGGCTGTAATCTCAGCTACTCGGGAGGCTGAGGCAGGAGAATCGCTTGAACTCGGGAGGTGGAGGTTGCAGTGAGCCGAAATCGCACCATTGCCTGGGTGACAGTGCAAGACTCCATCTCAAACAAAAAAAACAACAAAAAAAAAGATTTGAAATGCAGCCAACGTGGTGAAACCCTCGTCTCTACTAAAAATGGAAAAATTACCTGGGCATGATTGCGGGCGCCTATAATCCCAGCTACTCGGAAGGCTGAGGTAGGAGAATTGCTTGAACCCAGGAGAGGGAGGTTGCAGTGAGCCAAGATCGCGCCACTGCACTCCAGTCTGGGCGACAGAGTGAGACTCCATCTCAAAAAAATACACACATGGCCGGGCGCAGTGGCTCAAGCCTGTAATCCCAGCACTTTGGGAGGCCGAGATGGGCAGATCACGAGGTCAGGAGATCAAGACCATCCTGGCTAACACGGTGAAACCCCGTCTCTACTACTAAAAAAAAAAAAACAAAAAGAAAAACTAGCCGGGCGAGGTGGCGGGCGCCTGTAGTCCCAGCTGAGACCCAGCCACTGCACTCCAGCCTGGGCGACAGGGCCAGACTCCGTCTCAAAAAAAAAAAAAAATACACACACACATTTTAATTAACAGGCATGATGGTGAGGTTCTTGATCAGATGGTAACGAGGTACTGTCTGCTTTTTATGAAATACCACGAATATAATTACCAGTTTATGCCAGAAACAAAGGCCCGGTCACATTCCCTTATAAACATCAATACTGGATGTCCTTCAGGAACCACTGATTGTAAATTGTTGCTCTAGCCTCAAGGTAACTTCACCAAGGGTATCACGGATATCATTACTTGGAAAATCAACCTAACGGGAGGTCTCTCTAATGCCATATCTTCAGTGACGAGACAAGGTTGAATTTCTAGGTAACTTTTATTCACACCCCAGCCAACTCTTTGTTTTGTAGGTATCTCAGAGCAATAGCAAGACATTTATTCAACTTATATCTATCTCTACTATCCGTATGCATAACATATATTATAGAAATCCATGTATTTTGATTGTGAGGCACAATTTTGATTGTGAGGTACATGAACTTGGGGCGCAATCAGCCTTATTTTCATCTGTATTTGAAAGAATGAGAACAATTCTTATTTTTCCCAGGTATTGAATTCAGTTGTGTACTGCAGTGTTCACAAACATAATGTGTAAACCTTTTGCCACTTTTCACCAACCACATACAATACCAATTTAAAACAGTCAAGTAGTCAAGACTGAAATTAAAATAAATTTTTGTTTGTTGTTTTTTAAGGAATATGGCAAAGAGCACAAAGTGTTCATGGGCTGAATCCAACCTACGGGTATGTTTTTTTAAAATTTGATAGCATTTTTTGTTTGCAATGAAAATTTTCACACTTACAGTTTTGATTTGTAGGCCAGGAGCGGTGGCTCACACCTGTAATCCCAGCACTTTGAGAGGCTGAGGCGAGCAGATCACTTCAGGCCAAGAGTTTGAGACCAGCCTAGCCAACATGGCAAAATCCCATCTCCACTAAAAATACAAAGATTAGCCAGGCATGGTGGTGGTCGCCTGTAATTCAGCTACTCGGGGCGCTGAGGCAGGAGAATCGCTTGAACCCGGGAGGCAGAGGTTGCAGTGTGCCAAGATTGCGCCACTGCACTCCAGCCTGGGTGACAGAGCAAGATCGTGTCTCAAAAAAGAAAAGGAAAAAAAAAAGATTTTTATTTCTGGGGTTATACTGAAAAATGGAAATACTTGACAGTACTAGGTCCAAATCCTATTCATTGTCAACACCTGACATTTCTAAATGGATGTTGCCCAGTTCACCATGACCTCCCCTCCATGTCACCCTGCAAATATTCCACTCCGGCCCCATTTTCCTCCTGTGGGTTTCCTGCCTAGCCCCCAGAATCACTGTGCGACCCCCTAGAAATCAAGCAGCCTCATCCATAAAACTCACACCTCTTTCTGATGCCATTTGGGGGAAAAAATCATCTTAAATTAGGCTTTCTTGTCATTGACATGATTCAAAATCTATTTATTTCAACTCAAAGTGTACATTTTTTTAAAAACCAAGACTGCTTCCAGCCTCTTAGCTCATCATGATCAGTTGATGCACAGATGTAGTAAAATGACTTTACATATTTTTATTAACTTTCAGATTTATTTGAAACATTTGCCTCTACAGTTGTCATTCCTGAAGCTATAAAATCACAGGCTTTACTTTTTTTTTTTTTTTTTGAGATGGAGTCTTGCTCTGTCACCCAGGCTGGAGTGCAGCGGCACGATCTTGGCTTACTGCAGCCTCCGCCTCCCTGGTTCAAATGATTCTCGTGCCTCAGCCTCCCAAGTAGCTGGGACTCAGGCATGTGCCACCACGCCTGGCTAATTTTTTTTTTTTTTTTTTTTTGCATTTTTAGTAAAGATGGAGTTTCACCATGCTGGCCAGGCTGTTCTCAAACCCCTAACCTCGAGTGATTCACCTGCCTTGACCTCCCAGAGTGCTGGGATTACAGGCATGAGCCACTGTGCTCAGCCCACTCTTTTAAACTCTGAGAAGGTTATGAAGTAGAATGCTCTTTCTAAGGGATCATTAGGCCATAGACGAACAAAAGTCTTACGTGCATGTATTCACGCCACTTCTAGGTATATTTCTTTCTCTTTTTGCTTACTTTTAATTTTTATGGATACATAATAGTTGTACACATATATGGCGTTCGTGTGCTATTTTAATACAAGCATACAATGTGTAATGATCTAATCTGGGTAACTAGAATATTCATCACCTCAAACATTTATCATTTATTTATCATCTCTTTGTGTTGGGAACATTCCAAATCTTCTCTTCTAGCTATTTTGAAATATACAATAAATTATTGCTAACTGTAGTCAGCCTACTGCGCTGTCACACACTCGATCTTATTCCTTCTGTCTAGCTGTATTTTTGACCCATTAACCAACTCACTTCATCTCTCCTTCCCCCAAAACTCTTCCCAGCCTCTGGTAACCACCACTCTATTCACTATCTCCATAAGATCAATTTTTCAAGTTCCCTCTAGGTATAGTTCTTTTTCTTTCCCTTTTTCTTTTTTTTTTTTTTTTCTTTTTTTGAGACAGGGTCTTGCTCTGTCACCCAGGCTGGAGTGCAGTAGTGGGATCATGGCTCACTGCCGTGTCAACCTCCCAAGCTCAAGCAATCCTCCCACTTCAGTCTCCCAAGTAACTGGGATTACAGGTGCATGCCACCACACCTGGCTAAATTTTTTTTGTATTTTTTTGTAGAGACAGAGTTTTGCCATGTTGTCCATGTTGGTCTCAATCGAACCCCTGGGCTCAAGCAATCCTTCCGCCTTGGCCTTCCAAGGTGCTGGGATTACAGGCATGAGCCACCCTGCCCAGCCTATATTTCTTAAAGAAACAAATAAGAGTGCTTTACAAAGACTCCATTTCAAAAATATTTATTGGCCGGGTGCGGTGGCTCAAGCCTGTAATCCCAGCACTTTGGGAGGCCAAGGCGGGTGGATCATGAGGTCAGGAGATCAAGACCATCCTGGCTAACATGGTGAAACCCTGTCTCTACTAAAAATACAAAAAAAAAATTAGCCAGACGTGGTGGCTGGCGCCTGTAGTCCCAGCTACTCGGAGGCTGAGGCAGGAGAATGGCGTGAACCCGGGAGGCGGAGCTTGCAGTGAGCTGAGATCCGGCCACTGCACTCCAGCCTGGGCGACACAGGGAGACTCCGTCTCAGAAAAAAAAAAAAAAAAAATTATTAAGGCTGTGTTTAGAGTGGAAAACTAGAAACAATCTAAGTCACTAAAGGGTGTCTTTCAACTTAATTATGCTGTATCGTATGCTGGAATGTTATACAGCCATTAGAAATGCTATAAAATATAGTTTTGACACTGAAAAACGTTCATGTCTTAAGTCAACTTTTCAGGGGAAATGCGGAGACTACAAAATACATATCATACAGTTACTCTTAAGACCCATAAAAATACATGTTTGCATGAGGAAAACCCTGTAAGACCCTGTAACAAGGTGTCAACAATGTCGATATGTGGGCAGTAGGATCATAACAGCATTCATTTTTCTTTTTGACTAAGTACATATTCTGTTTTTTCTACAGTAAAGTACTTTGCCTTAATGAGTATTAATCTATTAAAATGACTAATTTCTCCATTTCTGAAGTCAGTATGAACAATTCATAACCTGGTCTATATAACCTGAATAGCCACTCAAATGCCTTTAAGAGCTCCCTGGAATTGTCACATTGAACCATCATGTACAACTACAAAAGCTATAGAAGAAACCTCTGACTCTAGAGATCCTAACTGTGCACCAGCCTGAACCTGGGGACATTAGTTTGCTGTAGAGGACATTCCTCCTTATGTGTCCTTATCCACCTAGCCAAAAAAAAAAAAACTTATAGCAAAACTATTCTCAAGAGCCACAAGGTGGAAACAACCCAAATGTCCATCAACTGATGAACGGATCAACAAAATGGACATAGACATACCACGGAATATTATTCAGTCATTAAAAAAATGAAGTACCGATACATGGGTGAAACTTGAAGACATTATGTTAAGTGAAAGAAGTTGTAAACAAAAGGCCACTGATATGGTTTGGCTGTGTCCCCACCCAAATCTCATCTTGAATTGTAGCTCCCATAATCCCATATGTTATGGGAGGGACCCAGTGGGAGATAATTCAATCAGGGGAGAAGTTTCCTCCATACTGTTCTTGTGGTAGTGAATAAGTCTCACAAGATCTGATAATTTTATAAGGGATTTCCCCTTTCTCTTGGCTCTCATTCACCCTTGCCTGCTGCCATGTAAGACGTGCCTTTCACCTCTCGTCATGATTGTGCCTTTCACCTTCTGCCATGATAGCGACACTTCCCCAGTCACGAGGTTTAAAGAGTCCATTAAACCTCTTTTTCTTTATAAATTACCCACTCTTGGCCTGGCGCAGTGGCTCATGCCTGTAATCCCAGCACTCTGGGAAGCCGAGGGGGGCGGATCACCAGAGGTCAGGAGTTTGAGACCAGCCTGACCAACATGGAGAAACCCCGTATCTATTAAAAATACAAAATTAGCCAGGCATGGTGGTGCATGCCTGTAATCCCAGCTACTCGGGAGGCTGAGGCAGAAGAATTGCTTGAACCCAGAAGACGGAGGTCGCAGTGAGCCAAGATCGCACCATTGCACTCCAGCCTGGGCAACAAGAGCGAAACTCCAGCTCAAAAATAAATAAATAAATAAATTATCCAGTCTCGGGTATGTCTTTATCAGCAACATGAGAACAGACTAACACAGCCACATATCGCATGATTTCATTTATATGCGATGTCCAGAATAGGCAAAACAATAATGTCAGAAAACAGACTAGTAGTTGCCAGAGAACAGAGGGCAAAAGGATTGAGATTGACTGCAATAGGTACAAAATATTTTTTGTGGTGATAGAAATATTCTGCAATTAGATAGTACTGATTGCAAAACATTGAGCATATACTAAAAAATCATTTAATTGTATAGTTTAAATGGTTAAAAGGTTGAATTTTATGTGAAATGTTATCTCAGTTTGTAAAATCCTGAAAAAAAATGGTCAGGTGCAGTGGCTTACACCTGCAATACCAGCACTTTGGGAGGCCGAGACAGGCAGATCTTTTGAGCCCAGGAGATAGAGACCAGCCTGGGCAACAAAGCAAGACCCCCACCTGTACAGAAAAAATTAAAAATTAGCTGAGTGTGGTAGCACACGCCTGTAGTCCCAGCTACTCAGGAGGCTAAGGTGAGAGGATCGCTTGAGCCTGGGAGGCCAAGGATGCAGTGAGGCGTGATCTCGCCATTGCACTCCAGCCTGGGCAACAGAGTGAGACCCTGTTTCATAAACAAATAAATAATTAAAACCTAAAAAAATAAAATCTGGAGTGACTATATTATATCAGAGACAATAGTTTCTAGAGCAGGGAAAATTACCAGGGATTAAAGAGAACTTTAAGTAACAACAAAGGATGAACTGACCAAGAAGACATAACCATCCTAAATGTGTACACACTTAACAAAATATCTCAGAACACATGAAGCAAAACAGATGGAACTGAAAAAGAAAAATGGACAAATCCACAATTACAGTACGAGACATCAACACTTCTCTCTCTGTAATCAATAAGACAACTAGAGAGAAAATCAACAAGGATATCAAGGATCTAAACACCATCAACCAACTGGATATAACTGACATTTATAGAACACTCCTCCCATCAACAGCAGAACATGTGTTCTTTCCAAGCACACATGGAACATTCACCAAGAAGGAACATATCCTGAGTTAAAAAAGAAATCTTAAACATCTTAAGAGAACTGAAACCATACGAAATGTGTTCATTGATCATAATTGAACTAAACTGGCTGAGCACAGTGACTCACACCTGTAATCCCAGCACTTTAGGAGGCCGAGGCAGGTGTATCACCTGAGGTCAGGAGTTCAAGACCAGCCTGGCCAATGTGGTAAAACCCCATCTCTACATACAAAAATGAGCCAGACGTGGTGGCGGGTGCACGTACTCCTACCCAGCTACTCGGGAGGCTGAGGCAGGAGAACTACTTGAACCCAGGAGGTAGAGGTTGCAATGAGCCAAGATCATGCCATTGCACTCCAGCCTGGGTGACAGAGTGAGACTCTGACTCCAAAAAAAAAATAACAACAACAATAATAGAATAAAACTAGAGGAGCGTTGTCAGCAAGATGGCTGACTAAAGACACTTGGCACTCATCTTCCCACAAGGACGGACCAAGGCAATGAAATAATAGCTAAGATTTGATTGGTATATCAAAGGGAGAGTGCTGGTGTGCAAAAAAAAAAAAGGAGAGGAGATATACTTTTGGTAATTGGAAGTCCAGCAGGGCAGGGAGGAGGTCACTGGCCTCTGCAGCCCCACCTTCCTCACCCAGATCAGCCTGGAACCAGAGAGGCTTCCTGTTGTGGGGAAAGGTAAGCATTAGAACGCAACCAGCCCCTCTCGCCACTGAAAACACCTATAGTTCTTATTACAGAAGAATCCCACAGTACTTGCAAGCCAGGTGAGACCAGCTGGGAGAGGTGCTGGGAATTCAAGCAGCTTCCTTGTCCCAGATTAGGAGCACAAGGTGGACATTCCACTCCCCTACCGACCCCATGAGCCAGGCTGCTGCGGCACGGCACCATCTTGAGACCAGAGCCACCTCTGGAACGCCCCCTGCTCTGGAGGACACAAGCCACTGCACCTCTCCAGCACTGGCACTCCATCCTCATTCCACCAAGCCCACATGAGTGGTCGAACACAACAACCCCAACAGTGTACAGCCTGGGCCCGGGATCAGCTGTGAGTCTGGTCCTGTCCAGCAGAGAAACCAAGAAACTAGAAATCAAAAAATATAATAAAATACGTCCAAACACTTAGAAATTAAACAACAGAGTTCAAAAGAAAACATGCATCAAAGAGGAAGCCTCAGAAGAAATTAGAAAATATTATGAACTGGAAAACAATGAAAATATATCAAAATCGGTGGGATACAGTTAAAGTAGTTCTTGGAGGAAAATTCATGGCAATAAATAGTTACATCAGAAGAGAGTTCTCAAGTCAACTAGTTCTCAAGTCTTATCTATTAATAAGTATCTGCCTCAACAAAACAGGAAGAAAAGGGCAAAATAAACCTATAGTAAGCAGAAGAAAGAAAAAATAGTAAGAATGAAAATCAACGAAATTGAAGACAGGAAAACATTAGAGAAAATAAATTACACCAAAAACTAGTCCTTTGAAAAGTTGAATTAAAATTATAAACTTCCAGCCAGATTAACAAAGGAAAAAAGAGAAAAAAACACACATTACCAACATCAAGAATGAAAAGGGGAGTATCACCATAGAGCCCACGACATTAAAAGGATAATAAGAGAACACTGGGAACAACTCTATGCATGTAAATTCAACAATTTCAATAAGATGTACCGATTCCTTAAAAGCCACAAACTACTAAAATTCACCAAGAATAAATACACTACATGAATAATCCTAAAAACATTAAAGAAATTCAATTTGTAGTTAAAAGCTTTCCACAAACACAAAAAAATTACTTAGGCCCAGTATTATCCTGATTCTTAAACTAATCAAAGGCAGTATAAAAAAGGAAAACCACAGATCAATATCCCTCATGAATACAGACAAAAAAATATGTTCCGCAAAATACTAACAAATCACATCTTAACAGTATATTAAAATAATATAACATAACCAAGTGGAGTTTATCCCAGGAATGCAAGGCTGGTTCAAAAATTTTAAAGCAAACATATGAAAAGTCTACAGAAGATAAATCATATTAATAGTTTAAAGAATGGGCCAGGTGCAGCAGCTCACACCTACAATCCTAGCAATTTGGGAGGCCGAGGCAGATGGATTACTTGAGGCTAGGAGTTCAAGACCAGCCTGGCCAACAGAGTGAAACCCTGACTGACTCTACTAAAAATACAAAAAAAATAGCTGGGTGTGGCGGTGCGTGCCTGTCATCCCAGCTACTCAGGAGGCTGAGGCAAGAGAATCGCTCAAACCCAGGAGGTGGAGGTTGCAGTAAGCCCAGATCATGCCACTCTATACCAGCCTGGGTGACAGAGCTAGACTCTGAAGAAAGAAAAAAAGAAAAAGAAAAAAAGAGAGGAGAGGAGAGGAGAGGAGAGGAGGGAGGACCAGACCACATGACCATACCAATTGATATGGACAAAGCATTTGACAAAATTCAGTATCTATTCATTATGGAAAACTTTCAAGGACCCAAGAATAGAAAGAAGCTTCTTAACCTTATAGAGAAAAGAGCATCTACCCAAATAAACAAACAAAAAACAAAAAAACAAACCTAACATCATTCTTAATGGTGGAATATTTGAACACTTTCCCCTTAAGACTGAGAACAAGGCAAGGATATCTACTCCCACTATTCCCATCTAACATTATAATGGAAATCCTGGCTAGTAAAATTAAAAAAAAAAAACATAAAATTTTTAAAAAATCAATTATCCGTATTATCAGACAACATGATTATCTATGTAGAAAAATCCATTAAATCCAGGGGAGAACAGTTCCTAGTACTTATAAGTGTGTTTATCAAGGTCACAGGATACAAGGTCAAAACAAAAATCAATTATATTTTTAATACTAAAAATAATTGGAAATCAAAATTTTTAAAGTAAATACATTTACATATATCAAACACTTGGGTATAAGTCTAACCAAACATGTTAAGGATCTATATGCTGAAAACTATAAAATGCTGATACAAGAAAGAAAAGAAGACTTAAATAAATGGAGAGACATACCACGTTCACAGATTGGAAAACTTTATATAGTTAAGATGTCAATTCTCCCTGAATTGAGATACAGATTTAATGCAATTGCAATAAAAATCAGATTTTTATTGTAGATATAGATAGACAAGCTGGCCTAAAATTTATATAAAAATACAAAAGAACTAAATAGCTAAAACAATTTTTGAAAAAGAATAATAAAGGTGAAACTCACACTATTCAATTTTTTTCATCCCTTACCTAGATTTGACTGATCAATTTTAATAATTACAATAGGCCAGGCACAGTGGCTCACACCTGCAATCCCAGCACTTTGGGAGGCTGATGCAGGTGGATCACCTGAGGTGAGGAGTTTAAGACCAGCCTGGCCAACATGGTGAAACCCCATCTGTACTAAAAATACAAAAAAAAAAAAAAAAAAGAATTACAATAAAGCTACAGTTATCACAAAAATGTGATATTAACAAAGGAATAGACACATAGATCAGTGGTACAGGACAGAGTCCAGAAATAGATACGAATATAGACAATTATTTTCTTACAAAGGTGTAAAGGCAATTTAGTGGAGATAGAAATCAGCTTTACCATGAATGGTGTTGAAAAAAATTGTACATACAAAAGCACACACACAAAAAAAACGAACCTGAATTTAAACCTCATACTATATACCAAAATGTATTAGGTTGGTGCAAAAGTAAATGGAGTTTTTGCCATTTTAAAAGTAACGACAAAGACTGGGCATGGTGGCTCACACCTGTAATCCCAGCACTTGGGAGGCCGAGGCAGGCAGATCACGAGGTCAGGAGTTTGAGACCAGCCTGGCCAGCATGGTGAAACCTCGTCTCTACTAAAAATACAAAACATTAGCCAGGCATGGTGGCGAGCGCCTGTAATCCCAGCTACTCAGGAGGCTGAGGCACGAGAATTGCTAGAACCCAGGAGGTGGAGGTTGCAGTAAGCTGAGATCACACCACTGCACTCCCACTTGGGTGACACAGCGAGACTCCAGGCCAAAACATATATATATTTATATATATATAAATATATATATATATATAAGCTTAAATATAGTATATATAAAATACAAAAATATATAATTATATGTATATAAAATACATATATATAAGTACTTATATAAAAATATAAGTACTTTTTTATATATATATTTATGTATTATATATACTTTTTATATATAAGTACTTTTTATATATAAAAGTACTTTTACACCAACCTAATACACAAAATGAATCATAGATTGAATGTAAATTGTAAAAAAATTAAAATTTTATGAGAAAATAAATTTAAAAGTGATAAATTGGACTTTATCATATTTTACGTTTTGCTCTGCAAACAGCACTGTTAAGAGGGGAGAAAAAACAACCTTCAGAATGGGAGAAAATATTTGCAACTCACATATCTCACAAAGGATTGTATCCAGGATACATAAATAATTCTCAACATTCAATGGTAAGAAAATAAATAATACAATTTTGTTTCATGGGCAAGAGAATTCTCAAAAAGACAAAGCTTATGGTAATGGAGAATCGATCAGTGGTTGCCAGGGGTTAAGAGTAGAAATATATTGGGGAAGCATGAAAGAAATTTTGTGGATAAAAGAACTACTCTGTATCCTAAATTGTGGCAGTAGTTACACAAATATATACAGTAATTAAAGCTCACAGGACTGTACACCCAAAAATAAGTCAAAAATAAAAAAGTACATGATGTATGATTGCATTTATACACAGTTCTTTGCCTAAGAACAGGCAAAATTAATCTATGGTGGAAAAAGAATCAGAAAATTGGTTGATTTGAAGGTAGAGGGAGAATTAGCTACATAATGGTAAATGTTCTATATCTTGATGGAGGTTTAGGTTACAGTGGTGTATCCTTTTGCCAAAACTCAGGGAGTATATGCTTAAGATCTGTGTGTTTCATTGTCCATTTTACATCAAATGAATGAATATTGAACTCTAATTAATGATAAATATACAGACATATACAGACAGAAATGCACTGATGTCTGCTATTTATTTATTTATTTGTTTATTTATTTATTGAGATGGAGTCTCGTTCTGTTGCCCAGGCGGGAGTGCAGTGGGGAGATCTCGGCTCACTGCAACCTCTGCCTCCTGGGCTCAAGAGATTCTCCTGCCTCAGCCTCATGAGTAGCTGGGATTACAGGTGCACACCACCATGCCCAGCAATTTTTTTTGTATTTCAGGAGAGGCAGGGTTTCACCATGTTGCCCAAGGTGGTCTCGAACTCCTGAGCTCAGGCAATCCGCCCGCCTTGGTCTTCCAGAATTCTGGGATTACAGGCATGAGCCACTGCGCCTGGACTGCAGTTTACTTTTAATACATCAAACAATAAGATAGATTCATGGACAGAGGGATGGATAGATGAATAGATATGTAATAAAGCAAAGAGAGCAAAATGTTAATGGTACCAGGTGGCAGATGCTCACTGTAAAGTACCTTCAACTGCTATATGTTTGAAATCTTACATAAATGTTGAGGCCAAGCACAGTGGCTCATGCCTGTAATCCTAAACTTTGGGAGGCTGAGGCAGGTGGATCGCTTGAACCCAGAAGCTGGAGAGCAGCCTGGTCAACATGGCAAAACTCGTCTCCACAAAACATACAAACAAAAAAAATTAGCCGGGGGTGGCTGTATGCACCTATAGTCCCAGCAACCTTGGAAGGCTGAGGTGGGAGGATCACTCGAACCCGGGAGGCAGAGGTTGCAGTGAGCCAAAGTCACACCACTGCATCCTAGCCTGGGTGACAGAGCAAGACTCTGTAAAAATAATAATAATAATAATAATAAAGAAAAAAAGTAAAAATATATTGGGGAAAAACAAAATTATTTAGCATTCGCTTCTATTCTCCCGTTACAAGGTAAGTATGTGAGTAATTAAGGAAGGTCCTGCCAACCAGCGGTTCTTCTTATTTATTGATTGATTGAGATGGAGTCTCACTCTATTGCTCAGGCTGGAGTGCAGTGGCATGATCTCAGCTCACTGCAAGCTCCACCTTCCCAGTTCACACCAGTCTCCTGCCTCAGCCTCCCCAGTAGCTGGGACTACAGGCGCCCGCCACCACACCTGGCTAATTTTTTGTATTTTTAGTAGAGATGGGGTTTCACCGTGTTAGCCAGGATGGTCTCGATCTCCTGACCTCGTGATCCACTTGTGTTGACCTCCCAAAGTGCTGGGATTACAGGCGTGAGCCACCGCGCCCGGCCACCAGCAGTTCTTCTAAGAGGGCTTTCTTTGGAGCTGGTGGTAGAAACTCATTCTTGCAGCTTAGGTTTTAAGCATATTTCTTTTTGAGTTTATCACAAAACACTGCTTCTCCAAGTCAGATAAAGATAAAAACGGTGGCATCTAAACTTGCTCTGCCTCCTGATAAAAACAACGTCCCTAAATACCCACTTAAAACAAGTTCTTCTTCTATACCTATTGGCTTCAGTGCTCAAGTCCAAGCCACCAATCCTGAACAAGGATCAGCCCAGTGCCTTTGTGGGTGGGCACACAGAGGAACACTCATGACTATTTCTGATAGGTGTGATACTCTGGGTAGGGGAGGTGGACAGACAAAGGGAAATTCACCATTTCAACAACTCTAGACCCCCCCGCTCAAATGGATAAGAATGGAACTCACACAGAGCAGGGGAGAGCAGGGGGATGCTGGCTGCAAAGTTTGGATCAGAGACTCATCAGAGGTCTTTGGGAGTGGCCATCTCTTGTCTCTACCTGGTAGGTTCCAGATCTAGTCTTCTTAAGACTATTTCCTCAACTAAAGGAGGGACTGGCCTCATTCCCTGTTCTCCAGAGAGCAAAATCAAAGGAAGGAGGTTCCCAGGGAGTGAATCCAACTCAACAGAAAGAGGACAATTCTAACCATCACAAGGAGATCAAAAGGCTGCCTTGTCATTCTGCTAAGTGAAATAAGGCAGACAGAGAAAGACAAATACAGTATTATTTTGTATGTGGAATCTAAAAAAGTCAAACCCATAGAAATAGAGAAGAATGGTGGCTGCCAGGAGCTGGAGGAGAAAATGGAGAAATGTTGGTCAAAGGATACAACCTTTCTGTTATAAGATGAATAAATTCTGGGGATCTAACATACAACGTGGTGACTAGAGTTAATAATACTATACTGCATACTTAAAATTTGCTGAGGGTAGATCTTAAATGTTCTCATCACACACACACACACACACACACACACAGCAACTGTGAGGTGATGAATGTGTTAACTAACTTGACTGTGTGATCATTCCACGATAGATATCAAATCACCATATTGTACACCTTAAATACATGCACTTTATTTGTTACGTATGCTTCAGAAAAGCTGAAAAAATTTAATTTAAAGAACTTTTAGGGCCGGGAATGGTGGCTCATGCCTGTAATCCCAGAACTTTGGGAGGCCGAGGTGGGAGGATCACCTGAGGCCAAGAGTTCAAGACCAGTCTGGCCAACATGGTGAAACCCCGTCTCTACTAAAAATACAAAAATTAGCCTGGTGTGGTGGCGAGTGCCTGTAATCCCAGCTACTTGGGAAGGTGAGGCAGGAGAATCGCTTGAACCCAGGAGGCAGAGGCTACAATGAGCCAAGATTGCCCTACCACACACTCCACCCTGGGCAATAACAAGACTCCGTTTCAAAAAAAAAAAAAAAAAAAACTTTTGGCCGTGCACAGCGGCTCACACCTGTAATCCCAGTACTTTGGGAGCTGGAGGCAGGAGGATCACCTGAAGTCAAGAGTTCGAGACCGGCCTAGCCAACAAGGTGAAACTCCACCTCTACTAAAAATACAAAAATTAGCCAGGCATGGTGGTGCATGCCTGATTCCAGCTACTTAGGAGGCTGAGGCAGGAGAATCACTTGAATCTGGGAGGCAGAGGTTGCCGTGAGCCGAGATTGTACCACTGCACTCCAGCCTGGGCAATGGAGTGACACTCCATCTCAAAAAAAAAAAAAACTTTTAAAGGCTGCCTTGTGAAAGGACTTGAGCAAACATTTCTCCAAAGAAGGTATACAAATGGCCAACAGGCACACGAAAAGATGTTCAGCATCATTAGTCATTAGGGAAATGCAAATCAAATGCACAATGAGATACTACTTCATACCCACCAGGAGGGCTATAATTTTAAAAATGAAAACTAACGAAAGTCATGAAGGATGTAGAGAAATTGCTGGATTGCTGGTGGGAATGTAAAAGGGTTGCAGCCACTGTGGCAAACATTACAGTGGCTCCTCAAAAAATTAAAAATAGCATTACCATATAACCCCGTGATTCCGCCCCTGGGTATACACCAAAAAGAATTGAAAACATGAACTCGAACAGATACTCGTATATCAGTATTATAGCAGCATTACTTACAATAACCAAAAGGTGAATATAACCTAAAAAATGTTCAACTTGACAGATGAATATACAAAATGCCAACTATGCATACAATGGACTATTATTTAGCCATAAAAATGAATGAAGTGCTGATACACGATGAACCTTGAAATTGTGTGCTAAGTGAGACACAAAATAACAAATATCATATGATTCTACTTACATGAGGTACCTAGAGTATTAAGTTCATAGAGAAAGTAAGATGACAGTTACCATGTACTAGGCCAGAGAATGCGAGTACAGGGGAGTTATTGCTTAATGGATACAGAATTTCTGTTTAAAACAATAAAAAACCTTTCAGAAGTTGATAGTGGTGATGGTTATACAACACTGTAAGTGTACTTAAGGCCACTGAATTGTACACTTAAAAACAGTTGAAATGGGTGGGGCACGATGACTCCTACATGTAATTCTCAATGCCGCTTTGGGGATGAGGTGGGAAAATCACCTGAGCCTAGGAGTTTGAGACTGGCATGAGCTAGATGGTAAGACCCAGTCTCTACAAAAATATTTAAAAATTAACTAGGCATGGTGGCATACACCTGTAGTCCCAGCTACTCAGGAGGCTGAGGCAGGACAATCACTTGAATGCTGAAGTTTAAGGCTCCAGCAAGCTGTGATCACGCCACTGCACTCCAGCCTGAGCAACAGAGCAAGACCCTGTCTCAAAAAAAAAAAAAAAAAAAAAATTAAAATGGTAAATTTTATGTATATTTTCCAAAACAAAAAATTGATTTTAAAAAATCATTTAGGGTGAGCCTGATGAGGTAGCACTCACCCTAAATCTGGACACTGGGCAAAGATGGGGCTGGACAACCTCTGAAGGTTCCCCCTACCTTTACAGGATGTGCTTTTCAGATGCTCAGACATCAGAGTTTTTAACTCTTCACCATGCAAGCTTAAGACAAGTACAGAAGTTGCAAGGCCCAACTCCATACTTCGTTATCCAACTTAGAGTTAGGGTGAGCATGTGGTTTAAAGACTAAGGCCTGCTAGCCACTGATGGGGGAGGTGCGTCATCTGTGGGCAAATTCAAAGATCCAGATGGAGTGTCAGGAATCTTGTTCCTTCTGTCACCTGCAGCCTAGTGGGTGTGCCACTATGCTATAAAGGCCTTCTTTGGGTTTCTTCTTCTCACACACTGGGGGCTTAGCTAACATTTACTGAATAAATGAATGATACTGCAAGGATGGTATCTCCCCAAATGGCAATGCAGAGCTCAGCACCACGCAGGGCTGAAGTACCCTCAGCTCCCTCCTGCAAATCTACAGCGGAGATGATCATCAAAAATTCCAAAGTCAAGAATTATTAAGAATTTGCAGCCGGGCACAGTGGCTCACGCCTATAATCCCAGCACTTTGGGAGGCCAAGGCAGGTGGATCACTTGAGGTCACGAGTTCGAGACCAGCCTGGCTAACATGGTGAAACCCCATCTCTACTAAAAATACAAAGAATTAGCTGGGTGTGGTGGCATGCACTTGCAATCCCAGCTACTGGGGAGGCCGATACAGGAGAATCGCTTGAACCTAGTACATGGAGGTTGCAGTGAGCTGAGATTGTGCTACTGCACTCCAGCCTGGGCAAGAGAGCGAGACCCTGTCTCAAGAAAAAAAAAAAAAAAAATTTCCATGTGACAGGCACTCGGCTCTACCCAGCTCCTGAATGTGTGATTCCATTCAATCACATAACAACCTCATGTAAAATGATCATTTTGTTTCATTTGAGACAGAATCTCATTCTGTTGCCCAGGATGGAATGCACTGGCATGATCATGGCTCACTGCAGCCTCAATCTCCCTGGGCTCAAGCGATCCTCCCACCTCAGCCTCCCAGGTAGCTGGGACCACAGGCATGCACCACCACACTCGGCTAATTTTTTATTTTTTGTAGAGACGCTATCTCCCTATGTTTCTCAGACTGATCTCAAACTCCTGAGTTCAAGCAATCTTCCTGCTTTGGCCTCCTAAAGTGCTGGGATTACAGGTGTGAGCCACAATCCTGATTTTATAAATAAGGAAACTGAGGCTTGGAAAGGAGAGATCATTTGGCACAGGGTTACTTAGCTAGTTAAGTCCTGAACCAAACTGGAACCCAAACAATCTCACCTCAGAGCTCAAGCCCTCCTAACTGCTAGTCTATGTTGCTTAAAGCACCCATTTGAATTTGCAGGGAGTCAGGTTATTATTTCTGAGTCTTGATCTCACTTTTCTGGTTCAGGAAAATCAAACACATCCATCTTTGGAATGCATCCACTGCTTTAATCAATGGCTGCCTGGTAACTCTCGGGAGACCAGATTTTCAGTCCTCATCAAGACCAAGATTTCTGTTATGGCAAAACAGAGAAATCGCTTCAGTGCTCAAAAACATCTCTGTTCCGCAGCAATATACAGTGAGCCACTTTTGTAATTTAACATTTTCTAGTAGCCTCAGGGGAAAAGAAAAGGAAAGCGCATACAGGTGAAATTAATTTTAATATATTTTATTTAACCCAGTATATCTAAAATATTATCATTTTAATATGTCAGTATAAAAATTATCAAGGCTGGGCATGGTGGGTGATGCCTGTAATCGCAGAACTCTGGGAGGCCAAGGCAGGAGGGCTGCTTGAGCCCAGGAGTTCGAGACCAGCCTGGGCAACATAGCAAGACCCTCATCTCTACAAAAAATTAAAAATTAGCCAGGTGTGGTGACATGTACCTGTAGTCCCAGTCACTTGGGAGGCTGAGGTGGGAGGATTGCTTGAGCTCAGGAGGCCGAGGGTGCAGTGAGCCGTGATTGCACCACTGCACTCCAGCCTGGGTGACACAGTTGAGACTTTGTCTCGCTAAAAAATTTCTTTTTTTAAAAAGAGAAAAGAGAAATTATCAATGCAATATTTTACTTTTTTTTCCTTCATACTAAGAGTTTAGGCTGGGGGTGGTGGCTCCTGCCTGTAATCCCAGCACTTTAGGAGGCCAAGGCAGGAGGATCACATGAGCTTGGGAGTTCAAGACCAGCCTGGGCAGCATAGTGAGACCCCATCTCTTTTAAAACATACATTTAATTTTTTAAAAAAGCGTTTGGAATCTGGTGTGTATTTGACACTAACAGCACATTTCAACTAGGACTCACTGACTTTCCATTGGTCAATGGCCACATGTAGCAAGTGGCTACCACACTGGACAGCTCAGGTCTAAAATATCTCCCTCTCTTTATCTCATCCTCCCGTCTCTATGAATGCCCTACTTTGGTTCTATCAGTCCTCTGTTTCTATCAAATAACTGTCATCCACAAATAGTCACCAAAGAAAGCATTTTAGCAACAGAGTAAGTATTCCATCATCGTGACTGTCATTAATCCTATGGCTGCCACCTCTAATCACATCATTACCATTAACGTCTATACTTCCCCTTTGCCCTCCGTTTATCCTCATCTTTCTTTCTTCTCTTTCGGGTCATTTCACCTTTGGGGAGTCCACAGGAGAGCAGTAAACCTCCATCTGTTCCTGTGTCCGCGGCTGCCTTACTCAGTCAGTTTGGGTCAAATTGGTGACTCTAAACTTCAATAAACCTGCCTGTAAAGGAGCAACCACCACGGTTGTGGTCACGACCCACTGGAAACACATTCCAAGCATCACAGAAGCCCTGCTGAAGAAAATCGTTCTACTTTTTCACTTTCTTCTCCTATTTTTGTCCCTTTTCCCTTCCCATCCTTCAGCTTCTCCATCCTCCTTCCTGGCTGCCATGTGTCTCCTGTCGTCCTCAGCCTCTCAACACCTCCCCTGTCCCCACACCCAGAGCAGCACATGGTGGGCAAGAAGGAAGGCCAGGCCCTATCCCTCTTCCCAACAGTTGGGACCACATGGGTAGAAGCCCAGGAAATGATCCATTCTCATTGGATCATTGGATCCAATGATCCACCTGATCATTGGATCAGGTGGAAAGACTTCCTAGTTTTCTACCTATTGAAAGGTGATAGATTACAAATTCCCTGCTAGAATCCACTTCCAAAACCCAGAGGAAGGAGTGAACCCTTCAGACATAACATGTATCATGCGTTAGAATTGTGAGTTACACACACACACACACACCCTTTTATGAACACAGGGCAAAAGGAAAAGGCCAGGTCCTCACAGGCTGACTTTTTTTTTTTTTAAGACCGAGTCTCACACTGTTGCCCAGACTGGGGGAGTACAGTGACGCAATCTCGGCTCGCTGAAACCTGCACCTCCTGGGTTCAAGTGATTCTCCTGCCTCAGCCGCCCAGTAGCTGGGATTACAGGCGTGTGCCACCACGCCAGCTAATTTTTTTGTATTTTTAGTAGAGATGGGATTTCGCCATGTTGGCCAAGCTGGTCTTGAACTCCTGACCTCAAGTGATCTGCCTGCCTTGACCTCCCAAAGTCCTGGGATTACAGGCGTGAGCCACTGCATCCAGCCGAGGTTGACCATTTTGTGCAGAAAACTAAGCATTCCCCATTACCCCAGGTACCCAGGCCCTACCCAGTTAAAAACAGTAAAGATCACATTCTGACCTGAGACAAAAGCCTCCTTAACCCTGAGCTCTTAGACATCAAAACACTCACACTCAAAAAATAAAATAAAATATACTCCTGTGCTGAGGGTATGGGGAAATGAACCCTTTCCAACACTGCCAGTGAAGGGCAGCTGGGCAAAACCTGTGGAAAGTCCTAAACTTTTGCATATCCTTTGATCCAGCAGTTCCATTTCTAGGAGCTGAAAATAAGAATTAGCCACAAGGAATCCACTGTGGCGTTGTTATAAAAACACAAAAGTATGAACATAAGCACATGACAATAGAATTTTGGTTAAATAAATGATGGGGGCTGGGCATGGTGGCTCACACCTGTAATCCCAGCAATTTGGGAGGCCTAAGCAGGCAGATCACTTGAGGTGAGGAGTTCGAGACCAGCCTGACCAACATGGTGAAACTCCGTCTCTACTAAAAATACAAAAATTAGCTGGGTGTGGTGGCACGTGCCTGTAATCCCAGCTACTTGGGAGACTGAGGCACAAGAATTGCTTGAGCCCGGGAGACAGAGGTTGCAATGAGCGGAGATCACACCACTGCACTCCAGCCTAGGCAACAGAGTGAGACTCTGTCTCAAAATAAAATAAAGTGAGAAATGATGGGGCATCCGTGCCATACTATACAGCCATTACAAATAATACTTTATACAGATATACAGAAAAAATAAGACCTAGTGTTGAAAAAACCAGTAGAGTGATTATAGTAAACAATAATCTATTGTATGTTTCAAAATAGCTAGAAGAGAATAATCTGAATGTTCTCAGTATAAAGAAAGGATAAACATTTAAGGTGATGATAGCCCAGTTACCCAGATTTGATTATTATACATTATATGAATGTATTTAAATATCACATGTACCCTGAAAATATGTACATTATGTACTAATTAAACAATATTAATACTTTAACAATTTGAAAAATTGGTTCACGGCTTATTAAGTGAACTTCGTATCTCTGGCCTTTCTCAGCGCTCCAAGCTCATACACCCAGCTGTCTACCTGACAAATGTAGCATGTCAAACAGGACTTGACTGTCAAACCCAGTCTATCCCACCTCCAGTCTACACATTTCAAACAAGGGGACCCCCATTCTCCTAGCACTTGAGCCAAACACCTAGGAATACTCTTTGATTCTTGATTCTCCCTCACCTCCACATCAGATCCATCAGCACCGTCCACACACTTGACCTTCTGAATCCAGCCACCTGCCCCGTCCACCCCAAAACAATCATACCAGTCAAAAGCACAGTCATTGAGGACTTGGACTTCCACAGTTACTACCAACCTGTCTCCCTGCTCTCATGCCTACCTCCTACAGTCTGTTTACCCGGCAGCAATCAGAAGATCATTTAAAAACATAACCCCTGGTTCAAAGGGCTTCTATCACAGTTAGAGCAAAAATCCAAGGCTGGGCATGATGGCTCACACCTGTAATCCCAGCATTTTGCGAGGCTGACGCATGAGCATCACTTGAGCCCAGGACTTGGAGATCAGCCTGAGCAACATAGGGAGACCCCATCTCTACCAAAAATTTTAAAATGTAGCCAGCCATGGTGATGCACATCTGTAGTCCCAGCTACTCGGGAGGCTGAAGTGGGAGGAAGGACTGAGCCTGGGAGGTTGAGGCTTCAGTGAGCCATGATGGTGACACTGCACTGCAAACTGGGTGACAGAGTGAGACCCTGTCTCAAAAGAAAAAAAAAAAAACTTCAAGTACCTTAGTGTCTTAGCAAAGCCCCCGATGACCAGCTTCTGTCTCCCACTCTGTCCCTCCTCATCCTTTCCCTGCCCACTCCCTGCACTCCAACCACAGTGGATTCCTTGGGGTTCCAATAACATGCCAAGCATGTTCCCACCAAAGAAGTTTGCATCTGCTGTTCCCTCTGCCTGGCACACTCTTCCCCCAAATATTTCATGGCTTGCTTCCTGGAGTTAGTAAAACCTCCATGAAGGAGCCTTTACTGATCATCCCGTATCTTTCCCTTGCTCTCCTATGCTCTTTTTGTTTTGGTTAATTTTCATGGCTGTGGTATATTGTGACATTGGATTGTTCACTAGCCCCCCAGTAGACCACACCTCCTGGAATCCATAGCCACAGTGACTCTGGGCTTATCTATGTAACATGCTCTGGCGAAGAGGACATTAGCAAAGGTTGCAAAACCGAGGCTTAGGAAGGGCTTGTGCACTGAGGCCTGTCCTCTGGGAACACCATTGCTGCCACTATGTAAGAAACGCGGGCTATCCTGCCAGAAAAGCCATGGGGGGAGCAGAGAAGTGAGGCACTGCAGCCAACCACCAGCCATGTGAGCAGGGCCATCTTGGACTCTCCAGCCACAGTCAGGCCATCAGATGAACACAACCACAAGTGAGTCAGGCAAGACCTGCAGAACTGGCCAGTTGAGTCCATAACTAACTGCAGGCACCTGAGCAAATGATGATTGTTTTAAGCTACTAAGTTTTGAGGTGGCTTGTTCTCTAGCAATACATAACCGATATGACAGCTTATCATTAGCTGTGGCAGAGACTACTAGCTATTCAGCAATCACTATTTTCTTTTTCTTTCTTTTTTTTTTTTTTTTTTTAAGACAGGTTCTGACTCTGTCACCGAGGCTGGAGTGCAGTGGTACAGTCTCGGCTCACTGCAACCTCCGCCTTCCAGGCTCCAACCATCCTTCCACCTCAGCCTTCCGAGTAGCTGGGACTATAGGCACGTGCCACCACACCTGACTAATTTTTGTATTTTGGTAGATATGGGGCTTCACCACATTGTCTAGGCTGGTCTCGAACTCCTGGGTTCAAGCAATCCTCCTACCTTGGCATCCCAAAGTGCCAGGATTATAGGCGTGACCCACCACACCAGCCTATTCTCTCTTCTTCCTGAGCCAACAGCTAAACTTCATTCTCCATCTTCTTTGCAGTGCTGTGACTGAATGCTCGCTAAGGAAATACAAGCATAAGGAAATGCACTGATGAGGGCAACTTTGGGAAATAAGGTTTTGTCTTCTCTGAACTTTCTCCCCCTTCTAGATGCACCAATGATAATGCTGCAGAGGGGAAGGGGTCTGGAGCATGAGAGAATGGCCCGCCACCTGCCAACCAAGAACACCCTCCTTGGACTGTTTAGCAAACAAGAAAAAGACATTTAGGGGTCTATTTCTTACATCTGTCCTAATTAAATCACTAACTTAGAAGCTTCTCCGACCAAGATGGGAGTCTATTTCCCCATCCTCTATACCCAGACTGGCCATGGGACTTATATTATGTCACAACTCCAGTGGAAGTAACATTCTGTGATTTCCAAATACTAAGACTCCTTGCCACTTTCCGTCTTGCTCTCTAGGAATACTGAAGACCTGTAAGAAACCCAAGCTATCACACCAACAGGCCGCAGGGAGAGAAAGTCTCAGCTTTCCTATCCTCCTCTTCCTCCAGCTGAATGTGGCCACATGAGTGGAGCTCAGGCAAGACCAGCAGAACCCTCCCGCCAAGCCCAACCCACAGAATCATGAAAATAACAAATTGTTGTCTTAAGCCCAAAGTTTTCCAAACAAAATTAAGTTTAAAGATAGTTCATGACACAGCAATAGAAAATGGAGATGGAATATATGAAGAGCAAAAAAACGCCAGGAGGCCGGGCGTGGTGATTACACCTGTAATCCCAGCACTTTGGGAGGCCAAGACAAGAGGGTGGCTTGAAGCTAGGAGTTTAAGACCAGCCGGGGCAACAAAGCAGGACACTGTCTCTATAAAACAAATTTTAAATTAGCTGGGTGCAGTGACATGTGCCTGTAGTCTCAGCTACCCAGGAGGCTGAGACAGGAGGATCGCTTGAGCCCACAAGTTCAAGGCTGCAGTGAGCTATGATCGCACCACTGTACTCCAACCTGGGTGACAGAGCAAGACCCTGTCTCTAAAAAAAAAAAAAAAAAGCTATGATACCCTTGCTATACAAGGAGATTCCATACTTGTCCAACCCCAAATCCTAATATTTTTTTCCCCTTGCAATTTAACTAAAACAGAATCCAGCTCAGAACTACTTCTGCTTGGCTAGTACTCTCCCATTCTAGTGTCACTTGCTCATGTTAGGGTGGTCTCTGTCTTTCAGAGGTTTTCCCCTCCCATCCTTCCTACAGTCTAGGGATTAGCAAGCTACAGCCCATGGGCCCAATATGACTCATCACCTGGGTTTGGTTTGGTTTGGTTTTTTGGTGTTTTGTTTTGCTTTTTGTTTTTGAAATGGAGTCTTCCTCTGTCACTCAGGTTGGAGTGCAGTGGCGCAGTCTTGGTTCACTGCAACCTCCATCTCCCAGGTTCAAGTGATTCTCCTGCCTCAGTCTCCCAAGTAGTTGGGATTACAGGCACCCACTGCCATGCCCCACTAATTTTTGTATATTTAGTAGAGACGGGGTTTCGCCATGTTGGCCAGGCTGGTCTCGAACTCCTGACCTCAAGTGATCCACTCACCTTAGCCTCCCAAAGTGCTGGGATTACAGGCGTGAGCCACTGTGCCTAGCCACCATCACCTGTTTTTGCAAGGCCCAGAAACTACAGTTTGTACAACTATGAATATAAAAAAAAAAAAGAAAAATATTCATGACATGCAAAAAGTATATCGATTTCAAGTTTCAGGGTCCACAAATAAAGTTTTATTAGAAAACTGCCTCCCCCCAGGTTGGGCTTGATGGCTCACACCTATAATCCCAGCACTTTGGGAGGCTGAGGTGGGCGGATCACTGGAGGTCGGGAGTTTGAGACCAGCGTGGCCAATAGGCTGGTCTGAAACCCCGTCTCCACTAAAAATACAAAAACTAACCAGGCGTGATGGTACAGGCCTGTAATCCCAGCTACTCAGGAGGCCGAGACAAAAGAATCGCTTGAACCTGGGAAGCAGAGGTTGCAATGAGCCAAGATAATATCGCTGCACTCCAGCGTGAGCAACAGAGCGAGACTCTGTCTCGAAAGAAAAAGAAAAATGCCCCACCCATTCATGTATGTACTGCCCATGGCTGCTGCATGCTACAGCACAGAGTCGAGTAGCTTTGATGAAAATTGCAGGGTTCACAAAGCCTAAACTCTTTACCATCTGTCCCTTTCCAGAAAAAGTTTGCCAGCCCCTGCTGTAGGCTGCCATCCAAGGCAGGTGAATTGCTTGAGCCCAGGAGTTCAAGACCAGCTGGGGCAATATAGCAAAAAGCAAAACCTTGTCTCTGTTTAAAAAATGCAAAAAATTAGCCAAGCATGGTGATGCATACCTGTAATCCCAGCTACTCAAGTGGCTGAGGCAGGAGGATCACTTGAGCCCTGGAGGTCAAGGCTGCAGTAAGCCATGATTGCACCACTGCACTCCAGCCTGAGTTACAGAATGAGACCCTGCCTCGGAAAAACAAAACAAAAAAGCTTATACTTTTCTATTATATTCATTCCAAAAGCTTTGAAGACTTCTATCTCCTTCCGCAAAGGGATGAAACTTTGTTGGTCTGACTGTCTAATCTTTAGTTGGATCCCAGAAGTTAGTGGCCTAAATTCATTTCCTATGACAGGCTACCAGGTACCCTCCATTCTGGGCAAAATGGTCTCTAGGCTGCCCCCATGATGGCATTCAAATACCTTCATCTGGTTCGTTGTTCTTGTCCAGCAAGCTCTCCCCTTTTGCTGCAATCTAAACCCTCCTCATCCTTCACTCCAAATCCCCATCTCCCCAACCAAGAAGGTTTCCCTGCTTTGCCAAATGTTTTCCCAGGTGTATTCTATGGAACAAAAATCCCAAGAGAAATCCTTGGGCTGGGTGCGGTGGCTCACACCTGCACTTTGGGAGGCCTAGGCGGGCAGATCACCTGAGGTCAGGAGTTCAAGACCAAACTGGCCAACAAGACAAAAGCCCGTCTCTACTAAAAATACAAAAATTACCTGGGCGTGGTGGTGGGCATCTGTAATCCCAGCTATTTGGAAGGCTGAGGCAGGAGAATCACTGGAACCCAGGAGGCAGAGGCTGCAGTGAGCCGAGATCGCGCCACTGCACTCCAGCCTGGGTGACAGAGCAAGACTCCATTCTATCCTCTCTTGGAGGCCTAATACACATAGGTAGCATATTAAAGGCTCTGAGAAGTCCTGCAGTAAAGATGCCTGTTTCCCTTTGCTTAGCTCAACTCTTCCCAAACTTATTAACCATAGAATTTGTTTTGTCCACAGAATACTTATTAACTACCAGCATTAAGTACAGTGCCTAGCTGTCAGCATTTGTTGAAAGAATGAAAAATGCTAACATCCCAGATTTAGGGTTCTACAGAACATACTTTGGAAATGTTATTCAAGCTCCTCCTTTTCTCTCTCTAATCTGAACTGCTCCCTTCCATGCCATCTAGTCAACACCATGTAATGCCAATCGTTATCATCATCACAGCTGTCATTCATTTAGCACCTGCAGCCACTCTGTTCCAGACAGTGCTAGACCCTTGAAAACATTATCTCTTTCAATCCTTATGACCACCCTCTGAAGCAGGGAATATTATTTAATTATTGCTGTTTTGCCAAAAACATAAAACTATAAATCAGAAAACTTAAATCACTAGCCCAAGACAAAGTAAAAAGAAAAGCTAGAATTTACAACTATATCAGTCTGACTCAAAGTTCATGAACTTTCTTTTCCACCAAAATATCTTCTGATAATGTGCCATGGCTGCCATCGCTGGCTGTCTACTTACTTAATATCTACCTGTGCCTCCTTCCACACTAGCAGAGCCCTGATTTTGCATGGAGTGGCAACATGTCATTTCAGACAATGGATCATGATCCATCTAAGCCGATTGCGGTGGTGTTCCCACTTCCCCACCTCCCGGGCTCCCTTGCAGCTAGGACTCAGTGCTGGCCAAGAGATAAAATCATCTGCAAGGTGAGGAGGAAGAGATGTCCTGGGGAACCCTTTATTCCTTCACACTCACCAGGTCCTCCTCTTTACTACCTCGCACCCAGATGTAATCGCTGAAGCTGCAGGAACCATCTTGCAACCACAAGAGAAAAGCCATGAGAATTCCCAAAGACATCAGCCCTGGTATTACTGACCTACTGAGCGAACCGAAGCAGTTATATGTCTCCAGAATTCTTGTTACATGAAGAGAAACCATTATTTGCCTTACCGCAGTGATTGGGTTTTCTATTTCATGCAGCTGAACAAAAACAGGCCTAATGGGCCCACACGTTGTCCCCCATATTATTTACCACTTGGACTTTATCATTATTTCACATACACATTATTCTGTCATGAAGTATGCGTCCTGAAGGCCAAGTCCACCTTGCATGTTTTTGTTTCTACAGAAGTGTATACATGCTATTAAATACTGTTCATTATCACCCTTTTCAGGGATCATCTATTCATTACTTGCATTAGTGTTCACCATTAAATAGCTGAAATATCACATCTTTCTCCTAATGGATTAGCATCTCAAAGTGTCCATTTGAAAACATGTATCAGAAATACCTGGACTGTTTATTACACGCAGATTCCTTGGCCCTCTCGCTAAACCCAGCTAAATTAGAATCTCTAGGGTTAGAGAAGCTGCGAATCTGCATTTTAACAAGCATCCTCATATGGTTCTGATATACAAAATTAGAAAATTCCGTGCACCCAAATGTTAGGATTGGCTGGACTCATTTGGACCCTGAGTTACCAGCCCCTCTGCAGGGACCCTCCCTAACCCTATAAATCTGGGAAATAGAAATTGGAATCATTGCTCAAGACCATTCCCTGGGCAAGATGGATGAAAGTGGTTGGCATGCTCTGTAGCATACTGGGACGAGGGAACTGAAAACAGATGCATTTCCTACAACTGCAACTCCCCCACAGCCATCCTACCAGTGCCTCCATCCCCCCAGTTTAAAAGGGAAACCACTATGCAGAAAGAAGGCAATGCCCACTGCGGCACATCCCCATCCAGGAAGCTATCAGAGGATGGAGCATGTTTGAAACAAAAGGAAAAAAGAAAAAGAAAACTTCGAAGAAACTTACACAGGAATACACAAACTAGCATTTGGGACTCCTGACTCAGAGGAACAGAAGAGAGCTCGGATGGCTTTTTTGGGGTTATTTATTGACTGCATGCAGGTCTGAAGAGTCTACTCTTGGGCAATGTTCAGGCAGAGACAGAAGGCTGGATCAGAACATCCCACACTTTCTTCCAGCAGCAGAGCTCTGGCCTCACCTGCTCTCCCAAGCTCCAGGAAAGGCAATACCTGTGCCTCCCAACACAAGTCCCACTCTCCCAATACACCTTGACATTGATCTTATTTCGTCTCTGAGGATCACATTTCCAGATGACAGGTGCACACAGACATGCATCCTAGGGCAGCAAACAGCATTCTCTCTCTCTCTCTCTCTTTCTCTCTCCTTTCGAAGGGATGACCTCCTGCATGTTGACATCCAGCCAAATTTAAAATCACGGAAGAAAAAGAAAGACCCAAAGTGAATCCAAGAAAAGCACCTATCCAGGCTAGAACAGGGGCAGGAGGGCTACAAGATTCACTAGGGACTGACGAGTTCAAGCCTTGGGAACTCATGTGCCAGAAGCAAGATGAACGTCTCAGTATTGCTCATGCCCACTCCACCACAGGGGGAACCCCTTTTCTCCCAGCCCCACTGCCCCCACCCTTGGTGGATGCCAGCTAGTGGAAGTTCTGAAATTTAATCAACCCATGTGTATAGCTGGGTTGGTTTGAGAGAAGGAAGTGAGTTGAACCCTTCAAACATTTTGAACAATGCAGATATCCAATGATCTCATGAACACCAGGCATTTGGCAGTTCCTAAGGCTCTTTAAACCTTCCTCCTTTGACCAAATGGCCTTCAGAAAAAAGCAGTTTCTGCCATCTTCTTTCTGAGTAACTTTGCATCCATCCCTCATCCCATCCCACTCCCCCAAAAAACTGTTTCAAACTCCCCCTCAAGTTCTGCAGGAGAATGTTACAAGAAGCCAAAGATAACTCCTCCTCCCCGACCCCTTTCCTCTTTCCTCGCAGCCCCACTGAGATTCAGGAGTATTCTCCTACACCACCTATGTGTGCTGATTGAGGCATTTTTTTTTCCTTTTATACGTTTTAGGCCTGCAACAGCTCACTGCATCAAAACGATTGGATTGGAAATGGATAGCTCCATAGGGATTTTTTTCTATGCATCTTGCCTCCTGACATGTATATCACTGATTAAAAAAAAAAAATAATAAGGAGCAAAAGGAGGGCGGGGAAGAAGGCCAGGAAAAGAAGAGGTCTACAATGACAGGCGGCCTCATTCTGTGAGCAAAAACCACCTTTTGACCACCTGCAGAATGCGCAAGGTCACGTGGGTTCTCTGCAGCTCCTTAATGTATTACCCGGCACACAAGCCCCCGTGGCATATAAACAAATCCACAAGCGGAAAAAAGAGAGAACTCCTCCTCAGCCGGGAAGCGAATGATAACGGTAACAGCCGCAACAATAATAATAAATAAAGAATAACAATTACTACTACTACTACCACCACCCAGCCAAGCGCAGACGACAGCAGCACAGTAAAAGGATATCCAATGCAGGCTTTGCAAGGAGAGAAATCACAGAAAAGCAGCCCACCTTGCTTGCCCGCACCATCACCCCCAGCCCCCAATAAACAGAGTCAGAGGGAAAGGGGACCGTGGGGAGAAAGGAGGGGAAAAGAAGGCTTGCTTTTTTTTTTTTTTTTTTTTTCCGTAGGCAACACCTACCTCCAGGGTCCGGATTTCTTTTTGTGTGAGGTCGTTGGAGGTAGCACATTTGGTCCTAAGACCTTCCAGGTTGGAGATGCTCAAGTCTATCATGTTTTGGACCAGTTCGCACTGCTGTAAGGCTTTTTGCAAACTCAGAGGCTGCTGCTCCTCGCTTTTCGTCATGTTTTCCTCATCCATCGCTTGCTCTGCAACCCCCTTCCCCTCCTCCTCCTCCCAGAGAGAAAAAAGGGGGGGGAGTAGAGGTAGTCTACCCCTCCGCCTCTCCAACCACTGCGACTTCTCAACAATGTCTCATGAAGAAGAAATCCAACATCTCACACAGGGTTGAGGGGGTGGGAGTGGGAGGAGGGGACAAGAGCCAAAATTTATTATTTTATTTTGGGGTATCAAGCGGACTCCATTAGAATGTCTCCTCTCTGAGTCTCTGGTCCCTGAAAAGGAGAGATGCTGTTTCTCAGAAGCAAACCAGGTGATGTGATGCTGTCTGTATACTTAGGGAGGAGGAGGAGGAGGAAAAGGAGGAGGAGAAGGAGGAGAGAGAGGAGGAGGTAGAGGAGGAGGGAGAGGAGGAGGAGAAGAAAAATAGCGCTCACTCTTTACACACCGGCTCCTTGAAGGACAAAATTATATATTTTTAGCTGGCTTGCTTTTATGTCAAAAAAAATCTGGTTTGCCCCCCTCCCAGTTGCAGGGACACGGCATGGTCCACGGTTTGGAAGTGCTTTAGCGCGTTCTCAAGGTGCTGCCTGCATTGCTCCCGCGGCTGCGGCGGCTACTGCGGCTGGCTGCTGTCTCCTCCCCGCGCTGCTGCTGCTGCTGCTGCTGCCGCCGCCAGGCTCCGGGGGTGACGGTTGCTGCAATAGCTCCTGCCTCGCTCCACACCGACATCTTGCCTGTCAATCAAAGGGCGGGGGGGGAGCGAGGGAGCGCCGGAGAGGGATGGAGAGCGAGCGAGGGACCTGCAGGGTAGCGGGTTGGTGGAGAGGCGCCGTGCGCGCAGCCGCCCCAGCCGGGCCCCGGCCCCGGCGCGCCAGGGACCCGCCGAAGAAGGCGGAGGAGGAGCGCGCAGGCTCGCGCACCTGGCCGGGGACAGGGCCGGGGGGCGGGATTTCTAGGGGCTGCGGAGCTCGCGTGGCAAAGTGAAATTACTACCGGGAGTGCGTGCGAGCGAGCAAGCGAGCGATCGGCGGGCGGGGGCGCGGAGACAGAGCGCGCACCGGGCCCAGCCTGCTCCCGGGGGCGGCGGAGGAGGCAGGGAGTGTGCCCGAGCCTGGAGGCTGGGCGAGGGGGCGGGGAAAGGGATTCGGTGGCGGGGAGGGGGTGGGGGCCACTACTCCTGCACCGCTCTCGCGAGACCGAGCTGGAGTGCTGCTCAGCAGGTGCGCTCCGGCTGGGAGCAGGTGTGCGCCCAACTTTGAAACCCTCGGTGCGCGCCGGAGAGGCGTCGGCGTGAACCTGGGCACGTCTTCTCTGTCTTTGGCTCGGGGGATGTGTGTGTGTGTGTGAGTGAGTGCCTTTTTTGTTCGTTTGTCCTTTCTTGTTACTGGGGAAAAAATAAAGCGAACCTGATGATCTTCCGTGAATTTCAGGAAGCTGCCTCCTAGACTTGGTACCCTGGCCCGCCCTGATGGTTTTCCATTTGGAGGGGGAAGGGCCTTTGCCTTATTCTGAGTATTCCCATGTCCTACAAGGGTCTGTGTGGCCTGACCCCAGCATACCTAACTGACGTTGTAACAGCAGACGATGGCTCCATAGTTAACATGGTTTTTACTTTTTGAAATGGTTGGAAGCCTGGCGCGGTGGCTCACGCCTGTAATCCCCAGCACGTTGGGAGGCGGAGTCAGGAGGATCACTTGAGACCAGGAGTTTCGGACCAACCTAGGCAACAACATAGCAAGACCCTGTCGCTACTAAAAATTCAAAAATTAAAAATGTAAATAAAATGGTTGGAAAACATCAAAAGAATATTTTGTGACACGTGAAAATTATGTGAAATTCACATCTCAGTGTTCACAAGTAAAGTTTTGTTGGAATACCACCATCCTTCTGTTTATTGTCTGTGGTTACTTTTGCCTTGTAAAGCAGAGTTGAGTAGCTGCAGCTGAGACCAGTGGTTCACAACACCTGAAAGATTTACTGCCTGGCGCTTTACAGAAAGTTTGCTGAACTCTTGATTAAATCTTTGCACTCTATGTCCACCGTGCTCAGAACATACTTCACCCTAATCCTCTCCTGGTGGGTTTCTTCTTGTCACTGTTAACTCAAATATCATCTCTGAGAGGCCTTATCTCCCTAATCACCTTATCTAATAGTATTCCCAACACACGTTGCCCAACAGATGTATTTAGAACAATTAGCAAAAGGCACCTTTCTCCAGGTGAACAGAGCCCTGTGCTGAGGACTGAGTAAGGAGTGATACTAAGAACACATGGTATAATATATCACCCTTAAATGAAGCCACTTGAAAAGCAGAAAGAACAGGAGCCAGTGGTGGCCAAGTTGAATGACAAACTTTATTTTTAAGTTCTGGGGTGAATGTGCGGGTTGTGCAGGTTTGTTACATAGGTAAACGTGTGCCATGGTGGTTTGCTGCACCTATCAACCCATCACCTAGGTATTAAGCCCAGCATGCATTAGCTATTTTTCCTGATGCTCTCCCTCGACACACTTTTTTTTTTTTTTTTTTTAAGACTGTAAGCTGACCCAGCGTAGTGGCTCACACCTGTAATCCCAGCACTTTAGGAGGCCAAAGCAGGTGAATAGCCTGAGCTCAGGAGTTTGAGACTGCCTGGCCAACATGGTGAAACTCCGTCTCTACTAAAAATACAAACAATTAGCCAGGCGTGGTGGCGGGTGCCTATAATCCCAGCTACTCCCAGGCAGGAAAGTTACTTGAACCCAGGAGGCAGAGGTTGCAGTGAGCTGAGATTGTGCCATTGCACTCCAGCCTGAGTAACAAGAGCAAAACTCTGTCTCAAAAAAAAAAGAAGAAAAAGAAAAAAAAAATACTGTAAGCCATGGGATTTTATAGCTATACAGAACTGAGTATTTTCAACATCTGTCAATGAGCAGATGAAGTAAGTTCTCTAGGTTCTCAATCTTTTGGACCATGAAGTTTATGAATTCCAGTTGTCTGGTAAAATTATCTCTTTTCGTCTATTTTCTCTATCGTTTAGTTTTTCTTAAGCACGTTAATTATGGTTATTTTAAAGCATTTGTCTAACTCCAAAAACTTGATGACCTGTGGGTCTCTTTCTATTGACTATTTTTCCCTTTATTTTCAGTGATATGGTTCTGTCTCTTGGCAGGCCTTGTAATTTTTATTGAATGTCAGACATTGTGTATGAAAAAATGTACAGACTTAGATAATATCTAAGTCTGGAGAGGACACACTCTTTCTCTGCAAGACAAATTGCATACAGATCAATTATCTTAATCCAATCAGGGGCTGAGCTGGGTGGAGACTGGGTTATAGTTTTGATAAGACACCACTTCACTCTGTCCCCTACCTCTAATGCTTTGCCTTTCCAGGGTTCTAACTAGGAACCTTGGGTGTTCACTAAGTCCCCTCTCTCTGGTCCTGGGCTCTAACCCTTATCTTCACAGCACGACAAGACTGTGGAAATGGCTCTGTTTTTCAGGGACCTTCTGCTTGGCATCTTTGCTTCTTGCCCTGCACTATTTCAGACTTTGCCAAATATCTTGAGGGGAAAACCACCATCTATCAGGCTCACTTTTCTGCCCCTCTTCTCCCTGGGATAATAGCCTCTCAAGTCTCCAGTTTTGTCTTTCTAGCCCTATGAGGTTGCTAAAAGTTTTGTCAGTTTCTCGGTTCCCCCAAAGCAGCCTTCATGCCTGGGAAGAGTCTAGAAACTTGGCCTCTTTCCCTGTGCCCAAATTTGCAAATATCCCCAGGGAAAAATCAGCTGCAGAATTTCAGCTCACCACACCACAGTGTCCCTGTCTCCAGAATCTTGGCCTCTTTAGTCCTGGTTATTTCAGCAGTTCTCTGAATGTCTTTTAACAGACGGTGATGATGATGATGATGATGATGATGATGATGATGATGATGATGATGATGATGATTTAATCTAGCTTTTCTAGTTGTTCTCAGAAGTGGAAGTTTAAACAATGAAAGTAGCCCATGGGTCAAATGTCATCAATTGGCAGGGCTGTAAGCAGCACACAAATGCATCTTCTTCTTATGTTTCAAAAATGCCTCACATTATGAGTTCCACCTTTCCCTCACAGAAGCGAAAGCACTTTTCCAGAACCTTCCTTGCAAACAGGTCACATGTGATCTAGGCTGTGCCATTAGAAGATCACATGAGATTTCTGCCAGGAAGTGAGCAACAAAAGGGAGGAATCTATCTGATAGTGAGCCTGGCAGCCAAGGCATCTGCTTCCAGGTGCTCCACCCCTGTGTAAGCTTGGTATCCATGGTGAAAGGCATGTCACATGTTCACAGGGGCAGCCCCACAGCTGGTTTGGGAGTCATTTCTGGCTGCACAGACAGAACCTGGCTCTCTTGTCCTCCTGGAGATTCTACAGAGTTTTCAAGCACCTGTCTTAGAGGCTGCCATAACAAAATACTGGATGGCTTAAACAAGAGAAATTTATTTTCTTGCTGGGTGCAGTGGCTCACACCTGTAATCCCAACACTTTGGGAGGCCAAGGCGGGCAGATTACAAGGTCAGGAGTTCAAGACCAGCCTGGCCAACATGGTGAAACCCCGTTTCTACTAAAAATACAAAAAAAAAAAAAAAAAAAAAAAAGGCTGGGCATGGTGGCAGGCACCTGTAATCCCAGCAACTCAGGAGGCTAAGGCAGGAGAATCACTTGAACCCGGGACATGGAGGTTGCAGTGAGCTGAGATCATGCCACTGCACTCCGGCCTGGGGGACAGTGCGAGACTCCGTCTCAAAAAAAAGTTATTTTCTCACTATTCTGGAAACTGGAATTCTGAAATTGGGATGCCAACATGGTCAGGTTCTGGATTCTGGTGAGGGCTCTCTTTCTAAAGTCTTGCAGACAGCCACCTTCTTGTTGGTAAAGAGAGAGAAAGATCTATCGCTTTCTCTCCTTCTCTCTCATCCTCTTCTTATAAGGCTGTAGTCCTATTGGATTAAGCCCCCACCCTTAAGACATCATCTAACCTTTACCTTCTAAAGATCCTACCTCCAGATATAGTTACATTGAGGGTTAGGGCTTCAACATATGATTTGGTGCAGGGAAGAGGGACCACAATTCACCACCCTATTAAAATACTTCTGCTTGAACTACCTAGAGTAGATTTTGTCATTGGTAACAAAGAACCCTGACTAATGCTCGACAGTAGTTCCAAAATTAAGAAATACTACCCCAAAAATGCAGATCTCTAGCCTTTCTGGAAAAAGCAGAAGAGCCGGCTACATTGGGCAATAATTGGTTGGAAGAGAGGTAACTATCCTTTCCGATGGGGCACAGACTCTCCACTACAGTCCCACCCAGTCCTCTACATTCATTGTTGATATCTCCTCCCTGGCTTCTGTAGCCATTTGAGTTTGATGCCTCTGGTGAAGGGTTTTGCACCTCAAACTAATAAGAAGGTCATCAATTTCAAAGAATGGAAGCTGATGGATGATAATTTTGTTGTTGATGATGATGCTGTTGTTATTGTTGATGTATTTCACTCTAGAAACTGCATACTAACTCTGAAGGCTGTATGTCTCAGAGTGACTTTATTAATAGTGGCAATAAATTATTGTTACTGGGCGACTGAATGAGCTGGATTTGGCAGGAGGAGAGACAGGTGGGAATCAAGAACTGGCTTTCTTTTCCTTCTTCCACTGCTTATCAACCTTAAGATCCACTGCCAGGGCTCCCTTCTCTGCCCTGAGCAATATTTTAGTAAATCTCTTAGCTTTTCAGTTAGTTTCGACTAAGAATCTCATCAGACATTAAAAGTCCAGTCCAGGCTGGGCACAGTGGCTGACACCTGTAATCCCAGCACTTTGGTAGGCCGATTTGGGTGGATCACCTGATCCTGAGGCCAGGAGTTCGAGAACAGCCTGGCCAACATGGTGAAACCCCATCTCTACTCAAAAACAAAAATTAGCTAGGTATGGTGGCGGGCACCTGTAGTCCCAGCTACTTGGGAGGCTGGGGCAGGAAAATCACTTGAACCCGGAGGGTGGAGGTTGCAGTGAGCCAAGATTGTACCATTGCACTACAGCCTGGGAGACAGAATGAGACTCAGCCAAAAAAAAAAAAAAGTTCAGTCCAATCAAAACTTCATTCTCCCATCCATTTTAATACCTCGTTCCCTGCCCCTTCTAGCCTGACCCGTGGATGGCTCAGGAATCTGCAGGGGAGACTAGGGTGTGTGTATCCTTCTCCTGATCTCCATCTTGCCTTGCAGGAGAGCAGGAACTGAGGGCTAAGTGGAAAAAGTACCCTCAATTGAGAACAGGTGAAGGGAGTCAGATGTCCTACCATGTCCTGCCAGGCACTTGCAGGCTGGCTTTTGAACATGGGGCACACTGGGGGATCTTTGGAGACCCTCATGGGGACCTTATTGGGACTCAATGCACACACTGGGTGGTCTTTTGCAGACCAGTTTACCATTCATACTCCAGCAAGTACCCCACATCTTCTTTCTGAGGTCCCTGTGCTGAAAGGATGCCCTCTTGGGTAAGTCTTTTCAGGATGGCTCAAGCCCAAGTCTGCTCAGAGGTAGTCACCTGAGTCACAGGAAACAGGACACACCTTTGCCCTGCAGAATGGTAATCGCAGGCTATTCCTCCTGCTGCCCTCTCTCCGCACCCTGCCATCTTGGGCAGCCCCAGGCAGCCTTCAGCCAGCAGTGAGGTGCCAGCCTCTCCGTTTGGTGCACCCAAGTCTCACGAGTGACCTTTTGTTGAACCCCCTTCTCTTGGCTTGTGGTTGGGAGAGAAAAAGAAAATCCCCTACAAAGAAGAAAACCTCTTCTGGACAAAATCTTGATCTTGTCTTACATAGGCTGGAGGCTGATGGTTACTGATGATCAAAGGACCAGTCTAGCTACCTCTTTTTTTTTTTTTTTTTTTTTTTTTTGAGACGGAGTCTCGCTCTGTCGCCCAAGCTGGAGTGCAGTGGCCAGATCTCAGCTCACTGCAAGCTCCGCCTCCCGGGTTCACGCCATTCTCCTGCCTCAGCCTCCCGAGTAGCTGGGACTACAGGCGCCCGCCAACACGCCCGGCTAATTTTTTGTATTTTAGTAGAGACGGGGTTTCACCGTGTTAGCCAGGATGGTCTCGATCTCCTGACCTTGTGATCCGCCCGTCTCGGCCTCCCAAAGTGCTAGGATTACAGGCTTGAGCCACCGCGCCCGGCGTTACCTCTTAATAGAAGGAGGAAGTGTTGTCACCCACTGCCCTCACCTTGGAAGCTTTAGCTGAAGTTCTTGGTCAACAAGAAAAGTCTCATTCCACATTCAGTTGTGTTAGCTATGAGCTGGCCCCAATATTTTCAAAGTTGCATTGTGAGGACGCAAACAGGGAAATGGCAGATTAGGAGGAGAAGGGGCTACCAATGCCCCTGGAACTAAACAAAACTAATATTGACTTGTCCTTGAAGAGTTCACCACATTGCTTTCCCAGGGAATTTTTTTCTTTTAATAAATTTTGCAGAGGCAGGTCTCGCCAATGTTGCCCAGACTGGTCTCAAACTCCTGGGCTCAAGTGATCCACCTGCTTTGGCCTCCTAAACTGCTGGGATGACAGGTGTGAGTCACCACCCCGGCCTCCTTTTGTCTTTTTCTACTGATTTTTGTGGGGAGAAAAAAAGTCTCACAATGCTATCCCCTAAAATACAACCAAATCTTCCATAGCTGTTAGAGGACTATTATTGTTTCATTCTAACTCATTGATCCTCGAAACATAAATGATTTTTTAAAAATACCTTCTACTTGCTGGCCGGGCGCAGTGGTTCATGCCTGTAATCCCAGCACTTCGGGAAGCCAAGACAGGCAGATCACCTGAGACCACCCTGGCCAATGTAGTGAAGCCCCATCTCTACTAAAAATACAAAAATTAGCCAGGCATAGTGGCAAGTGCCTGTAATCCCAGCTACTCAGGAGGCTGAGGCAGAAGAATCGCTTGAACCCGGGAGAGGTTGCGGTGAGCCAAGATTGTGCCACTGCACTTCAGCCTGGGAGACAGAGCAAGACTCCATCTCAAAAAAAAAAAAAAAAAGAAAAAACAAACAAACAAACACACCTTTCTACTTGAGAGGCTGAGGTGGGAGGATCACTTGAGCCCTGGGATTCAAGGCTGTAATGTGTTATAACTGTGCCTATGAATAGCCACTGCACTCCAGCCTGGGCAACACAGTGAAAACCTATATCTAGAAAAAAAAAAATTACCTTTGATGAGGGCAGGCAGAAAGTGCCTATCTTTACCCTTGTAAGGTTTTTCTAACATCAGAAAACAGATTTTTCACTCCAGCCTGGGCAACACAGTGAGATCCCATCTCCAGAAAAGAAATTACTATTGATGAGGATAGGCTAAATGTTCCTATCTTGAATTTTGTAAGGTTTTCTTTACAATATCAGAGAACTTATTTTTCTAGAGTTCTTCTCCTTTTGGCTTTTTGCCTCATTGTCTCTTAATTTCCATTGTGAGCAGGGCAACCAGATCACTCTCTTGATGGTGAGATAATTTGAGCTCACGGTAATGGACAATTTAGTCCAGTGATTTATCCTAGCTTTACAAATTAAGCACTCAACGATGCACTGTGAATTTTCAGATATAGCACCCTCAGGATGGGAGAGGATGTGTACTGTGGTACTCTCCAAGTACTTAAAGATGTACAGCAAAGAAATATCATTGAAAATTGCAGTAAAGTAATGCCATCAATGCAATTCACTCACTTCTTACGACATCTTGTCTATGAAGTTCAAGATCAGCATTAGCCTGAACAGCATCTTTGTATGAATCAGAAAAAGACATCCACTTTGCAAAAGTACCAGAGGTCTCAACCCAGGGGGCAGAGCACAATCTAGATTTCAGATTTGCACCCCAATCTGGGTGCCCTGTGCAGGCAACAAGCTGTGTGGCATCCACCAGAGACAGCCCTGATGAAATTCCTGATTCTTTTGTTTTTATTGTGGTAAAACATATATAAGATAAAATTTACCACTAGTGACTTTTAGTGCATTCACAATGCTGTGCAACTATTGCCACTATCTAGTTCCAGAATGTTTTTATTACCCTGAAAGAAAATCCTGGCCGAGTGTGGTGGCTCATGCCAGTAATCCCAGCACTTTGGGAGGCGGAGGCGGGCAGATTGGGAGGTCAAGAGTTTGAGACCAGCCTGACCAATATGGTGAAACCCCATCTCTACTAAAAATACAAAAATTAGCTGGTTGTGGTGGTGTGCACCTGTAATCCCAGCTATTTGGGAACCCAGGAGGAGGAGGTTGCAGTGAGCTGAGATTGTGCCACCGCACACTCCAGCCTGGGCAACAGAGCAAGACTCTGTCTCAAAAAAAAAAAAAAAAAAAAAGGCATGCATGCATTGACTTATACATTTCTTGAGTGGCTACAATGTGCCAGATATGATGCTGTATGTGTAAGATTAAAATATTAATCAAGTGTATGCATTAGTATTCTTTTAGTTGCAAGGAACAAAACCCCAACACACCCAGTTTAGGCAAAAGAAAGTAACTCACATAATCGAGAAGTTTAAAGATGACTCTTACTCTGGTCTAGAACATTTCTTTTCTGTCTGCATCTCTCAGCACTACTTTGTTGTTGGCATCATTTTTAGGTGGCTTTTTCCCAGATGCAAGAAGGACAACTGCAGAATGCTGAGCAACCCTATCAGGGATATAGTCTGTCTCCCATTAGTTCTAGCATAAATTGTACAATTAACTTGCACTGACCTGGTCCAGACACATATACTCCTGAGTCAGTCACATTAACCAAGGGGATGGAATGTGTGTGTGGATGGATGGGCCTGGCCTGGGTTGTAGGGCCACCCGGGAACCTAGGGAGTGGTACTGATGCTTCTCAAACCATGTGGTATGAGATCAGGAAAGGGCTGGTCTTTCCCTCCAAAAAGGCGGGGCTGCTGTTATCAGGAGGACCATGGATGCCTGGGCGCGGTGGCTCATGCCTGTAATCCTAGTACTTTGGGAGGACGTGGCAGGCAGATTGTCTGAGCTCAGGAGTTCAAGACCAACCTGGCCAACATGGCGAAACCCTGTCTCTACTATAAATACAAAAAATTAGCCATGCATGGTGGTGCACGCCTGTAATCCCAGCTACTCAGGAGACTGAGGCAGGAGAATTGCTTGAACCCAGGAGGCTGAGGTTACAGTGAACCGAGATCACACCACTGCGCTCCAGCCTGCGTGACAGAGACTCTGTCTCAAAAAAAGAAGCATGGATGGATGTCGGAAAGGCAAAAACATGAGCAATATTCCACCATTCTTGGGGAAGTCACAGTCTAGTTCGGGGACCCGAGGAGTCCTTTAACCCTGAAAGGAAAAGGGAGAAGATTCCGAGAAGGCTCTGGTGAGATGATCCAGAAGCTAAGATTTAACAAGGAATGGGAATGGTTCAAGTACACATAGAGGACCTGGCTTGTGAGTCACGAGAAACATACACTTGCCACTCTTTTTTTTTTCCTTAGATGGAGTTTCGCTCTGTCACCAGGCTAGAGTGCAGCCGCGCAGTCTCAGCTCACTGCAACCTTCGCCTCCCGGATTCAAGTAATTCTCCTGCCTCAGCCTCCCGAGAAGCTGGATTACAGGCATGCCCCTCATGCCTGGCTAATTTTTTTGTATTTTTAGTAGAGACAGAGTTTCTGGTTGCCATGTTGGCCAGGTTGGTCTCAAACTCGAACTCTGACCTTAAGTGATCCACCCTCCTTGGCCTCCCAAAGTGCTGAAATTACAGGCATGAGCCACTGCGCCCAGCCTTGTCACAATTATTTTTAAAGTTGCAACTGAAATACTAATCTGTCAGGTTCTATCTTAAGAAGAATTATATTGGTGAATCACATGTGGCAGTCTCATACCTTGACTCTGAACTGGGATATTTCACTGATTAGCTTAAGCGAAGACACTACAGGGTGACCAATCATCCTGGTTTACCTGGGACTAAGGGGGTTTCTAAGATGTGGGACCTCCAGTGCTAAAGCTGGAACAGATGAAGGCAAACTGGGACAACTTCATCATCCTAGAGTTAAGTCCCCAGTTCACGAGCACCTAGAGTGTGCATGGAGTTGGGATCAGTGCTACAGGGGCACATACTGTTATCTCAGCATGCAAACGAAACTTGTACATGAATGTTCATGGCAGTACTATTCACAATAGCCAAAAGGTGGAAACAATCCAAATGTCCATCGATGGGCCAGGCACAGTGGCTCATACCTGTAATCCCAGCACTTTAGGAGGCCGAGGCTGGTGGATCACCTGAGGTCAGGAGTTTGAGACCAGCCTGGCCACCATGGCAAAACCCGTCTCTACTAAAAATACAAAAATTAGCTGGGTGTGGTGGTGTGCACCTCTAATCTCAGCTACTTGGGAGGCTGAGGCAGGAGAATCGCTTGAACCTGGGAGGCAGAGGTTTCAGTGAGCCAAGATCATGCCACTGCACTCCAGCCTGGGCGACAGAGCAAGACTGTCTCAAAAAAAAAGAAGAAAAAAGAAAAAGAAATGTCCATTGATGAATACATGCTACCATATGGATGAACCCTGAAAACACTATGCTAAGTGAAAGAAGCCAGTCACAGAAGACCTTACTGTATAGTTCTTTATATGAAATATTCAGAATAGGCAAATCCTTCCAGATGGAAAGCAGATTAGTGGTTGCCGGGGGCAGGGGAAGGGGGGGGGAGTGACTGCTAAATGGGTATTGGGTAATGAAAAACTTCTGGAACTATATAGTGGTGATGATTACACAATACGAATGTGCTTAATGCCACTGATGGTATACTTCGGTTAAATGATAAATTTCGTAAGTGTGTTTTACCACAATAAAAATGTAAGAATAATTTTTAAAAGAGTGAACTCTGCCTCTCAAAGGGTTTATTAACTAGATACACTAACAGCCCTCAGGGTCAAATTTAGCCTACAGATGAGTTTCATTTGGCTACACAGCGTTTTAAAAGAGTCTGAGTTTGCTGCTAACATTTAGAAAATGGGATGTTTCACCTAAAACTTCTGACCACCAGTTTATTTTGAAAAACTCCCAAAACCCGGCCCCACTTGAGCTCCTTTTCCCGCTGGCAACATCAGGATGGGGGTGGAGTGGCTTCTTTGCTTGGGGACAGACACTTTCCAGTTCTTTTAATCCCCTTCCCCTAACCGTCACTTTGGCTCCCTCCCACCTCCGCTGTGACTGCCTGGTTCCCATAGGCACTAAAGTGTAGAAGTTCCAGGACTTGCACAAAACAATTAGAAGACAGATAGATAATCAAGTATGGAAATGAAACAAAACACATGGTGACTTTCATTTTTATTCCTCTCTAAATGAGATGTCAGTGGGTTACCATTTCGCCCGAAATGTTATATGACTGTTGAAGTCCTTACCCTGTAAGGGGTAAGAACAGTTCCCCTTAAAGCAGCGGCTCATCACTTTAGCTGCACACGGGAATCACCTGGGAAACATTTTTTTTTTTTTTTTTTTTTGAGACGGAGTCTCGCTCAGTCACCCAGGCTGGAGTGCTGTGGCACAATCTCGGCTCACTGCAAGCTCCGCCTCCCGGGTTCACGCCATTCTCCTGCCTCAGCCTCCCGAGTAGCTGGGACTACAGGCACCCGCCACCACACCCGGCTAATTTTTTGTATTTTTAGTAGAGACGGGGTTTCACCGTGTTAGCCAGGATGGTCTTGATCTCATGACCTCGTGATCCGCCCGCTTCGGCCTCCCAAAGTGCTGAGATTACAGGCATGAGCCACCGTGCCCGGCCAACATCTGGGAAACTTGATTTTTATTTTTTATTTTTTTCTGGAGACAGGGTCTTGCTCTGTCGCCCAGGCTGGAGTGCAGTGGCGTGATCACAGCTCACTGCAACCTCGACCTCCTGGGCTCAAGTGATCTTCCCACTTCAACCTCCCAAGTAACTGAGAATACAGGTGTGTGGCACCATGCCTAGCTATTTATTTATTTATTTATTTTTATTATTTTATTTGTTATAGAACCAAGGTCTCCCCTGTGTTGCTCAGAGTGGTCTCCAATTTGAAGACTCAAAGCAGCCTTCCGTCTTGGCCTTCCAAAGTGCTGGGATTACAGGCGTGAGCCACCATGCCCAGCCAACGAAACGTTAAAAACTATCAATGCCTGGATCCTACCCGCTAAAGATTCTGATTTATCTGGTCTGGGGTACAATCCAGGCATCAGAATTTTTCATAACTCCCCGGGTGATTCTAATGTGCAGCCAAACTTGAAAACTACCACTTTACAGCTTCCATTTATTTATTCATTTACTTATTTAAGACAAAGTCTTGCTCTCTCACCCAGGCTGGAGTGCAGTGGCGCCATCTCTGCTCACTGCAACCTTCATCTCCCAGGTTCAAGCGATTCTCCTGCCTCAGCCTCCCGAGAAGGTGGGATTACAGGCACCCACCAGCACGCCCAGCTAAATTTTGCATTTATGGTAGAGATGGGGTGTCTCCACGTTAGCCAGCAGCGGCACTCGGCCAATTTCCTTTTATTTACTTATTCATTTCTTTATTTACTTACTGACAGGGTCTCACTCTGTCCCCCAGGCTGGAGTGCAGTGACGCGATCTCAGCTCACTGCAACCTCTGCTTCCCAGGTTCAAGCAGTTCTCATGCCTCAGCCTCCTGAGCAGCTGGGATTACAGTTACCCACCACCACACCCAGCTAATTTTTTGTACTTTTAGTAGAGATGGGGTTTCACCATGTTTGCCAGGCTAGTCTTGAACTCCTGACCTCCAGTGATCCACCTGCCTCGGCCTCCCAAAGTGCTGGGATTACAGGCGTGAGCCACGCACCTGGCCCCAACTTCTGTTTAAAAAATTATCTTCTGTGGGCCTCAGATGCCAAGGACCCAACTACATACAAAAATCTTTGTAGTTTCGCTGCTGTGGTGGCTCACGCCTGTAATCTTAGCACTTTGGGAGGCCGAAGGGGGTGGAGAATTGCTTGAACTCGGGAGGCAGAGGTTGCAGTGAGCCAAGATTGCGCCATTGCACTCCAGCCTGGGCAACAAGAGCAAAACTCTGACTCAAAAAAAAAAAAAAAAAAAAACAGAATCTTTCTAGTTTCAATTTAAGTGTGTTTTGTTGCTCTTGGTATATACCTTTACAGATACATTCTATCTTCAGCTGCCCACCAGGCATCTTGGCAGATACAAGAAACATATGAATAATCTATTTTCAGATTTTTTTTTTTTGGAGGAGAATCTGTTGATTCATTATCAAATACAGCATTTGGCTCTAGCTCGTGCCTGTAATCCCAATGCTTTGTGAGGCAGAGGCAGGAGGATGACTTGAGCTCAAGAGTCTGAGACCAGACTGAGCAACATAGTGAGACCTCCCCACCCCTCTACAAAAATTTTAAAAATTAAAAATTAGCCAGGCATGGTGGTGCGTACCTGTAATCCCAGCTACTCAGGAGGCTGAGACGGGAGTATCGCTTGAGCCCGGGATTTTGAGGCTAGAATAAGCTATGATCACGCCACCACACTCCAGCCTGAGCAAAAGAGCAAGACCCAGTCTCTAAAAAGTATATATTATTTATTTATTCAATTATTTAAGAAAAATAGCATCTAAAGCATCTCATAAAATCTGAATATTACTCCACACTGGTTTAACTGGTGTGAACGACTCTAGTCCACAGCATGCTATATTCTTTTTTTTTTTTTTGAGACAGTCTCACTCTGTCACCCAGGCTGAAGCGCAGTGGCACAATCTTGGCTCACTGCAGCCTTCGCCTCCCAGGTTCAAGCGATTCTCCTGCCAAAGCCTCTCATGGAGCTGGTATTAATTTTTGTATCTTTAGTAGAGACAGGGTTTCACCATGTTGGCCAGGCTGGTCTCGAACTCCTGACCTCAAATGATCCACCCGCCTCAGTCTCCCAAAATGCTGGGATTACAGGCATGATCCATGTCATTTACATGGTTTGTCACATAAATACACGTGCGCTCTTCCAAGTGGTCACCCCTTCTTAAAATGCAACCATGACACAATGGCTGATACCCTGGATATGCATCTTCCACGTGCTCCTGCCTGTGAGCTCTCTCCCAGCACACCAGAACTCTTCCACGGTACATGATAGCAACTGCTGGAAGAAAAAGCAAAATCTGTGCCATAGTCTGGACATATTCAAGGTATGCTTTCTACTCTAATGCAGACCTTTCCTGCAGCCAGCTGTGCCCTGGTCAGAGAGGAAGCCTGCATCTGCCCTGCAGCTCCCATGTGGGTTGTCTGTCTGGTCGGTGAAAGCAGAAAGTGCCTCCTCTTTGCACCCCACCTCACAGCTGTCTGCATATCGCCTTGTGGCACAGCGTTGACTCGGCTTCCAGCACTCATCTGTGACTTGGCAAAAAGAAAAAGAAAAAAGAAATGCACGTAGTGTGAGGACAAAAGAGCCCATGGAGTCCCAGATGAGCTCAATCATCCCAAATTTGATTGCCTTCTGAGAGGTACAGCTCAGGATTTATTAAGAACTCTCCTGGTACTCCAGCCTGACAAAATGAACTGAAGGTCCTTTACAAGAATCTTCTGCAAGTTTTCAACTTTCCTTTTCTTTGGAAAAAAAAAATGAGGTGGGGGAAACTGAGAAATGCTGAGCTGAGCAGGTCACAGATTTTCCTGTTTTGTGCTTTTCTGCACAGAATCAGAAATCAGTTACCGGGTTAGTTTTCTTGGTAAATGGAGAACACTTTTTATTTTCAGCATGGGAAATACACATGTTGGCTTTTCTTTTTTCAAGACAGACCTAGTCCATGATTTCCATTGAACTAGAAAGTTTATAGTCCTCAATCCTGGGATGTCACTGATTCATTAATTCATCCATTTCAAATATTGATAAATTTCTGATTGCAAATAGTCTGATTGTCAATGATAGGATTGTCATCCACAGACTGACAGGCTAGAATGACAAGAAGCTGTAGAATTGGAGGGGGTGATGAACCTTCATCATCACAAATAGAGGTGGAGATCCAGGAGAGGAAGTTGAGCATTGCAGGTAGGAATCTTGGCTCTAAGCCAGAGGACTTGAGTTCAAATCCCAGCTCTGCACTTCCTGACTTTGTGACCTCAGGCTAGTGGTCTCACCTTCTGCATCTGAGTCTCCTCACCTGTAAAATGAGGGTAATAATAGTACCTGTTCAAAGAGTTGTACCGAGAATTAAACATGTGTAAAGTGCTTAGAACACTGCCTGAAAATTACATGTAACTACTGCCCCCTGGCAACAAAACCCACTATATAAGCAGAAGCGTTATCTGTGGCATGACAGATTTATATCCAGCTAGCATTCTTGCCAATCTATTAAAAAATTTGGCCGGGTGCTGTGGCTCATACCTGTAATCCCAGCATTTTGGAAGGCCAAGGCAGGCAGATTGCTTGAACCCAGGAGTTCAAGACCAGCCTGAGCAACATGGTGAAAGCTCATCTCTACAAAAAACCCTAAAATTAGCTGGAGTGGTAGTGCACATTTGTAGTCGCAGCTACTCCAGGGACTGAGGTGGGTGGATGGCTTGAGCCTTGGGAGATGGAGGTTGCAGTAAGTTGAGACCGTGCCACTGCACTCTAGCCTGGGTGACAGAGCAAGACCTTGTCTCGAAAAAGAAAAAAAAAAAAATCTGAATTGGGTTAAAATGGGAAGGTCTGGTTCAGAATTTCTCTTTATTTTTAATTGAGACAGAGTTTCACTCTTGTTGCCCAGGCTGGGGTACAATGGCGCAATCTCAGCTCACTACAACCTCCGCCTCCCAGGTTCAAGCGATTCTCCTGCCTCCGCCTCAGGAGTAGCTGGGATTACAGGCACCTGCCACTACTCCTGGCTAATTTTTTATGTTTTTAGTAGAGATGAGGTTTCACCATGCTGCCCAGGCTGGTCTCGAACTCCTGACCTCCGGTGATCCACCCACCTCAGCCTCCCAAAGTGCTGGGATTACAGGTGTTAGCCACCGCGCCTGGCCTCAGAATTTCTTAAAAGGTCATGCCAGTTGTACCAGAAGCACCTGGCTTGCATATGAAAATTGCAGAATCGCAGGTGACACACTCCAGACCTACTGAATCCAGCAGCTATGGTCCGAATGTTTATGTTCCCACAAAATTCATGTATTAAAATCCTAACCCCCGTAGGTGATGGTATATTAGAGGTGGGGAATTTGGGAGGTGTTAGGTCATGAGGGTGGAGCTTGGAGATTGGTGCTCTTATAAAAGAGGCCCCAGAGAGATCCCTTGCCCCTTCCACCATGTGAGGGTACAGTAAGAAGATGGCTGGCCGGGCATGGTGACTCATGCCTGTAATCCCAGCACTTTGGGAGGCTGAGGCGGGCAGATCACTTGAGGCCAGGAGTTTGAGACCAGCCTGACCAACATGACGAAACCCCATCTCTACTAAAACTACAAAAATTAGCCAGGTATGATGATGCATGCCTGTAATTCCAGCTACTCAGGAGGCTGAGGCATGAGAATCACTTGAACCTGGAGGCGGAGGTTGCAGTGAGCCAGGATCACGCCACTGCACTCCAGCCTGGGCGACCGAGTGAGGCTCTGTCTCAAAAAAGAAAAAAAAAGAAAAAGAAATTCAGCAAGTGCTAGAGAGATGTTACAGACTCACTAATGTCACATGGGGACTTTCTCCTTGATGAAATGATTGGAAGGGAATTAAAAGGGGAATTACCTCCCCCTTGGGTGATTCAATGTCATTTAATGTTGGGTCTAAGCACCATCTAAAATCATTTCCTAGTGAGTCACAGCTTATGCTTTGTGGAGATCTTCAATAAAGTCTTTGAAAGTTTACTGACTCTGCATTTGCAAAAAAAAAAAAAAAACAAGAACAAAACTAAAAATGACCCCAGGCAATTGGAGACACCACTGGTAGACATGGTTCCTGTAGTCCATAATTCTGTTGCCATGAAAATTTAGAACTTCCCTCAGATGTCATTCTCAAAGGGTGACAGCATCAAAAGGATTTGGGTTAGGATCTGACCACCCACTTACTCACTGTGAACTTAAGCAAGTCTCCAGAAACCTTAGTTTTTCACAGCTATAAAATAAGCTGATGCTTGTTCAAGCCAAGATGAAATAAAATGATGTATGAAAAGCCCTACCACAGTGGAGGACACATAGTTAATGTTCAACAAATGGCAGCTTTTAAAAATTACCAAGGTTTTATATTTTTAACCACTTTTACTAGTACTCTTTGTAAAGCACGGTTCTACTTCCTAAATGCAATGTAACTACTGGATGACTCACGGTTATCATTTTGAATGCTTCCATAGTCACTTTCTTGTCATTTGGACATATTTCAAACAGCTTTCCATACTCGCCCTCCTTCTTGGCCATCCTGAATACACAGTGGGCTGAGAACCAAGCTAAGTGTTCACCAATAGAGAACGAATTAAGTTAAGTATGGCAACATGACATAGGTAGCAAATAAAAATGCAAAATATACTTCAATAGTCATCGGAAAAATATTAATTAAAGCAACAAGATATTTTTATCCATCAGCATAGCAAATACTAAAAAGTGTAATGTTATTTAAGGTTGTTGAGGTTACGGCAAATAAGCACTCCCCTACACTAATAGTGGGGGTATCAATTTATACAAACATTTTGGAGGGCAATTTGTTAGATGCATCAAAATTTAAGATGTATATAACATTTGACCCACCAATTCCACTTCTAAAAATCTGTGCAACGGGGTCTGTTCCACGTGGACACGAGAATGTATGTGCAAAAACACAAGTGTTAGTTGATGAAGCAGAGAAATTAGAGCCTTTGTGCATTGCCAGTGGGAATGTAAAATGGTACAACCACTATAAAAAACAGTGTGGCAGTTCCTCAAAACATGAAACATAGAATTATCATATGATCTATGATCATATGATTCCACTTTTGGGTACACACCCAAAAGAACTGAAAACAAAGATTTGGACAGATATTTGTGCACCAGCCACCAAGGTCCATACGGCATTATTCGCAAGAATCAAAAGTTGGAAACGGTCAGGTGCGGTGGCTCACCCCTGTAATCCCAGCACTTTGGGAAGCCAAGGCAGGTGGATCACCTGATGTCGGGGGTTCGAGACCAGCCTGGCCAACATGGTGAAACCCTGTCTCTACTAAAAATACAAAAAAATTAGCCAGGCGTGGTTGTGCATGCCTGTAGTCCAGGTTATCACTTGAACCCAGAAGGTAGAGGTTGCAGTGAGCTACAATCGTGCCACTGCACTCCAGCCTGTGTGACAGAGCAAGACTCCACTTCAAAAAACCAAAACAAAACAAAAACTTGGAAACAACTCAAATGTTCATCAATGGATTAAATATATAAAACACATACAATGGAATTATTCAGCCTTTAAAAAGGTAGGAAATTATACAGTATGCTATAACATGGATAAACCTTTAGGACTGATATAGTTACTTGTCCCACTCAAATCTCATGTTGAAATGTAACCCTCCCACCAAAAAAGAAATGAGATCCCTAATGTTGGAGGTGGGGCCAGGTGGGGGTGATTAGATTATGAAAACAGTTTATCATGAATGCTTTAGCACCATCCCCTTGGTGCTATCTGTGTGACAGAGAGTGAATTCTCCTGAGATCTGGTTGTTTAAAAGTGTGTGGCACCTCCCCTCCCTCTCTCACTCTCTCTTTTACTCCTGCTTTCTCCCTGTGATGTGCCTGCTCCCCCTTTGCCTTCCAGATGATTGGAAGCTTCCTGAGGCCTTCTCGGAAGCAGTGGCTGCCATGCTTCCTGTATAGCCTACAGAACCATGAGCCAGATAAATCTCTTTTCTTATGACTTAGCCAGTGGCAGGTATTTCTTTATAGCAATGAAAGAATGGCCTAATACAAGGACATTATGCTAGGTGGAATAAGCCAGTTACACACACAGACACACACACACAAAACACCAATACTGTATGTTTTTTTTAATTGAGGTACTAGAGGAGTCAAAATCATAAAGACAGAAAGTAGAATGGTGGTGGCCAGGAACGGGCAGGAAAATGAAGGAAAGTTAGTGTTTAAGAGAGTCCAATTTGGGAAGACAAAAATGTTCTGGAGTGGATGGTAGTGATGCTTGCACAACATCATAAATGTACTTTATTTTATTTTATTTTTATTTATTTATTTTATTTTTATTATTATTATTTTGAGACAGTCTCTCTCTCTGTCGCCCAGCCTGGAGTGCAATGGCACAATCTCAGCTAACTGCAACCTACACCTCCCGGGTTCAAAAGATTTGCCTGTCTCAGCTGCCTGAGTAGCTGGGATTACAGGCACATGCCACCATGCCCAGCTAATTTTTTTTTTTTTTTTTTTTAGTAGAGACGAGGTTTCACTGTGTTGCCCAGGCTGGTTTCGAACTCCTGAACTCAGGCAATCCACCTGCCTCAGCCTTCCAAAGTGCTAGGATTACAGGCATAAGCCACTGCACTCGGCCTATTTATTTATTTATTTATTTTTGAGATGGAGTCTCACTCTGTCACCCATGCTGGAGTGCAGTAGCACAATCTTGGCTCACTGCAACCTCCACCTCCCATGTTTAAGAAACTCTCCTGTCTCAGCCTCCTGAGCAGCTGGGACTACAGGAACACACTACCACACCCGGCTAATTTTTGCATTTTTAGTAGAGATGGGGTTTCACCATATTAATCAGGTGGTCTTAAACTCCTGACCTCAGGTGATCCACCTGCCTCAGCCTCCCAAAGTGCTGGGATTACAGGCGTGAGCCACCGGACCCAGCACTATATTGTTTCTTTTTTTCTTTTTTGACGGAGTCTCGCTCTGTCACCCAGGCTGGAGTGCACTGGCGTGATCTCAGCTCACTGCAAACTCCGCCTCCCAGGTTCAAGCGATTCTCCTGCCTCAGCCTCCTGAGTAGCTGGGATTACAAGTGCACGCCACCAGGCCCAGCTAAGTTTCGTATTTTTAGTAGAGATGGGTTTCACCATGTTGGTTAGGCTGGTCTTGAACTCCAGACCTTGCGATCTGTCTGCCTCAGCCTCCCAAAGTGCTGGGATTACAGGTGTGAGCCACCACGCCTGGCCCTTTTTTTTTTTTTTTTTTTTGAGACAGTTTCATTCTTGTTGCCCAGGCTGGAGTGCAGTGGCAGGATCTCAGCTCACTGCAGCCTCCACCTCCCGGTTCAAGTGATTCTCCTGCCTCAGCCTCCCAAGTAGCTGGGATCACAGGCACACGCCACCACGCCTGGCTAATTTTTGTATTTTTAGTAGAGACTGGGTTTGACCATGTTGGCCAGGCTGGTCTCAAACTCCTGAGCTCAGCTGATTCGCCCGTCTTGGCCTGCCAAAGTGCTGGGATTACAGGTGTGAGCCAACATGCGTGGCCATGAATGTACTTTAAAATGGTTAAAATGCATCCAACGAAAGTTTACTATCCAGAATCTGTAAGGAACTTAAAGAATTCAACAAGCAAAAAACAACCTCATTAAAAAGTAGGCAAAGGACATGAACATACACTCTCAAACGAAGATATACAAGCAGCCAACAAACATAGGAGAAAATGCTCAGCATCACTGATCGTCAGAGAAATGCAAATCAAAGCCACAAGGAGATAGTATCCCACTCCAGTCAGAATGGCTACTGTGAAAAAGTACAGGGCCGGGCATGGTAGCTCACACCTGTAATCTCAGCACTTTGGGAGGCCGCGGCAGGCGGATCACCTGAGGGCAGGAGTTCAAGACCAGCCTGGTTAACATGGGGAAAAAAAGACACATGGACTTATGTGTTCATCACAGCACTATTCACAATAGCAAAGACATGGACACAACTTGGGTGCCCATCAACAGAGGACTGGATAAAGAAAATGTGGTGTATATATACACCAGGGAATACTACACAGTCATGAAAGAGAACAAAATCCTTTTATAAGAGATATGTTCTCATAAAAGAGAACATATCCTTTGCAGTGATATGGATGCAGCTGGAGGCCGTTATGCTAAGTGAATTCATGCAGGAACAGAAAACCAAATACTGCAGTTTATCACATATAAGTAGGAGCTAAACAAGCACACATAGACATGAAGATGGGAAAAATAAACACTGGAGACTACTAGAGGAGGGAGAGAACAAGGAGGGTAAGGGCTGAAAAACTACCTGTTGGCCATTATGCTCACACGTGGGTGATGGGATCCTTTGTGCCTCAGACCTCAGCATCACACAATATACTCACGTAACCAACTTGCACATGTACCTCTGAATCTAAAATAAAAGTTGAAATTATAAATAAATAAATAATGACATGATTAAAATGGTAAATTTCTTTTTTTTTTTTCTTTTTTT
>NC_045443.1:115680688-115686565 GCF_002776525.5 Piliocolobus tephrosceles
TTTTTTCCTTTTTTTTTTTTTTTTGAGATGGAGTCTCGCTCTGTCGCCCAGGCTGGAATGCAGTGGCACAACCTCGGCTCACTACAACTTCTGCCTCCCGGGTTCAAGTGATTCTCCTGTCTCAGCCTCCTGAGTAGCTGAGATCACAGGTGCCCACCACCATGCCCGGCTATTTTTGTATTTTTAGTACAGACGGGGCTTCACCATGTTGGCCAGGCTGGTCTTGAACTCCTGTCCTCAGGCGATCTCCCCACCGTGGCCTCCCAAACTACTAGAATTACAGGCGTGAGCCGCCATACCCAGCCTAAAATGATAAATTTCATGTCAATTATATTTTACCATAATTTTTAAAAAAAATGATACTACACCAAAGAATGTTACTTTTAAACAGAACTTTGATGATCTGGGAATATTTTTCTTCTAATTGCAGGTTCAACACTATGTACAAAAAGAAAATGAACGATATTGGAAATCGGGTCTCGAAATAAGCAGAATGTTACTGGGTTTGTCTGTCTTTTTTCAGTGTTTCTCCTATTCATCTTCATTTCCATAAAAATACAAACAGAACTCTACTAATGTTTATTAAACAGTTACTAATTTATAAACTAGACACTGTGATAACTATGCTCTTCACAAAGCTGACAGATTATGAGGATTCAATAAGATAATACATATAAGGCTAGGCACAGTGGCTCACACCTATAATCCAGCACTTTGGGAGGCCAAGGTGGGCAGATTGCCTGAGGCCAGGAGTTGGAGACCAGCCTGGCCAACACAGCAAAATCCTGTCTCTACTAAAAATACAAAAATTAGCTGGGCGAGGACAGGCGTCGTGGCTCACGCCTGTAATCCCAGCACTTTAGGAGGCCACGCGGGGGGATCACCTGAGATCAGTAGTTCGAGACCAGCCTGCTAATATGGTGAAACTCCGTCTCTACTGAAAATACAAAAATTAGCCAGGCGTGGTGGTGGGTGCCTGTAATCCTAGCTACTCAGGAGGCTGAGGCAGGAGAATCGCTTGAACCCAGGGGTCAGATGTTGCAGTGAGCCAAGATCACGCTGCTGCACTCCAGCCTGGGAGACAAAGCAAAACACTATCTCCAAAATAATAATAATAATAATAACAACATGTATAAAGTGCTTTGCACAATTAATTAGGTATTGTTATTTTTATCTCACTTAATTATCAAAACATTCCTATGACATTGTTATAACAATATGACTATTGTTATCCCCATTCTGCAGGCAAAAAAAAAAGCAGGCTCAGAGAAATTAAGTGATTTTTCCGTGTTCACACAGCATATGGCAGAGTTGAGGCTAAAAGGCAAGCTGTCAGAGTCCAATGTCTACATGCTTGACCGCTATGCTGAAAACATTTTGTCAAATCTTTGATTTCCTGAGAACATCCTAACCATTGATAAACGTGCACCAAAGCAAGTTTTAATTAATGTTTTAAATGTGGAAATATTATTGGCCAGGGGAAGTGGCTCATGCCTGTAATCCTAACACTTTGGGAGGCCAAGGAGGGTGGATTGCCTGAGCTCAGGAGTTTCAGACCAGCCTGAACAACATGGCAAAACTCCGTCTCTACAAAAAATGTAAAATAAAAAAAAAATTAAAAAAAACAACCAGGTGTGGTGGCACATGCCTATAGTCCCAGCTACTTAGGAGGCTGAGGTGGGAGGATCACTTAAGTCTGGGAGGTGGAGGTTGCCGTGAGCTGTGTTCACGCTACTGCACTCCAACCCAGGTGACGGAGTGAGACTTTCTCTCTCTCTCTCTCTCTGTGTATATATATATATATATATATGTTATTTACTAGCTCATTACTGTAGTCACATATAGTATATACTACTATCTTCAAAGTATTAAATGGTGTATTCAAAATAACATGGTTCCTGACTGGGTGTGGTAGCTCACACCTGTAATCCCAAAACTTTGGGAGGCTGAGGCAGGGGGATCACCTGAGGTCAGTTAAAAATACAAAATACAAAAATTAGTCTGGCATGGTGGTGGGCGCCTGTAATCCCAGCTACTCGGGGGAGGCTGAGGCAGGAGAATCACTTGAATCCAGGAGTCGGAGGTTGCAGTGAGCTGAGATGGCACCATTGCACTCCAGCCTGGGCAACAAGAGAGAAACTCCGTCTCAAAAAAATAATAGTAATAACATGGTTGCAAAGTGCATTATTTAAAAGACCCTGCAATCCTATCCTTCCCCAGCCTATCTTTCATGTCCTGCTCTCCAGAGGCAGCCACCCTCAAACCTTATACCTTTTCACCTGGTACTTACCGCCATGCTTCTAAATAAGAAAGTTATACTGTAATTTCTTGACATCAATTTTTTTTTTTTTGGAGACAGTCTTGCTCTGTCACCCTGTCTGGAGCAGTGGTGCAATCTCAGCTCACTGCAACCTCTGCCTCTCGAGCTCAAGCAATTCTCCTGCCTCAGCCTCCCGGGTAGCTGGGATTACCAGTTGTGCACCATGCCTGGTCTATTTTCACTTTTTAGAAATGGGAGTATACTCTTGTTTTTCCATTTAGGAATGCACAGTGGATCTAGTTTCAAGCTTGCTTCCTTTTAACTGTTTAATTCCCCTATTGATGTCCATCAAAATTGTTTCAAGTTTTTCCCCCCAAAATTTGCAGAGTACTAACTTCCTTTTGCAGTTTAAGTCCTAGTTACAACAACCTTGAAGAGTGACAGGTCTACCCCTTATTAAATCATCTGGGCCAGGTGCAGTGGCTCACACCTATAATCCCAGCATTTTGGGAAGCCAAGGTGGGAGGCTCACTTGAGGCCAGGAGTTCCAGACCAGCCTGGGCAACATAGGGAAACCCTGCCTCTACAACAACGTTTTTAAAAAACAGCTAGGTGTGGTGGTGCATGCCTGTAGTCCCAGCTACTCAAGAGGCTGAGGGGAAAGGATCACTTGAGCCCTAGAGTTTGAGGCTGCAGTGAGCTATGATTGCGCCACTGCACCCATTGTGACAGTACGGGTGACAGAATGAGACCCTGTGTCAAAAAAATAACAACAACAACAACAAACCCATAAGTGCGACCGTGTCTTCTATCCCAAATTTTCCCCTTGTCTATTGCCTACAGGATAGATTCAAATCAAACTGCTCAGCCTAGCATACAAGGTTGTTCAGAATCTGGCCCCAAAAGCCTTGCATTGTGATAATCTACACATACATCCAACAACCCACAGGGTCTCTTCACTCAACCCTATTAGTCTAGACTTTCAAATGCACCAGCCTGTCTTGAATCTGGATCTTCCAACACACTCTCCTCTCTGTCTGGACAACTTTCTCTACTCCCTCATCACCAGGCTAAATTCTACTCATTCTTCAAGTCTCCATTGAAATATCACTTCCCCAGGGTCTTCCTTGACTTTCCTTCACCCTCATTCATGCATCTTCACACTTGTAATTAACTTACTCAATGTGTGTTTTGTCTGCAATTCTCCATGCAGACAAAAGGAGGGTCTGTCTTCTTTACTCGCTATATCCCTAGGGCAATGTGTCAGAGTGGGTGGCACATTGCAGATGTCAATAATTTTTTTTGCTGAACCAGTGATGCCAAGTGACTCACTGGGAAATTTTACTGCTTCTAGATAATACCCAAGCACGTAGGTGAAGTCTCATGTTGAATATTTGGTTCCAATAACAATGATAAGAAAGACACAAATCACCAAAATCAAAGTATTCTAGTTTCTTTCTCAAAAGTGCCTTATAGATTTTAAGAGTTGCAATTTTTTTCTCATGTTTATTAATTTATTTGTGGCTCTGTCATTGTCAACCCATTTAAATGAGTCTTTTATAATCCAGTTATCTGAAGTAATTGAGATCTGATGTTTATTTCTACTGCCTTTTGTTCATGGTGGAGTGTTTCCTTATGTGCTTTGTAATTTCGAAAGTGTAGATCTCTACCTGTGGGAATCCCGCACATCTAGGCTGAACCTTTATCATTCCCGAATTTGTGTTTAGCTAATTTCTTGGCTTGGGTTTTCCATAGTATAAATTTGAACTCCAAATCTATGTGAGTATAGTCTTGTTTTCTCATTCTAAAATATTTAATTAACAAATAAAGATTGGCTGGGTGTGGTACCTCACGCTTATAATCCCAGTACTTTGGGAGGCTGAGGCAGGGGAATCGCTTGAGCCCAGGAGTTTCAGACCAGCCTGGGCAATATAGTGAGACCTCACTTTGTCGCCCAGGCCGGAGTGCGATGACGCAATATTGGCTCACTGTAACTCTGCCTCATGGATTCAAGCAATTCTCATGCCTCAGCCTCCCAAGTAGCTGGGATTACAGGATGCGCCACTATGTCTGGCTAATTTTTGTATTTTTAGTAGAGACAGAGGTTTGCCATGTTGGACAGGCTGGTCTTGAACTCCTGACCTCAAGTGATCCACCCTCCTTGGCCTCCCAAAGTGCTGGGATTACAGGTGTGAGCCACTGTGCCCAGGCAAAAAGAAAAAAAAATAAATTAGCTAGGCATAGTGGCAGACACCTGTGGTCTCAGCTACTCGGGAGGCTGAGGTGGGAGGATCACCTGAACCCAGGAGGCAGAGGTTGCAATGGGCTGAGATCTCACCATGGCACTACAATCTGGGTGACAGAGAGAGACCCTGTCTCAAAAAAAAAAAAACACACACACACACACAAAACACAAAAAACAACAAGATTGTACATACATATTCAAGGCATACATGATGATTTGATGTGTGTATATGATATAAAATGATTGTCACAATCAAATTAATTAACACATCCCTCACCAGCCATGGTGCACATTAGATGCCCAGAACTTGCTCGATTTATAACTGAGAGTACAATCATATTGTGACAAACGTTGAGGGGGAGTTTTCTCCACGTAGGACCCAGAATAAAACAGATAAACTTCCTTGTCATCTCCCTACACTGGGTGGACAGATTTTTACGATCATTTTCCTTAAGGGTGTAACTCTTTGAGGGTTCTTACTTGTGTGGAGGTTGTAGTTCCAGTTCCACCAAAGCCTTGTCCCCTCCCTTTAGGAACCTTTAAAACTCAAACCCTGGCCAGGCGCGGCGACTCATGCCTGTAATCCCAGCACTTTGGGAGGCCAAGGCAGGCGGATCATGAGGTCAGGAGATCGAGACCATCCTGACTAACACGGTGAAACCACGTCTCTACTAGAAATACAAAAAAATTAGCCGGGCGTGTTGGTGGGCACCTGTAGTCCCAGCTACTCAGGAGGCTGAGGCAGGAGAATAGCGTGAACCCGGGAGGCGGAGCTTGCAGCGAGCCAGAGATTGCGCCACTGCACTCCAGCCTGGGCGACAGAGCGAGATTCTGTCTCAAAAAACAAAACAAAAAAGACTCAAACCCCTTTCACCTCCATAAAGACCAGTTCATCCTCACAATTCTGTTTTTGTTTATTTGTTTGCTTGTAGAGACAGAGTCTCCTGTCACCTAGGCTGGTGTGCAGTGTTGTGATCATACCTCACTGCAGCCTCAACCTTCTTAGGCTTAAGTGATCCTCCTGCCTCAGCCTTCTGAAAGCTGAGCCTAATTTTTTTCAAAATGTTTTTGTAGAGACAGGGTCTGGCTATGTTGCCCAGGCTGGTCTTGAACTCCTGGGCCAAGAGATCCTCCCAGCCCTGCTTCCCAAAGTACAAGCATTATAGGTGTGAACCACCACACACAACCCAGCTCTGGTTTTCATATCCTCTTTTTCTGATTCCTGAGGATTGTCCCCATTTTCTGGCATTTAAGAGTGTGTCTGCTATATCTGGCCGGGCACGGTGGCTCACACCTGTAATCCCAGCACTTTGGGAGGCTGAGGTGGGTGGATCATTTGAGGTCAGGAGTTCGAGACCAGCCTGGCCAACAT
>NC_045443.1:115686965-115796696 GCF_002776525.5 Piliocolobus tephrosceles
GTGTGTGTGTGTGTGTGTGTATATATATATATATGTATACACACACACACACATATTTGATTTGTTTTTTCTAAGACCAGCCGAGTGGGCACAAAAGAACCAGCGAGTAGGCAAGGGTAACAGCAAAACTGCACATTTATTTTTGGTAACCTAAGGTGTGCGGGAGAAGTCTGTCGGCCTCCGGCAAAGGAGGCCGGCAGAGTCCCCCAGTGGGGCTCTCAGACGGACTTCCCACAGTCCCGACATCCCGACAGGAGTGGGGCTGTGAGAAGGCCGCCTGGCTCAATGGCGGAGAGCGGCTTTTCTAGGAGTGGGAGGGCAATAGGTGGGGCACGGGCGTGTCGGGGGGCGTTCCGCAGGTGCCACCAGGTAAATCTTGGTCTCTTCGGATTGACGTCACCTGGCGCATGCCCAGTTGGTCTGCACCTTCCCGGGCGCCGGGGGAAGAGTTGGTGGTGAAGAAGAACCCGGAAGTGCACCATCTTGCCTCCGTTCGTCCAAACAATATTGACATCAACAAAACTGCTAGCAGTATTTCCATAATACCATTGTCAAAATGCTGGCAAACTTGGTAGCACTAGGTAGCTAAGTTTTTAAAAATTCAATACCAGTATTGCAAGTCATATTTATAATTCTTTTTAATTTCATTTTTTGAGATAGAATTTCATATGTCACCAGGCGCGATCTCGGTTCACTGCAGCCTCCCAGTCCAGAGTTCGAGTGATTCCCCTGCCTCAGCCTCCCGAGTAGCTGGTATTACAGGCACGCACCACCATGCCCGGCCAGTTTTAGTATTTTTAGTAGCGATTGGCTTTCGACATGTTTCCCAGGCTGGTCTGGAACTCCTGGCCTCAAGAGATCCACCCACCCCGGCCTCCCAAAGTGCTGGGATTATAGGCATGAGCCACCGCGCCAGACCATAAGTCATATTTATAATTCTAATGAAAATTTTGACTTGCTTAAAACTTTCTTTTGGGCCTAGATAAGTTTCTTTTGCTCTTAGATCTAAGAATGTATGCATACAAATATTTCTATTGTTATATATCAAGCGTACTTCATACAGATCGTATTTGCAGTCTAAGAGTGCCATAGTAGAGCACCCAGTTATTAACACTGCACATTCTTACACATAGCTTACTTGGAATTTCTCATTTACATGACACCAAGTGAAAATTAGTTAAGTACTGCAGTGACTGCTTTTGTTACTGCTATCATCAAAGTTACATATTAACTAACTTACAAAGAAATTCCTCTTCATGACAGAAACACTTGCAGCTGAAACAGTTTGTAAGTGCATCTATAAAGCTTTTTCAAAAGGACCTTAAAAAAAAACTTCCTTATGTTATGTCAGTTTGGGTCAATTAACATTCTACAATCTACCTGCTTTATATATACAGAAGAGAGAGTCTCGCTTTGCTGCCCAGGCTAGAGTGCAGTGGCGCAATCTCAGCTCACTGCAACCTCCACCTCCGGGGTTCAAGCAATTCTCAAGCCTCAACCTTCCGAGTAGCAGCCATTCTATTAAAAAGTTGCTACCAATCAAAGGGGATGTTTACTAACCATAGTTTTGTACTAGTATTAGGGTAGTTCGTAGTACTTTTTTTTTTTTTTTGAGACGGAGTTTCGCTCTTTTGCCCAGGCTATAGCGCAGTGGCACGATCACAGCTCACTCCAACCTCTACTCCTCAGGTTCAAGCGATTCTCCTGCCTCAGCCTCCCGAGTAGCTGGGATTATAGGTGCCCATCACCATGCTGGGCTAATTTTTTTTTTTTTCTTTTTGTATTTTTAGTAGAGACGGGGTTTCACCATGTTGGCCAGGCTGGTCTGGAACTCCTGACCTCAGGTGATCCACCCACCTCAGCCTCCCAGAGTGCTAGGATTACAGGCCTGAGCCACCGCACCCGGCCAGTTTATATTACTTTGACTAAAGAGATGTCAAGGTACTTTCCCGATAAAAAAATATATTTAGAGCAGTGTTTGAATGTCACTGTTATTTTTTAACACAATTTTAAGTGAGAAGGAGCAATCTCACTTAATTAATGTTAAAGCTTAAGCTACATTCTCCCAGTCTTTAGGATCTGAGGGGTTACCTTTAGTTTATTACCTCTGTGTGTGTCTTCTGCTTGCTGTCACTTAGGAATGTGGAAGACATGAATAAATTATCTTGGTTTTTTGTTTGTTTGGTTGTTTGTTTTTTGAGACAGGGTCTTGCTCTGTTGCCCAGGCTGGAGTTCAATCACAGCTTACTGCAGCATTGACCTCCTGATCTCAAGCATTCCTCCTGCCTCTGCCTCCCAGGTAGCTAAGACCACAGGCATGTACCACCATGCCTGGCTAATTTTTAATTTTTTGTAGAGATGAGGTCTCACCTTGTTGCTCAGGCTGATCTGGAACTCCTGGGCTCAAGCCCTCCTCCCACCTTGGCCTCCCAAAGTGCTAGGATTACAGGCGTGAGCCACCGTGCCCAGCCTGTTTTCTCATTCTCATAATACCATATTGCAGCCTTGGAATAACTTTCTAATCCCACTAATTGTTTTTAAAGAAATAACACGATTTTGATTTCACAAATTTTATCACACCAAGTTCCCCACACTTGGGTACACCAAGATCTTACCATTGAAACCCTTCCTGGTGTTAAGCAGATGGATAATTTTGAAATATGTACGTATGGAATTAAGTTCTGTGACTATCCAAATATGCCAACTTCTTCCATGGCATTTGGAATTATGCAATAGAAAATGTTTTCAGTGATGCCCTTTTATGTGTTAATTTTGCAAAATTTATTCCAATTATAATTTCAAATCACCTGAGCAACAGAAGAAAATTAGAAGTTGTATCAAAACCAAGAACTTATTCAAGTTTAGCATTAAGGAAAGATTTTAAATTAATTAATTGGCTCAAACTGACGATAACCCATATTCAACAAGCCAGTTCTGGTTGACATTTCCCAAAATATGACATATTGAATATGTTATTTTTGTCCAATATCTCTTAAATTAAGAAAAAAACTAAAGCGGAGGATATGAAATGATTTACTCTCAGGCGACTCAGGAAACTGTACTCTTTTAAGAAAGAAATTTGCTTTTGTTCAAACTTGTACTTTAAATGATCTTTACATTTCAAGACCTAATAAACAAAAACTAGCTGAGTGTGGTGATACGTGCCTGTAGTCCCAGCTACTTGGGAGGCTGAGGTAGGAGGATGGAGCAAGACTGGGAGATGGTACCACCACTGCACTCCAGCCTGGGTGACGGAGCAAGACCCTGTCGCAAAAAAAAAAAAAAAAAAAGATTTCAAGACTTTTTCATGACACAATTGTCCAATCTTCATATTAATGAATGTGCCAGGTATTTTAATTTCCTGCAGATCTGCCAAGTTGCTTCAGTTCAGAGCAAGACTTACTCTAAGGTGCTTCTCATTTAAAAGAATTCTCTTAAAGCATTTTTTAAAATATATTTTGATAGTCTATATTTGAACCACAAAAAATATCTTCAAGCTCAAAAATTCTCCTCTATATTGACTTGGGGCAATGTTGGTGCCTCAATTTTGTTTTCTTTTCTTTATTATTATTATTATTATTATTATTATTTTTTTTTTTTTTTAATAGAGATGAAGTTTTGCCATGTGGCCCAGGCTGATCTTGAATTCCTGGGCTCAAGCAGTTCACCCGCTTTGGCCTCCCAAAATCTGGGATTACAGGTGTGCAGCACCATGCCTGGCCCAATTTTCTTTTTTTTTTTCTTTTTCTTTTTTTTTGAGAGGGAGTCTTGCTCTGTCACCCAGGCTGGAGTGCAATGATGTAATCTCGGCTCACTGCAACCTTCGCCTCCCAGGTTCAAGTGATTCTCCTGCTGCAGCCTCCCGAATAGCTGGGATTATAGGTGTGCACCACCACACCCGGCTAATTTTTGTATTTTTAGTAGAGGTGGGGTTTCACCATGTTGGCCAGACTGGTCTCGAACTCCTGACCTCAGGTGATCCGCCTGCCTTGGCCTCCCAAAGTGCAGGGATTGCAGGCATGAGCCACCGTGGCCTGGCCCAATTTTCAATAGTTACTCTCTTGCTGTAATTTTCAGCATTGCATTTATTTAAAATGTACATTTTCAGGGCCAGGTATGGTGGCTCATGCCTGTAATCCCAGCACTTTGGGAGGCTGGGGCGGGGGGTTGGATCACTTGAGGTCAGGAGTTCAAGACCAGGCTGGCCAACACGTTGAAACCTCATCTCTACTGAAAAATACAAAAATTAGCCAGGCATGGTGGTGCACAATTGTAATCCCAGCTACTTGGGAGGCTGAGGCAGGAGAATCGCTTGAACCTGGGAGGTAGAGGTTGCAGTGAGCTGAGATTGCACCACTGCACTCCAGCCTGGACGACAGACTCCATCTCAAAAAAATAAAAATTGAAGTATATATTTTAAAAATCACATTGCCTGGCTGGGTACAGTGGCTCACACCTGTAATGCCAGCACTTTGGGAGACTGAGACAGGTGGATCTCTTGAGCCCAAGAGTTCAAGACCAGCCTGGGCAGTAAGGTGAAACCCTGTCTCTACAAAAAATACCAAAATATTAGCCGGGCATGGTGGCATGTACCTGTGGTCCCAGCTACTCGAGAGGCTGAGGTGAAAGGATTGCTTGAGGCCAGGAGGCAGAGGTTGCAGTGAGCTGAAATAGAGCCACTGCACTCCAGCCTGGGCAAGAGTGAGACCCTGTCTCAAAAAAAAAAAAAAAAAAAATATTGCCATTAAACTTGGGCCAAATGCTTTGAAAGAATGAGTTTAGGGAAACTGGGGGAATGGGACAAAATGTCTATAAACAGCCATGCTTTGTGTAGCATCTACTCTATAATAAACTGTTGTGTAACTCTGCCATGCAACATAAATAATGCTAGTGATTTGCATTTTCTTATTACTTGGCATTCTCGAATAAATTCTACAGTTTTTTGCCAATATTGAGGTCTATTTCTCACTTCCTTACATCCCCCAGGGTCCCTAGTATGATGGCAGAGGGGCAATAAATTGTCCCCTTGTTGTGCACACAGAGCTTACAATACGTATGCACCCAACTGCTTTGTCATCTCTGCATTTTCTTTTTTAATTTACTTACTTTTTTTTTTTTGAGACAGTCTCACTCTGTCACCCAGGCTAGAGTGCAATGGCATGATCTCAGCTCACTGCAACCTCTGCTTCCCAGTTTCAAGTGATTCTTCCGCCCCAGCCTCCTGAGTAGCTGGGATTACAGGCACCTGCCACCACGCCCGGCTAATTTTTGTATTTTTGTAGAGACAGGGTTTCACCATGATGGCCAGGCTGGTCTTGAACTCCTGACCTCAGGTGATCCACCCGTCTCGGCCTCCCAAAGTGTTGGGATTACAGGCGTGAGCCACCGTGCCCAGCACATCTCTGCATTTTTAGTGTCACAAACCCAAAAGCTGTGTGGTCCCAGGCTGGACCACTGCCAAACACAGCCAGGATAATGTAAGTACACTTTGACCACATCCTTATTAACATCTTTTTATCTTTCTCAGTCCCCATGACTTTGGGGTTTCTAGCCTAGGGCAATTACATGGGATTCTATGTAGGGAAAATAAGGGAAAATTTCAAAATAGATCTTTTTTAAATTTTACCGGCTTAGAGGGCCTATTATTAGCGTGACAGAATAATATGGTTGAGAAATTAACTGGACATTAATATTTACTGCTGAAGACTCAATACAAAAGACTAAGGAGGATTTTCCCCCAAGCAATTAAGCCTTAGAGTTCTGGAATATTGGGCTTGCCTAGTCCAGGGGAACTTGAACGCCTAGAAACTTTGGGACTTAAAGTTGAATTGTCAAAACGCCAGGCCCTTCGAGGGGAGGAGGTGGGAGTGTTGTATGAGAGCAGAGTGGCCCAAGTCCCTGAAGAATTCACAGTGAGGGTGTAGAACAGGCTGGAGAGGCAGGACAGTAGGATAGAGATATCAGGTTGGTGCAAAAGTAATTGCTTTTGCACCAACATAATACAATGCAGTGGTATCCAGGGTTTGGCAACTGAAGTGTGCTTACCAATTGCCTGGAGACCTTGTTACAGTGGAGATTTGGATTCAGGAGGTCTGGGGTGGAGCCAGAGACTGCACTTCTAACAAGCTCCCAGGTTGTGTGAAGGCTGCTGGTCCCTGGACCTTGCTTTGAGTAAAAAGAGTGCAGATCATGTCCTGTCTTCATAGATCAATACTTCTCTTGGAGGCAAGGGAGGGGAGAGGTGATAAGAAGGACTTTGAAGAATGAGCACAGGGAATTCTAAACCCCAAAGTCTTGTGGCACTGGGTGCGATGACAAACGTTCTGGGTGGCTAAGTTGTACACTGAGAAAACCAACACTATTACCCACAGAGCTGCTGACCTTCAAAGGGATTGTTCCAACTGCACAAAGAGCACCTATTACAACAGACAATATAAAGAACTGAAGACGTGTAATCCCAGCACTTTGGGAGGCCGGGGCGGGTGGATCACCTGCAGTCAGGAGTTTGAGACCAGCCTGGCCAATATGGTGAAACCCTGTCTCTACTAAAAATACAAAAAATAGCTAGGCATAGTGGCAGACACCTGTAATCCCAGCTCCTCAGGAGGCTGAGGCAGGAGAATCGCTTGAACCCGGGAGGTGGAGGTTGCAGTGAGCCGAAATCGCACCATTGCACTCCAGCCTGGGCAACAAGAGCGAAACTCCATCTCAAAAAAAAAAAAAGAATTGAAGACCAGCCGGGCCCAGTGGCTCACGCCTGTGATCCCAGCACTTTGAGAGGCCAAGGCGGGAGGATCGCTTTCAAAAGCTCAGATTTCAAAACAACCAGCCTAGTCAACATGGTAAGACCCCATCTCTACAAAAAATTTAAAAATTAGTCAGGTGTGGTGGCACATGCCTATAGTCTCAGCTATGCCAGAGGCTGAGGCAGGAGGATCACTTAAGCCCAGGAGGTTGAGGCTGCAGTGAGCTGTGATGGCACCATTGCATTCTATCCTGGGCAACAGAATAAGATACTGTCACTAAAATTTAAAAATAGTAATAATAATAATAATAATAATAATAAAAGAATTGAAGACCAAAAGCCCTTTCTCCAAATTTTCCGGCCCATTTCTACAACCACCTAGCATCTTGAATAGCCCCAGAGAAGGGAAGAAACTCAACCCTCCATTCCCTACAGAATGAATCTCCAAACTACCTTAGCTTGAGAGAGCAACAGTGAAGGACATTAAGCCAGATATATTTAACTTAGAAAAATAATGAAATGTGAATTTTTTTGAGCCCTGTGTATGGAGCAAATTCATAGGAGTTAACCCTTCCAACCTGAAAATTAGAATCAGATTCAGGATGTGATAAATAACCACCTATTAGTTATTTAATCAACACATGTTAGAGGATGATGAATGAAGTCCCTAAACTCTAACATGGCGGATTTGGGGTTTCTGGTAAGAGAAAGTAATTGGGGGAAAGAAGACCTCGGAGTCCTGATCAGTCGTCTGGGATTTTGCCGGGGCCATTGAAGACACTCTTCAAATTGCCCTTTGAGATGCTTTTCTCCTTCAAGTCCTCCCTCTATTTAAACATGATTTCACCAGTATAAACATGCTCAGGAGAAAGACCCAGTTTGATTTTCTTCTGCCAGCATCTTCCAAAGATAGCCTTCAATCCCATTCTCTCATAAGAAGTCTTAAAAATAAACAAAGGCGGCCCGGCATGGTGGCTCACACCTGTAATCCCCACCCTTTGGGAGGCCGAGGCGGGTGGATCACAAGATCAGGAGTTCGAGACCAGCCTAGCCAACATGGTGAAACCCTGTCTCTACTAAAAATACAAAAATTAGCCAGGTGTGGTGGTGGGTGCCTGTAATCCCAGCTACTCGGGAGGTTGAGGCAGGAGAATTGCTTGAACCTGGGAGGCAGAGGTTGCAGTGAGCCAAGACTGCGCCATGCACTCCAGCCTGGGTGACAGAGCAAGACCCCGTCTAGAAAAATAACTAAATTAAGATAAACAAAGGCAGTAAGTGCTGTGTCCAAACCCAAGCTTGTTCCAAAGCTGAGAGTAGCAAAATCCCGGGCTCCCTTTCTTAGAGCAAATGCCTTGTGTTGGTAATTTTGCTTGTAATGTATGATCCTGCCATCTCTATCACTTGATGTTTTATTAAATTGTTTCCAAATCTGATGGTGATTATATAAGAAAAGTTTGCACCTGTGCTAATTAATGGTACAATTCACACAGAGATATCACCTTTACTTGCCAGTAATGTCCCAGAAGGGCTAAACCACAGGCAGAAGGGGAAAGTAAGAAGAAATGACATCTTTGCCTGATCATCTGTCTTTGACAAATTAGAAGTCACAAAGTGATCCATATAGTGTTTTTGCCTAGCCAGCAGTTTGTTTTTAATTAGTTACCAACATTTAATATACAAGGATTTCATATAAAATCCAAATTTCACCCAGGCACCATGGCTTACACCTGTAATCACAATGCTTTGAGAGGCCAAAGTGGGCAGATTACTTGGGCTCAGGAGTTCAACACCAGCCTGGGCAACATAGCGAGACCCCATCTCTACCAAAAATTTTTTTTAATTAGCAGGGTGTGATGGTGCATGCCTTATAGTCCCAGCCACTCAGGAGGCTGACGGGGAGAATTGCTTGAGCCCAGGAGTTCAAGGCGTCAGTGAGCTAGGATTCCATCACTCCACTCCAGCCTGGGCCACAGAGTGAGACCCTGTCTCTAAAATAATAAATAGGCTTGGTGAGGTGGCTCATGCCTGTAATCCCAGCACTTTGGGAGTCCGAGGCAGGAGAACTGCTTGAGCCCAGGAGTTCGAGACCAGCCTGGGCAGTAGAGCACAACCCTGTCTCAAAAATAAAATAAGATAAAATCCAAATTTCTGATTTTGCTTGAAAAATCCAAAGAACTGGCAATATTTGACTATCGTCCCTCATGGCGGAATACTGGTGTGATAAACACTTGTGATACCTTCGGTCACCAGCTTTTGAACCCTTCTCCTTTATTCAAGGATGTCCCCAATTCACAAGTCTTGGTCAGAGGCAGGTGTCACTTCCCACTGTTCAAGCAATATACCCGATACTTACCAGCATGCTCCAGGCTTGGCCAATTAAGTGTATCTCCCAGGCTTATAAACGGGGTGCTAATTTTAGGAAGAATCCAGGACAAGAAAGAATTGGTGAATTATTTCTGGCAGTCGATGGTGAAAGCAAAATTCAGTTTCTAGGAACAGCGAGGGCGGTAGGGGCAGTGGTATTCCATGGTTGGCAGCAGCAATAGTTTTTTAACTGGCTTGATTTGGGGAGTAATTTTGATCATGGTTTCAGTTGCGCAGTCTATCTGCCCCATTTTCCAAGCTCAGTACTCCAGCCTCTTATAATAGTGATTATATTGCTGGGTGCGGTGGCTCATGCATGTAATTCCAGCACTTTGGGAGACCAAGGCAGGCAGATTGTCTGAGGTCAGGAGTTCAAGACCAGCCTGGCCAACGTGACGCAACCCCGTCACTACTAAAAATACAAAAAATAAATAAATAAAAATAATAATAATTAGCTGGGCGTGGTGGCGGGCACCTGTAGTCCCAGCTACTCAGGAGGCTGAGGCAGGAGAATTGCTTGAACCTGGGAGGCGGAGGTTGCAGTGAGCCGAGATGGCGCCACTGCACTCCAGCCTGAGTGACAGAGACTCCATCTCAGAAAAAGAAAAAAAGGGCTTATACGAGCTATCCAATATTTCATTATCACATTCCCCTTCTGCTTAAATCTTATATCTAAAACTTCAGCCCCCTTGAGGCATGGCATAGCTTCCACCCAACCCTCTTCCTTTATAGATTAACTTCCAGGCTACTTAGAGACATGTGAGTTTGCAACTCCAGCCTTTCTCTGTCTTTCTCTTTACAGTGAAAGCATTTCGGTACTTACAGAGAAAGCAAAGACCACTAGTGCAAGAATCAGCAAAGTAATGAGAAAAAGCTTCCCGAAAGCCCCTCCCATCATTTCCTCTTACATCAAAATTGGGCAGAACTGGGTCACGTGCACATCTCTTAAGCCAATCACGAGCAAGAGGTCCAGGATGGCTGTGATTGGCTTTATTTAGCACAATAGTTCAACTGTGGCTGAATATTATAATCACCTGAGAAGCCTCTTTAACATGCCAATGGAGGCTGGGCATGGTGGCTCAGTCCTGTAATTCCAGCACTTTGGGAGGCCGAGGCGGGCAGATCACCTGAGGTCAGGAATTCAAGACCAGCCTGGCCAACATGGTGAAGCTCCATCTCTACTAAAAATACAAAAAAATTAGCCATTCGTGGTGGCCAGCACCTGTAATCCCAGCTACTTGGGAGACAGAGGCAGGAGAATCGCTTGAACCTGGGAGGCGGAGGTTGCAGTGAGCCGAGATCACTCCAGCCTGGGCGACAGAGCAAGACTCCATCTCCAAAAAATAGATGAAAAAATAAATAAATAGGCTGGGCACAGTGGCTCACGCCCTTAATCCCAGCACTTTAGGAGGCTGAGGCAGGCGGATCACAAGGTCAGGAGATCGAGACCATCTTGGCTAACACGGTGAAACCCCATCTCTACTAAAAATACAAAAACAAAATTAGCCGGGCGTGGTGGCGGGCGCCTGTAGTCCCAGCTACTCAGGAGGCTGAGGCAGGAGAATGACGTGAACCCGGGAGGCGGAGCTTGCAGTGAGCCGAGATGGCACCACTGCACTCCAGCCTGGGCAACAGAGATTCCGTCTCATAAATAAATAAATTAATTAATTAAATAAAATAAAATGTCAATGAAGGGTCCCACTCCCAGAGGCCAAGTTTAATTGGTCTTGCTGAACTTCTGATAATGGATTTTTTTTTTTCTTTAAGTTCTGCAGGTGCTTTTAGTGTCAGCCAGAGCTAAAAGTCACTGATCTAGTCCAGGCCCCACCCCTGCCCATTTTACAGATGTGAATACTGAGGTCCAAAGACACGTTAAGTAACTTGCCCAAAGGCCTATACCTTTAATTAATAGCAAAAACAGAAAAAAGCAAAACCACACACACAAATTACATTTAGTAGGAAAACTTGGCTAGGTGCTGTGGTTCATACTTTTAATCTCAGCACTTTGGGAGGCCAAAGTAGGAGGATCCCTCGAGGGCAGGCGTTTGAGAGCAGCCCTGGCAACACAATGAGACTCCGTCTGTATGAAAAAAAATTTTTTAAATCATAATAATACTAGAAGAACTAGGCCAGGTGCAGTGGCTCATGCCTGTAATCCCAGCACTTTGGGAGGCTGAGGCGGGCAGATCACGAAGTCAGGAGATTGAGACCATCCTGGCTAATATGGTGAAACCCTGTCTCTACTAAAAATACAAAAAATTAGCCGGTCGTGATGGTGGGTACCTGTAGTTCAGGCTACTCGGAAGGCTGAGGCAGGAGAATGGCGTGAACCCAGGAGGCGGAGCTTGCAGTGAGTGGAGATTGCGCCACTGCACTCCAGCCTGGGCGACAGAGCGAGACTCTGTCTCGAAAATAAAAATAAAAATAAAATAATAGTAATAATAATAGAACAACTTTGTGTTTCCAGAATATACATGTGAGTACTGTTAAATAAAATTTATGGTATGAACCTGACATGTTTTCAGAAAATAAAAATTAAAAATTAAATAAAACTTATGAGAGGTATTGTTTGGACTAAGTTCCTACACTAGGCCTTGATAGAACAGACCAAACCAAAATGGAGTCACCTGTGCTAACTGCCATGCAATCAAATGGAACTTTAAAATGGGCCAGTTTTTGACTAGGGGCAGTGGCTTATGCCTGTAATCCAAGCACTTTGGAAGGCCAAGGCAGGTGGACCACTTGAGGTCAAGGCAGGTGAACCACAGGAGTTCGAGACCAATGTGGCCAACATGGTGAAACACCGACTCTACTAAAATACAAAAATTAGCTGGATGAGGTGGCAGGCACCTGTAATCCTAGCTACTAGGGAGGCTGAGGCAGGAGTATCACTTGAACCCAGGAGGCAGAGGCTACAGTGAGCTGAGATCACACCACTGCACTCCAGCCTGGATGACAAAGCAAGACTCCATCTCAGAAAAAAAAAAAAAAAAGAAAAGAAAAGAAAAAAAAAAAATGCCAGTAGTCAAAAAACCAGATTTACAGCAACCAATCCAAAAGGGCCCAGTCAAGCTAAACAAGCATAAGAATGTCTCCTCTGCTTTAATCTTACAAGGAAAGTAGCTTTGAAATGATCAGTTCACTTTCTAGCCTGTGTTTCTGCCGTCTTTAGTTCTTCTGCATATAAAACCCATCCCTTGCTCAGCTCGCTGGAGCACCTTTTTGTTATACAGATGGGATACTGCCCGATTCATGAATTGAAAATAAAAGACGGCCCAGCACAGTGGCTCACACCTGTAATCCCAGCATTTTTGGAGGCTGAGGTGGGCAGATCACCTGAGGTCAGGAGTTGGAGACCAGCCTGCCTAACATGGCAAAACCCTGTCTCTACTAAAATACAAAAAATTAGCCAGGCATGGTGGCAGGCACCTGTAATCCCAGCTACTCAGGAGGCTGAGGCAGGAGAATCGCTTGAACCTGGGAGGCAGAAGTTGCAGTGAGCCAAGATTGCCCAACTGCACTCCAGCCTGGGCAACAAGAATGAAACTCCGTCTCAAAAAAAACAAAACAAAATATATAAAATAACAGACAATGAGATCATTCAATTCAGTTTGATAAAATTTTGTTTTTAGACAGCATCCATTGTGTTTCTTAGAAAGTGAAGTGCTGGGGCTGGGCGCAGTGGTTCTTGCTTGTAATCCCAGCATGAGCCACTTTGGGAGGCAAAGGTGGGTGGATTCTTTGAGCCCAGGTGTTCAAGACCAGCCGGGAAACGTGGCAAAACCCCGTCTCTACAAAATATTCAAAAACTAGCTGAGCATCGTGGCATGCGCCTGCAGTTTCAGCTACTAGGGAGGCTGAGGCGAGAGGACCACTTGAGCCCTAGAGGTGGAGGTTGCAGTGAGCCACGACAGTGTCACTGCACTCCAGCCTGGGTCAGCCTGGGTGACAAAGTGAGATCCCTCTCTTAAATAAATAAATACGGGAAATCAAATTCCTGGAGTGCTTGAGGACTGAGAAGGAGGGTAGTGTAGTGATATGACTCTCAAACCTGAGCGCTTCAGAATCCCCTCAAGGGCTTGTCACAACACAGATGGCTGGGCCCCACCTGCAAAGTTTAAGATTTCCTGGGTTTGAGGTGGAGGGAAGAATAATTAGGATGTCTAACAAGTTCCCAGGAGCTGCTGTTGATGCTGTTGTTCCAGCATGGGCTGTATAGAATCAGACTATATTAGCAAGATCCAGTTCTGCCCCGTACAAATGAGAACCTAAGCAAGGTACCTAACATATCTACAAAATGGGGCCAATGATAGTAACTTGGGCTTCTTGCAATAATTGAGTGATCATAATAAATGTAAAGTGCTCAGAACAGTGTCTCAGCCATAGTAACTGCCTAATGGATATGAGTCATTTTCATTCATTCATTCATTCATCAAACAACTATGAATTGAGTACTTCCTTTGAGCCAGGTAATGTTTCAGGCACCAGAAGTGCAGTGGTGAGTAAGTCAAAGGTTCTCCTCTCAATAAGCTTACATTCCACTGGGAAGGCATACAATAGATGATTTTGCAACATATAATCTAATGTCAACACAGGAGAACTCTACATTCCAAGTTAATGCAACAGCAGATGCACACAGAGTTTTATGATAAGTTGTTCTGGTCTTGTTTGAATCTTCCAGCTCAAAGAGGTGGCAGCATCAAGTTTCTAATGCAAAGATCCTTAGAAGGATGGCTCTTACCATGAATGGCTCGTACCATGATGGTAAGGATGGCTGTAACCATCAGTAAGGGCAGGTTATGGCATAGTTCCACTAGCCAATCCTTTGGGTTTTGTTTGAGAGGACAAATTTGAAACCAGAACGGTTTGGGTAGAGAGCGTTAGGAGGGAAGGGAAGAGTAGGGTGGCAATGTGTTGGATGCTGCACACTTGTTCTTTCATGTAATCCTTATAACCATCCTTGAGTAAATATTACTGGACAAGGAGAGAAGCAATCTGCCCAAGGCTAAGTGGAAAAAGTGGCATCTCACCCCAAGGGTACCTAATGTTTGGCAAGGAGCAGAACCACTGAAGGGAGAACAAATCATGAACAAAGAAGTCCACGTGGTCATCTTCAAAAGTTTGCCCTTGCCTTGCAACTTAAATTGCCTTCCTTGTGAGAAGCAAAAACATTTCAACGCACCATTTTCCTGGCATGTAGGAATGCTCTGGTCTACATGTTCACTGCACTGATTCTAACAATTCTTTAGCCTTTATAATTCTTTTCATTCTCCTGGAACACTTGAGGATTCAGGGACTTGCTTAGTTTTCTCTCCATAGGCTGTGTAAAGATTTTTAGAGTTGAACTGATTTGAAGCAGGTCTTCTGACACCCAAAGCAATGCTTTCTTGATGACCTCTCCTTTAGTTTCAAAAGCCACTGTATTAGTCCATTTTCACACTGCTATAAAGAAATACCCGAGACTGGGTAATTTATAAAGGAAAGAGATTTAACTGACTCACAGTTCCACATGGCTGAGGAGGCCTCAGGAAACACAATCCTGGTGGAAGGCGGAGGGGAAGCAGGCACCTTCTTCACAAGGAGGCAGGAGAGAGAAGAAAGAGCGAAGTAGGAAGAGCTCTTTATCAGACCATCACAAGAACAGCATGGGGGAAACCGCCCCCATGATCCACTCACCTCCCTCCCTCGACACCTGGGGATTACAATTCAAGATGAGATTTGGGTGGAGAAACAGAGCCAAACCATATCAGCCACCCTTTAGGATTTTACCCCAGGGTAAAGCCTGCCTCTCAGCAATTAGATCATTGGTGAGGAGGGTACAGCACCATTTATTTCTTTAGTAATCGTTCATAATTTTGCTTAATTATCATATCAGTTGTTTTCTAAAATTGTATCAGCTGGTTTCCTTTATACACCCACCACTTGTATTTTATGCCTTTTAACAAACAGGAGTGGGCTGGGTGTGGTGGCTCACACCAATAATCCCAGCACTTTAGGAGGTCCAAGGCAGGCAGATCACCTGAGCCTGGGAGTTAGAGACTATAGCGAGCCATGATCGTGCCACTGTACTCCAGCCTGGGTGACAGAGTGAGACCTTCTCTCAAAAACAAAACAAAACCATAGGAGTGTCCACAGACCCCAGAATTTGGCAATACATGACAAATATTTAATGCGTTTCTGTGACTTTAATTCAGAAGCATCTATATCTCACCTCAGCATGTGTCAGCAAGTTAATTGTAAACATGTGCTGATTTTTAGCCTTAGTATTAAAAAAAAAAAAAAAAAAAACTTGTTAATCACTTATGATTCCTTTCCTGGAGATAAAAATGAATAAAACCAGTTTTATCTTAAAAGAAAGAGAGAAAATTTTTAAAATTACATGCTAATGATCTAAGCCCCCAGTGTTAAAGTTTCCTGGGAGAAAGCAGAGTAGGGGCACTGTCACATCACAAGCCCTAGCTGATCCCCTTCTTCGAGGTCCGCAGGCAGGGGCTAGGGTGAAGCCGTAACTGCCATCATATACTTGCCACTGTCCCTCTGCTGTGTTCCTGAAGCAGGTGACAGTGATGTAATCCAGTGCAAGGAGTACCGCTACGTCCTAATCAGAACACTGCTGACCTCAGGCCAGCCTCAAAATTCCTCCCAGGACTTTTGTCTTCCTCATCATGTTAAAAGAAAAAAAATAGCCAGGCACGGTGGCTCACACCTGTAATCCCAGCACTTTAGGAGGCCGAGGCGGGTGGATCACGAGGTCAGGAGATGGAGACCATCCTGGCTAACATGGTGAAACCCCGTCTCTACTAAAAATACAAAAGATTAGCTGTGCATGGTGGCGGGCACCTATAGTCCCAGCTACTCGGGAGGCTGAGGCAGGAGAATGGTGTGAACCCGGGAGGCGGAGGTTCAGTGAGCCGAGATCGCGCCACTGTACTCCAGCCTGGGCAACAGAGCGAGACTCCGTTTCAAAAAAAAAAAAAAAAGACTTCAGTATGGATGCTTTGCATGCTCATTGCTGGAAAATACAGACCAGGCCAGGCATGGTGGCTCACGCCTGTAATCCCAGCACTTTGGGAGGCTGAGACGGGTGGATCACTTGAGGTCAGGAGTTCGAAACCAGCCTGTCCAACATGGCGAAATCCCGTCTCTACTAAAAATACAAAAATTAGCCAGGCGTGGTGGCACACACCTGTAATCCCAGCTACTCCGGAGGCTGAGGCAGAGAATCGCTTGAACCTGGGAGGCAGAGGATGCAGTGAGTCAAGATCGTGCTTGGGTGGCAAAGCGAGACTCCAAAAAGAGAAAAGAAAATACAGACCGATAAAAAAGAAGAAAATAAAAGCGATCTAGAATTCTCCTCGCTTCAGGAAAGAAAACTAAAATGTTGATATCGATTCTCCTCAGTATCTCAGATCACAGGGACCCTTTCCTCTGTGTTCATGAACTAGATCCTTCCAGCGACACAGATTAACCCAACTGGAAGTTGCTGTCTGTTTTTCTCTGGAGATGTTTTCTGGAGGTTGGTTCTCCAAATGTTGTTGGGTGAGGGACACGGATTCCGGAGATAGGTAGGTTGCAGTTGTGTTTGTTTGGGGTTGTTTTCATTTCCAAATATTCACCTCCCAGCTTTGGGGCCGAGAGGTATCACGAGCCTTTTTTCACAAGGGCGTCTATATTCAAGACCCAACCATGTTACTCCGGGCTGTTTTATTCTTAGATTTTTTTTTTTTTTTTCTGTAGCCCCACCAGCTTTTGTTCCTTTGAATGTGTTTGACGCTTGGCGATGGAGGAATTGGCTTTGGCCGTGAGATCTTAATATGTAATGATGACTGGGGCTGCAGGGGGCCCTGCCTCTCCCGCTTCTCTGCTCTGAAAGCGCCTGGGTAGCTGAGAGCTTGGAGCAGGCTGGAGGGGCGGAGCTTGGAGGGACGCTGGCGGCCCGCGCCTCCCGGTAACCTAGCAACCGGCGCCCTAGCAACGCGAGGGGGCGGGACCGAGGGAGGAAGTCGGAAACTGGTGGCCACGGCTCGCGAGAGTTGCTTTTGCGCGCGAACTCTAAGTGCCAGGGTCTCAGGGCCAGGTCGCGGCTGGTCACTGGGCAGGCGCTTGGGTGACGCGACGATCTCGGTGATCTGGTCACCATCGTCTCCCCGCCATGGAGACCTCAGCGCTCAAGCAGCAGGAGCAGCCCGTGGCGGCCAAGATCAGGAACCTGCCCTGGTAGGAAGAGGCCGAGCGGCGGCTGTGGGCAGAGGGGGCCGGGCGGCCGCGCGGGGAGGAGGTGGCTGGAGTGGGCAGGTGATCGGACCCCAACCCGACCTCTTCCCGTCTTCCCCGGGCCTGCAGCCGGGACCGAGCCGCAAAGGTTTCCCCCGACACCCCCCAGCTCCCCAGACTCGTCCGTTCTGTTTAGGACTTTTGCCAGCCCTCACCCTTTGACGCCCAGCTCCATTTGCCGAAGAAGTCGGCTTTCGCACCTGGTGACAGCACAGGGGTTCGATCCCGCGTCTCCTGACACCTGCAATGGCCTCCATGCCAAAGTGCCCTCTTCCCACTCTTCAAAACCTGCGATGCGACTATTGGTCACATTTTAAACTAGTAATGAGGCTCCCTGGTCAACTTTTATTGGATGGCATATTATTAGATTAGCAGACGCCCTGTTAGATGTTCGATCCTTACAAAGACCGTAAGAGGTAGGCACCGCTTCAAATTTTACACAGGAGGAAACTGCATTTTAGAAAGGTTAAATGACTTCCCTGTGGTCCAAGGCTAGAAAATTGGCTTGGAGGTGAATCTAGGAAGTCTGAATTCAGAGCTTGTACTCTTAACCATGCTACTTCAACAACTATGTTCTAGCAATGCTTTCAGGACTTTGAAGCAATTTGGCTTGGCTTCGAAAAGCTCCAAGTTGTCATTGTCTAGTAACTAGTTCAAAAAAAATTATTTTTTTGAGACAGAGTCTCCCTCTGTTGCTGGAGTGCAGTGGCTCGATTCCAGCTCACTGCAACCTCCGCCTCTTGGGTTCAAGCAGTTCCCTACCTCAGCGTCCTGAGTAGCTGGGATTACAGGCGCCCGCCACCCCGCCCGGCTAATTTTTGTATTTTTAGTAGAGACGGGGTTTCACCATATTGTCCAGGCTGGTCTTGAACTCCAGACCTCGTGATCCACCCGCCTCGGCCTCCCAAAGTGCTGGGATTACAGGCTTGAGCCACCGTGGCCGGCCAATTTGTTTTTATTGTGGTTAAAAAAACCCAAAAGATTGACAGTTGTAACTATTTCATGTATTTACATATTTATTTTTTTAGAGACAGGGTCTTGCTCTGTCGCCCAAGCTGGAGTGCAGTGGCGTGATCACAGCTCAGTGTAACCTCAAACATTGGGGTTCAAGCCATTCTCCTGCCTCAGCCTCCAAAGAACTGGGACTTTTGGAGGCGAGCTACCAAGCCCATCCTGTAACCATTTTAAAATGTACAATTCAGCGGCATTAAGTACATTCAGAATGCAGTGGACTGTTGTGGAGTCTTCCCACTATCTGGTTCCAAAATTTCATCACCCCAAATGGAATCCTGTGCCCATTGACAGTTACTCCCCATTCTCCCCTTCCTCTAGCCCCTGGCAACCACTAATCTACTTTCTGTCTCTATGGATTTGCCTATTCTGGACATTTCATGTAAGTGGAATCCTACACTGTGTGGCCTTTTGTGTCTGGTTTCTTTCACTCAGCATCATGTTTTCAAGGTTCATGCATGTTGCTGCTTGTATCAGTAGTTCATTTCTTGTTATGGCTGAATCATATTCCATTGTATGGACAGAAGAGGTTTTACCTCTCCATTCTTCTGTTGAAGGCTATTTGGGTAGGAGTTCAGTTTCAAATGCACTTTGAAATAGTAGGTGCCCATCAGGTTGAGATTATAGACAAACAGCTGGAAAGATGAAATTAGAACAGAGTTCAGCCTCGGCGCTATTGACATTTTGGGCAAGATACTCTGGGTGGGTTTGGGGGAGCTGTCCTGCGCACCGTAGCATGTTTAACAGCATTCCTAGAGACCACACACTAAGTGCCATAGGACCCTCCGCCCACCTGTGACAACTAAATACGTTTCCAGATATCACGAGATGTTCCTAGGAGGACAAAATCACCCCTGGTTGAGAACCACTGGTCTGTGTTCAAACTTAAAGTGCTTTGTTTTTCTTGCTTTTTAAATTAGGATATGAAAGGATTCTTTTTTTTTTTTTTTTTTGATACAGGGTCTCACTCTGTCACCCAGGCTGGAGTGCTGGAGTGCAGTGGTGCAGTCTCGGTTCACTGCAACCTCTACCTCCCGGGTTCAAGCAGTTCTCCCATCTCGGCCTCCTGAGTAGGTGGGACTGCATTGGTATGCCGCCATACCCAGCTAATTTTTGTATTTTTGGGTATTTTTCATTGAATGGCATATTATTGGGTTAGCAGACGCCCTGTTAGATGTTCGATCCTTACAAAGACCCTAGGAGGTGGACATAGAGACAGGGTTTTGCCATGTTGGTCGGTCTGGTTGGTCTTGAACTCCTGACCCCAAATGATCCACCCGCCTCGGCCTCCCAAAGTGGTGGGATTACAGGTGTGAGCCACTGTGCCTGACCTGCAAGGATTCTTTTACACATAAAATATTCTTGCGTGTATATATGTCATCATACATACTAAATTGTATTTCAGGGTTGAAAAATACCGGCCACAGACCCTGAATGATCTCATTTCTCATCAGGACATTCTGAGTACCAGTAAGTATCCATGTGTCAGTTGCTCTTGTCCTGGTTGAGGGACCTGTGTAAATTTCTTGGTGATGTCTCTCCTAAGTAATAACTTCAAAGAATCTGATTGAGCTTTGTAGAATGTGGCTTTAAGATCATTCATTCATTTTCTTCAGATAGCTGCAGTCTAGTGGGTAAGTCACAAACATGAGCATAAAATTGCAACACAGTGGAGTAAAAATAGCATTACAGCGAATCATTTAAGTTCACAGAGTTGTCAGCACCCAGAAAGGTGCCTGTAACACAGTAGGCACTCAGTAAATACTTGCTGGCTGGCTGCACTATTGAGTGAATTCCAGTTGCCCCAGGAACGCAGAGACAAGGCCCCTACATCAAGTTGCATCTGCCTCTGATTTGGACATTGCATTGGGTTGAAGAGCTTTCAGCCCAACTCCGGCCCAGGGTGAATGAGGCGGCTCCCAAAGACTGATGGAGCCCTTCTTCCTTCCTGATCCTCAGTTCAGAAGTTTATCAGTGAAGACCGACTGCCACACTTGCTTCTCTATGGTCCCCCAGGGACAGGCAAGACATCTACCATCCTAGCCTGTGCGAAACAGCTGTATAAAGACAAAGAATTTGGCTCCATGGTCTTGGAGGTAAATATGATTGTTCTTACTCTACAAATAACTTAGGACTCCAGTCTCTGAATTTCAGTTCTGCTGGTTTTATTTTACTTTAAAAGGAAGTTGCCCCACGGACAGTTAGGAAGGAAGTAAATTCGAAAAAAGATATTTTAATTCCCTTTTTCCTATAATGGTCATTTTAGTCTGGATTAGTGTTGGTCAGCTAGAGGGCAGTTGTAGGGCTAGGCACCTTTTTCTTTGCTGTTGCCAACTTCTACCCCAACCCTCCTTTATGGTTACTTGGTTGCTGCCTGTCTGCCACGGCCCCTCCAGATCAATTCTCCACATCTCTCCACCCTATTCCTGTAGGGAAGGCTGAGCTCTACTGAGTATAAGCTTACTTACCCTCTGGCTCCTGGTTGGGTTTGGCCAATAGAGGCCTTGGCAGGGGTAGGGGAAGGGAAGTGAGTGATGCCGGGACCCTCCCTGGGGGCTGACAGGCTGGCAGCATGGCCCATCTGTAGGGTACATCTCACAGGTGGTACCTTTCCTGCAGCCCTCTCCAGGTGCCTACAGCCACTCCCTTCACTAACCCCTTCAGGCTTAAGGGTCACAGGTATTGCACAGCCCCATGGTTTTCCTATATCGCTCCTTTAAAAAGATCTCCTTGTTTAATTCTCTTCAAATGGCTGCGTTTGAGTATGCCATCTGTATATTGCTGCGACCTTGACTAACATACTTAGATTCAAAACTCTGAATATTGTCTATTGCAAGAAAAGTTTAATTTACTTTTTAGACGCGGGTCTCAGAACTTTGCTGCTACTAATGTCCTTATTTCAGTTTATTAAGAACTTGGTAACCTTGGGATTGTGGTAGCTGAAATTTGTATCATTCTGCTCATACCAGAGGTGCTATTCAGTGTAACCATACCAATTAATTATTTCTCCAGTTTATGTCAGTCATTGCCCTCAAACGGTGGGGGTAATATAGCCATCTTTATTGATTTAGTGAGTTGTGTATAAAACTGATTTTTTATTTTGTGATGATCTCTTAGCCATCATTAGACATAGAGAGCTAACCTGCTGAGCTGGACTGATGAGGAGATACATTAAAACCAAGAACTCACAGATAGCATAGCAACATGCTTTTTGTTTTGGCTTCTGTCTTCCACGTTTAGCTGAACGCTTCAGATGACCGAGGAATAGACATCGTTCGAGGACCAATCCTGAGCTTTGCTAGCACGAGGACAATATTTAAGTAAGAATTATTTGTGTAATTTCGCTCCCTTGATTTTCATTAGTAAGATGACATGGCCTAATTTTTTAATCCTCTCCTTAGCCAGTTTATATGGGTTGGAAAAAAAAACTGACTTTGTCCAAAGCAACCATGGAAAAGAGATAAAAGAGAGGGATGGTAGTAAGAAGTATTATAATGCAACTGCTAAAATAAAATGAATAAAATGAATGTTGTCTACACTTGTATTAACAAGTTCTTTTTTTTTTTTTTTTTTTTTTGGAGACAGGATTGCCCTGTATCATACAGGCTGGAGTGCAGTAGCATGATCTCGGCTCACTGCAACCTCCACCTCCTGGGTTCAAGCGATCCTCCAGCCTCAACCTCCTGAGTAGCTGGGACTACAGTCGTGAGCCATCACGCCCAACTAATTTTTGTATTTTTTAGTAGACATGGGGTTTTGCCATGTTGCATTGGCTGGTCTCGAACTCCTGAGCTCAAGCAATTTGCCCACTGCAGCCTCCCTGAGTGCTGGGATTACAGATGTGAGCCCAGCCTGTATTACCAAGTTCTTTAGGGAAGCATTCTTCATTTTTAGTTCCTGAGAACTGGTTAGATTACCCTAAGCCTGGATGAGCTAGTTTGAATTTTAAAATAAATTGAGATCAGGAAAGACAACTAGGATGGTGGCTAAAAAAAAAAAAGAAAGAAAAAGGGTGAGGGCCAGGCACCGTGGCTCACACCTGTAATCCTAGCACTTTGGGAGGTCTAGGCAGGTGGATCACCTGAGGTCAAGAGTTCAAGACTAGTGTGGCCAACATAGTGAAACCTCATCTCTACTAAAAATACAAAAATTATCTGGGCATGGTGGTGGGCGCCTGTAATCCCAGCCACTCGGGAGGCTGAGGCAGGAGACTCGCTTGAACCTGGGAGGCAGAGGTTGCAGTAAACCGAGATTGTGACACTGCACTCCAGCCTGGACAACAGAGCAAAAGCTTCGTCTCAAAAAAAGCGAAAGGGTGAGAGACTCCGCTGTGAGTGAGGGAGATGGGGAAAGCAGTAGCATGGTAGGGTGGTATGTGGAGGAAAGTGAAGATGCCAGAGGACACAGCGCATAGAAGTAGAGAAGTCAGTCCTCCGTTCCCACCAAGTGTTGAAGGAGTGATGGGACACTTCCTCTCTGAGTGACCAAAGATGTCTGTCTTGGCCAAAGTGCTAGAAGAAATAGCCTTTCCGAGACAGGACCCGATGGCACAAATGGGAAGATGTAGGTTTGAGCCCAGATGTTGAGGTGAGATTGAAGAAATCTTTAGACAGCACCATTTGTTTTTCTAGGAAAGGCTTTAAGCTAGTGATCTTGGATGAGGCAGACGCCATGACTCAGGATGCCCAGAATGCCTTGAGAAGAGGTAAGCAGGGGCACTGCGGAGCGTGTGGGCTGGCGCGCACACTGGAAGGAGAATTAGGAACTTTGTGTTTGTTGCTGTTGTTATTGTTTTTTTTGTGGGGGAGGGGATGGTTTTGAGTCAGAGTCTTGTTCTGTCACCAAGGCTGGAGTGCAGTGGCGCAATCTCGGCTTACTGCAGCCTCTGCCTCCTGGGTTCAAGCGACTCTCCGACCTCAGCCTCTCAAGTAGCTGGGATTACAGGCATGCACCACCACAGCCGGCTGATTTTTATATTTTTAGGAGAGATGGGATTTCACCGTGTTGGCCAGGCTGGTCTCGAACTCCTGACCTTGGGTGATCCGCCCATCTCGACCTCCCAAAGTGCTGGGATTACAGGAGAATTAGGAACTTTGGATGTGAGATATGGCATGACTTGTTTTCAGTTTTCATCTGGCCCAGAGAAATCTCTATGCCTTTCTCTGTGTCTCCTATCTGATGATACAGGCGAGATATCTCTGTAGTGGGACCTTCCCCTTCAGCAGCCTAAGGACTAAGCCCTGTGGGGACTTTTAAGTCTGGCCGATCACTGGTATTCAACCTCCTTTGACACTGGGTTCAATTTCAGGGTTGAGAATTCATATCTTTCCATGGGATGGGGTGTGGAAAATCTTTCATCCCTAAACTATCGGGTAGTCCTTTCTGCTAATAGTACCCTTTCCTTTCTGCTAATGGTACCCTTTGAACCATAATAGCTAGGAAAAGAATATCTGAAGTTGAGGTGCTCGGAGAGCTGACATTACTTCACTGCTTGCCAAGTGAATGATTTGGCAGGGGGAGGGAGAGCACCCTGCGATTTGTCTGTCTTCGGGGACCCTGTGCCGTTCTTTTCTCTTAAAGGACACTTGTCATCTCTCATTAAGATTCCAAGTGAATCAGCTTTGAGAGAAGAACGATCTTTAGGAGTTTGTGGGGAGGGAGTAGATGGCAGCACATGTTTAAGGAAAGGACGGGGGAAGAGGGAGGGGGGGAAGAGGAGCGGGGGAGGAGGAGAAGGGGGAGGAGAAAGGGGGGAGAGGAAGGTAGGGGGAGGTGGAGAAGGGTAGGGGCAGGTGGAGGAGGAGAGGAGGGGGAGGAGGAGGAGGAGGCAGAGGAGGAGGAGGTTGAGGAGGACAGTGAGCATCCCTCTGGTCCTAGAAGCTTGGCAGCCTTTCTTCGGCATCTTGTTCTGCCGAGTGACTGTCGTTCTGGGCAGATCCCCGTGTAAGAACATTGGGTACCTACAGAATGGAACTGGTGTCATAAGCAACTCTTTGTTCGGGTTATTGCTCCCTTGAATGCTCTGAGGCCTCCAGACAGTCTCCATGGAAAAGTCTGCAAAAAGCCGTCCCCCTCCCTGCCCATAGAAGATGAAGAATCATCAACCTGCCAAATATAATTTTATGTAAAAGGACAAGAAGAGATCTCATAATCTTAATGGGATTACATGGCAAAAGTGCCAGAATCATGGTAAATGGTAAAAAGGAAGCATTTTGTAAAATCCCACGGAGGCATGTTTACCAGTTTGTGAAAGAGGAGTGGCTAGGCCAGGTGCGGTGGCTCATGCCTGTAATCCCAGCACTTTGGGAGGCTGAGGCGGGCAGATAACTTGAGGTCAGGAGTTTGAGACCAGCCTGGCTAACATGATGAAACCCCGTCTCTACTAAGAATACAAAAATTGGCCTGGCGCAGTGACTCATGCCTGTAATCCCAGCACTTTGGGAGGCCGAGGTGGGTGAATCATAAGGTCAGGAGATCAAGACCATTCTGGCTAACATGGTGAAACCCCGTCTCTACTAAAAATAAAAAAAATTAGCTGGCATGGTGGCACGTGCCTGTGGTCCCAGCTACTCGGGAGGCTGAGGCAGGAGAATCGCTTGAACCCGGGAGGCAGAGGTTGCAGTGAGCCGAGATCACACCATTTCACTCCAGCTTGGGTGACAGAGCAAGACTCTGTTTCAAAAAAAAAAAAAAAAAGAGGAGTGACTAATCTCTGATCTGAAGAGGACAGAGCTGCCCTGTCTTGTTGCCGGCTGCATCTTCATTTGTTTACATTCTTTCTTTTTTGAGACAGAGTCTCACTCTGTTGCCCACGCTGGAGAGCAGTGGAATGATTTTGGGTCACTGCAACCTGCACCTCTTGGATTCTAGCAATTCTCCTGCCTCAGCCTCCCAAGTAGCTGGGATTACAGGCATGTACCACCACACCTGGCTAAATTTTGTATTTTCAATAGAGGTTTTGCCATGTTGGCCAGGCTGGTCTCGAACTCCTGACCTCAAGTGATCCTCCCGCCTCAGCCTCCCGAAGTGATGGGATTACAGACGTGAGCCACTGCGGCCGGCCAACATCCTCACTTGTTTGCAGTCTTGAATCTTTTCCTCTACCCTTGTGACAACAGAAAAATTCAAGTTTTCTGGACTCTGAAAAATCAGAATGGACTTTGACATGAGGTGGTTTTATTTTCTCTTACCAGTAATAGAGAAATTCACAGAGAATACCAGATTCTGCCTCATCTGTAACTATCTGTCAAAGATCATCCCTGCCTTGCAGTCCCGCTGCACGAGGTTTCGGTTCGGTCCCCTGACTCCTGAACTCATGGTTCCCCGCCTGGAACATGTCGTGGAAGAAGAGAAGTGAGTATTTTGCGGGTCTTTGGGGATGCAGTGTAGTAGAAACAGGCTTGTGGGATGACTGATGGTTCCTTTGTAGAGGAGAGGATGTTGGAAAACGACTTTGCAGAGTGCCTAGCACAGGGGAGGCACTGGGGAGCGTCTACTGCTATCATTTTCTCTGCTGTCTCAAGGCCATTCCTCATAAAAGTCTTTTGGTGCTTCATTTTTCTTGATTCCATCCTCCTCCCCTGGAAGCTGCCCAGTTTCCTCCTACTCTTCTTTGTCATGGGAAACTGCAGGCTGCTGAGTCCCTTCTGCAAAGATGCCTCCAGCCCTTTTAGACTAGAAGGGAAGGTTCTGAGACATCACATTCTGTGTAATCAGATGCCAAGCAAGTAGCCGACCTGAGCAGCTGCTTGTTGTAAAGGAGGAGTTTGGGCTGTGTGATCATGGCTTGTGCCAGGCCTCTGCTCCCCAGAGAGCAGAATTCAAGGCGACTGGCTCCATGGGAGAATGCTTGTTCCTAAATGCAGGCTGTTCTCGGTTTTGGTTGGCTGTGACTACTAATGTGAAGCCCAGGTCCCTAAAAACCAGAGTGAATTCTAGATCATATAGATCAGGAGATTGTTAACTCTGTTCCTCTCTTTCCTTCATTCCTTTAAAGCCTTAATCATTCCAGGCCATCTTGTTCCTTTGGTGAATGCTGGTGCTCTCAGGGGACCTCACAAATCCCTTCTGCTTCTTTCTTTCAGAGTTGATATAAGTGAAGATGGAATGAAAGCACTAGTCAGTCTTTCCAGCGGAGACATGCGCAGGGCTCTGAACATTTTGCAGGTATGGTCTCAGCAAATCCTTTTGTTTTTGGACAGAGTCTTGCTCTGTCGCCCAGGCTGGAGTGTAGCAGCACAATCTCAGCTCAGTGCAACCTCCGCCTCCTGGGTTCAAGCGAATCTCCTGCCTCCTGAGCAGCTGGGATTACAGGCGCCCACTACCACGCCCTGTTAATTTTTGTATTTTTAGTAGAGATAGTGTTTCACGCCTTGCTAATTTTTGTATTTTTAGTAGAGATAGTGTTTCGCCATGCTGGCTAGGCTGATCTCGAACTCCTGACCTCAAGTGATCCGTCCGCCTCGGCTTCCTAAAGTGCTGGGATTACAGCCGTGAGCCACCGTGCCCGGCCTGGTCCCAGCAAATCCTGAGTCATTGTTTTGCAATAGTTTTTTAAGAAAGACCTAAGCAAAGGCATGATCAATCTGTAAATTTAGAAATCTACAACTGGTAAGACCTTGATCTTATAACCTGCTGGATTCCCCTTCCTCACTTTGTATTTTGATTAATTGAAAAAATCACTCGTTGCAAGGCTGGGTATGGTGGCTCACGCCTGTAACCCCAGCACTTAGGGAGGCCAAAGCAGGTGGATCACCTGAGCCCAGGAGCTGGAGACCAGCCTGGGCAACATGGTGAGACTCTCTCCACTAAAAAAACATGAGCCAGGTGTGGTGGTGCATGCCTGTAGTCCCATCTACTCAGGAGGCTGAGGCAGGAGGGTGACTTGAGCCTAAGAGGTCGAGGCTGCAGTGAGCCGTGATCATGCCACTGTACTCCAGCCTGGGCAACAGAGCAAGACCCTGTCTCAAAAAACAGAGAGCAAAAGAAAATGTTTTAAAAACAAAAGGAGTCATTTGTTGGCAAAGAAGGCAAAGGGAGGCCGGGCGCGGTGGCTCAAGCCTGTAATCCCAGCACTTTGGGAGGCCAAGACAGGTGGATCACGAGGTCAGGAGATCGAGACCATCCTGGCTAACACGGTGAAACCCCATCTCTACTAAAAAATACAAAAAAACTAACCGGGCGAGGTGGCGGGCGCCTGTAGTCCCAGCTACTCGGGAGGCTGAGCCAGGAGAATGGCGTGAACCCGGGAGGCGGAGCTTGCAGTGAGCTGAGATCCGGCCACTGCACTCCAGCCTGGGCGACAGAGCAAGACTCCGTTTCAAAAAAAAAAAAAAAGAAGGCAAAGGGAGAAAAGGATTTGGCACTGGAATAGCCAACAGGCTGTGGCATCCTCTGATGAGGCGGCTCTTCCCGGTGTAGAACGTGTGGGGTTCTAATTGCCTTATGCCCATGGAACTTTGCTGCCCACCTGTATTGCTGCCTTGGCAATTTCTTCTTGGCTCCCTGCAGCTTGGTGGCTGCTGTGACAGCCACTGTGATCTCCCCCTTCCCCCTGTCTGCACAGAGCACCAATATGGCCTTTGGGAAGGTGACAGAGGAGACTGTCTACACCTGCACCGGGCACCCGCTCAAGTCAGATATCGCCAACATCCTGGACTGGATGTTGAATCAAGATTTCACCACAGCCTACAGAAGTATCCTTTCTCATAACCTCCTGGCCAACGAGACCTGAAGGTGGCCCCAGGAGTTCAGGCTGCAGCCAGCACCCACACCTTGCTGGCAAAGCACAACCGGCTGCAGGCGACTCTGGTCAGCTTGTTGTGGGAGTGAGATGTCTGTAGGTGGAGTGCGTACTTGTCTTTAGCACTCCAGAGTTCTTGGGGGGCTCTGACCTTCAAGTCAGGGCAAGGCTTGAAGCAGCTTCACTCCCAGATGGGAGAAAAGCTTAGGCCTTGGCATCGAAGATGCAGTAATTTTCAAGTGGTCAGTGATAGTGATAGCTCTTGTGCTGTGAAATTAAAGGCTGGGAATGGTGATATGAAGCCTTTTTGAAAATGCATCTGGGGCTGGGTGTGGTGGCTCATGCCTGTAATCCCAGCACTTTTGGAGGCTGAGGCAGGTAGATCACTTGAGGTCAGGAGTTCGAGACCAGCCTGGCCAACATGGCGAAACATTGTCTCTACTAAAAATACAGAAATTAGCCAGGCGTGGTGGTGGGTGCCTGTAGTTCCAGCTACTTGGGAGGCTGAGGCAGGAGGATTCCTTGAACCCGGGAGGCAGAGGTTGCAGTGAGCCGAGGTCATGCCACTGTACTCCAGCCTGGGCGACAGAGGAAGACTCCATCTCAAAAAAAAAAAAAAGAAAGAAAAAGAAAATGTAGTTGGCTTTATTCTCTACTAGAAGGAGGTACAACTCTATCTTTCAGAAAGCCCTTACTGAAGATGAAACAAAGAAAAATAAAGAATCGGAGTCCAACACGTGCAACTTCAAGTTGAAAGAGAAACAGTTGTTGGGATTAAAAGTCCTACTTTAAAAAGTCACTTGCCAGGGTTTGGATTCAAAATTCTCTGCAGTATGTTTGTTCTGGAACTTGTTCCCTTTGCCTTAACTGCTCCTCTAGATATTACAGAGTTGAAAACTCTGAAGGGGTTGGCACTGCATGATATCCTGACAGAGATACACTTGTTTGTGCATAGAGGTAACTGACATTAGCCCCCAGCTGAGAAGCTGTGGAGAAAGTAACCTGCTTTGGGGTTAAGGATGGTTAGGACAGGAGGCTTCATTCTTGAAGCAAAGAAACTAATGAAGTGTAAATCAGACCCCTTCTTGTTAGCAGTTCTGTCTTGCCACTGTTTAAAATTTTGTTCCAGAGCTGGGTAGGGTGGCTCAAGCCTGTAATCCTAGTACTTTGGGAGGCCAAAGCAGGCAGATCACCTAAGGTCAGGAGTTCAAGACCAGCCTGGGCAACATGGTGAAACCCCATCTCTACTAAAAATATGAAAAATTAGCCGGGCATGGTGGCACACACCTGTAATCCCAGCTACTTGGGAGGTTGAGGAGAATCATTTGAGCCTGGGAGGTGGAGGGTGCAGTGAGCCAAGGTTTGCCACTGCACTCCAGCCTGGGCCACAGAGCTAGAGTTTGTCTCCAAAAAACAAACAAACAAAAAAAACTGTTCCATAAACCCTCTTTTAATATCTAGAACTGCTGGGGAGAGTGAAAACTCCTGGAGGCTAACTTTATTTCCTCTAGGGGTTTGTATTTTATAGCAGTAAGAAGTATATATTAATTCACATTTCTAAAAAAAAAAAAAAAAGTCTCTATCTATATCTATGTATCTATCTAGATATATATTCCCAGAAAAGAAAGAGAAAATATGTAAACATGTAAACCAAAGCAGGCTTAAGGAAAACATCTTAAGTTCCACGCTTGCCTGTACCTTCTACACAGAGAATTGGTTCTCAACCTTGGCAGCAGATAGGGGCCACTCCAGACAAATTAAGTCAGCTTCTCGGAGGAGAACCAGGCATCCGTATTCTCTAAGCTCCCAGGTGACTTGTGTAGGCTTTCGGAGAAGCTCTTCCCTCCAAAGTGGCCAACTGCAGATGGAGACTTAACTGGGTCAATGAATGCTGGTTCTGCCCAGGCCTTCACAGACCCCTTCCTGGCTGGCCCATGCCATGCCTTCTGCCTAAGGTATGGTTGGCTCAGGCCCTGCTCTGCACCTTGATTGTGGAAGCTGAGCATCAACCAACTTTAAAAAAAATCTGTTGTTTGTGCTTGGTTTTTAAATGGGGACAGGCTGGGTATGATGGCTGACGCCTGTAATCGCAACACTTTGGGAGGTTGAAATGGGCAGATCATTTGAGCCCAGAAGTTTGAGACCAGTCTGGGCAATATGGTGAAACCCCATCTCTACAAAAAATACAAACTAGCCAGGCGTGGTGGTGCACATCTGTGGCCTCAGTTACTCAAGAGTCTGAGGTGGAGGATCCCTCAAGCCCAGGAGGTCAAGGCTGCAGTGAGTCATGATCACACCATGCCACAGCACTCCAGCCTGGGCAACAGAGCAAGACCCCCTCTCAAAATAAAGTAAAATATAGAATAAAAACACCAAGTGGGAACTCAGCATTCAGGTTAACTTGTAGAGCTACCCAGCTGCTAAGAACGGTGTGATCTTTGGTGTTCTCGGGATCACTTTGGTATCTGCTCATTTTCCTTTTTGACTACCCTATAAAGCAGCACAAAATCGAGTGGGTAAAAAGTATGAAACCGGCACCGTTTTTACTCTCAGAGGTGCGGTATCTAGTGAGCAGGCTGAGGCCTCGGGACTAGTTCAGTATTAAGGATTTGATGTTGAAACTCGTTTGTCCTCTGTGGGTTTTTTGACAGTAGAGAGTGACAGACCTAACTTGTTTGATTTTGTTTTTCCCTCAGTTGACTTTCCATCTTCAGTTCGAATACATTTATTGACCAAAATGGCAGACATTGAGTGAGTACTTCTCCCAGTTTTCATTCTTTTCCTCCTTTTTCTCCCTGTTGTGAGTTACTTGTTTCAACTTTCTTGGTTTCAGTTTTTTTTTTTTTATTTTCCTAAATCGTTCACATACAGTAGAATCCAGTCTGGTGATATTGAATGGAATGTGGGGAAGGGTGTGAGCTGCTTAAAGAACATGGGGATAAACTCACAGGTCAAGTACAGATCAGTTACATATCTGAGATGAAGGCCTTTCCTTGGACCTCACAGGCTCGGCCCACACTGATTCTGAAAATGCCCTTGTTATTTGGGAGGCCTGCTTCGCTTCAACCACCCAGCTGTTATGAAGGCATTTTGGCATGCTAAAGCATATTGGGGGGAAAAGTAAATTTTCTGCTTTGCCTGGTTCCGTAAACACTGTTATTAGCCCCCAGCGAAGCTGGCAGCTATCATTTCAGTAGACAGCATTGGGTTCAACAGAGACGTCAGCATAGGCCAACTCTAATTTGTGGCATTGGCTTTCACAGGCACAAATTAGGTCACCTCTCTTCATTGCATTGTGAATATGACGATTTTGCTCTCAGTGGTTGGGCATTTAAAAGGTGGCGAGAGGAACTCCAGTGTCCTGCTTTACTGACTAGACCACGGACCCACCAATATATCAGCCAAACTTCCCAGTGAAATGGCTTAATTAAGAGGAAGGAAATCTCCATTTTGTTTCCCTCTTAATGTATTTTGCCGACAGAATAATCCTTCATTACATAAATTCTGTATATCTGTATAGTTAGGACAAACTTAAGTTCAGAACACCACTGTTGATACCTAATACTTTATTTCTTTTTTTCTTTTTTTGAGACAGAGTCTCGCTCTGTCGCCCAGGCTGGAGTACAGTGACGCAACCTCTGCCTCCCAGGTTCAAGCCATTCTCCTGCCTCAGCCTCCTGAGGAGCTGGGATTACAGGCATGCACTACCACGCCTGGCTAATTTTTGTTTTTTGTTTGCTTGTTTGTTTTGTAGATGGGGGTTTCACCATGTTGGCCAGGCTGGCCTCAAGTGATTGGCCCGCCTCCCAAAGTGCTGGGATTACAGGTGTGAACCACCGTGCCCGGTCTGATACCTAATAATTTTTAAAATTGAATCTGTCCTTACGAGTTTGAAACATCACATTTATAAATCAATGTGTAGGGCAAAGAAGAAAATGTTAGGGGGACACATACAAGATTGCAGCCCAGGGTAAATTTGTTTTATCACTTCCCATCCCCACTCCTTCAACAGATTTTCAGTCCTAGATCTCTTTTTCCCTTAAGAAAAGGCAGCTGTGTGTGGTGTCTTTTTTCTTACCCTGTGTGTTTGGTTTCTGTTAGGTACAGGCTTTCTGTTGGCACCAATGAGAAGATCCAGCTGAGCTCCCTCATTGCTGCATTTCAAGTCACCAGAGACCTGATTGTTGCAGAGGCCTAGATGCTCCGAGGGCTGTTCACAATTCTCAGGGCTCCGCAGTGACGGAAGAACAGAGGACAGTTCCGGGATGAACTGCAGCCTGGGATCGTGGGATGAACCAGTCACCCTTAATCTTGGAAAAACTCCCTTCCAGGACAGGATGGGCAGGCATTTTTAAAAGTACCATTTTTGTGGTGGTTTGGAGCAGAGATGTACAAAATACTTTTAATGTATAACTCATACTGCCCATCTTTTATAGGGGAAAAAAATAACCTTTTTTATTTTACAGTTATAAGGCTTTTTACCTTTTAGTTGCTTGGATGACAGGGAATTAGCCTACCCCATTTTGGTCTGGAACAGAAGACTTTCAAATCTAATATGGTCCAAGTGTCTTCCTACTCAAGGTAAACATCATCTCCAAAATTACATTTACGATTCTAATATTTGGCATTGTGTCTTTATCTAATTTAAACAGATGTTAACGGATGTCTGGCCAAAACTATTATACTTTTATAAGATGAGCTGAATTCTCTGACTTTAAAAACTGGTCTTTTTATTTACCTTCTGTGGTAGAAGAGTTACCAGCAGGTTCCAAATTGATGTGAATGATAGGAAAAAAATTTTAATTTTAAATATAATATAGAGCCTTAAACTATGCCACTGGGGGGCAGAGGCTATATAAAACACACTTGTTTTCATGCAGGAGAGGGGCAAGTAAGATTGAGCCTGACTATAAACCTAGAACTGCGGGAGGACTGGGACTTTTGTACAAATTTCACATTTATTTTATAGCAATCATACTGCATTTGTGTTAGTGTTCTAAAAGACAAAGCAGCCTGCTGGCTGGCTGTGTTACAAGTGACTCTTCCTTAGATAGGCAGAAAGATGCTGACTTTGTCAAACTTGCATTTTTATGAAAACCTTCCGTCTCTAATATCACAGAATAAACTTTCTTTGGATGCTGTTCTTTAGATAAGTGTCAAATTCTTAAACTGTCTAATGGAAAAAGTCACTATTCCCTTTATTCATGGAGGACTCACCTCCTTAAGGACAGTGGCAAAGTTTGAAGCTAAATCTGATGGCCAACCAAGCCTCAAACCACCCAGAGACTCAGCCTCTGCTATACCTGGAACTTCAAGATAACCATGAAATGCAAACGTTGGCCAGTTGCTTCCCAGCTCTTCCACTGTACTACTTGTTTTATCTGTTTATTTTTTGAGGCAAGATCATGCTCTGTCACCCAGGCTGGAATACTGTGACACGATCATGGCTCACTACAGCCTCCATGTCCCAGGCTGGAGCAGTTCTCCCACCTCAGCCTCCTGAGTAGCTGGAACCACAGAACCACAGGTACATGCCACCACATCCTCAGCCCCCTGAGTAGCTGGGGCTACCGTGCACACCACCACCACACTAAGTTTTTTGGCTATTTTTTTTTTTTTAAATAAAGATGGGGTCCCATCTCACTCTGTTGCCCAGGCTGATCTTGAACTCCTGGGCTCAAGCAGTCCTCCCACCTCAGCCTCTCAAAGTGCTGGGATTACAGGCATGCCATCACACCCAGCCCTGCTTGTTTTAAAAGGGGACTTTTTTTTTCTTAATGGAAAAAAATGAAACAGAGCCAAAAGCTTTTTTTTTTCTTTCCTTCAATGAAAGCCTCTCATTTTGAAAAGACATGTTTTTCTTCAAGCAACAAAGGTGGTAGAGGAAATTCCTCAACTTTCTCAACAAGTCATGTAATGTTACACTGGCCTCCATAAAGCACCGATTAAGAAAGCTAAAGAATAAGATGTTGTATTTCTTTTAAAATAATTTAAAATATATTAAATTTTCCTAAGGCAGGTTTTGTTTGAATGAGGTGTCTTGATTAGATAACTACATGCCACTGAAGGAGAACAGTACTTTTAAGGAGCTATTTTTGTTTCGCAGTAGAGTTGAAACCAGCTGATTAATCCAATGAAGTTAAACAGCAGAGACAGATCTCGTACATAAAAGTATCAGCTAAAGTCATGACTACACCAAGTCTTTACACAATTAAGACATCTTTGCAACTGTTCAATTTAAGTACTACGGTTATTAGATAATCGAGAAAAACACAGTTGTACCTTAACATCTGTTGAGGTCTGGCCAAAACTATTGAGAAAATACAAATAAATATGATGATGATAAATGGCCACTGATAACTCAGTAGCCATCTGAATAGTCATGCAGTTTAAGAATACATCCTTGTATAATCTGACATACAAATTTGTCATCTCCTGCACATGCACACCATTGTTAAAAAAAAAAAAAAAAAAAAAAAAGCCAGTAATAGTGTCTGGATCAGTCAGGAGCACGGCCTCTGATTCCCCTGTAATTTAGTTAAGCTAAATTAATACCTCATACCAAATGGCTCCAGGAAAGCTGTCCTGCAGGTCAGAAGGGAGCCCAAGAAGAAAAGCACTTGGCCAATGTCGAAGCAACTCTGACCACAGCAGGAGAGAACTTGAACCAATGCTACCACTGCATCAGTAACACAAGGATAAGTACTAGGCAGAAGCCATCCTTCCCAGTGGAGGGAGTGTGAGCTGCTCTGCCACTAGAGAGGCTCTGGAGGCCTACTTACTTGTGTAATCAAAACATCAGTAACTGCACTTTGAATCAAAACGACTAGAAAGTTCAACACTTGCTGTTCGTAACTGGACTGAAGATTTAAGGTAAAGCTCTGTTGCCATGCAAGTGGAATCTCTTCCTCTAAGACTGACTTTCACATGCCCGGGAGAGAAAGATCCATGACTAGTACACTGGAATCTGGTTTTGCTACATTCTATTCACAATCCCGAAGAAATGCTTTTTGAATCCAAGACCAGATGTTTGGCCCATTACTCCAGCACCTCCCTTTGACAGGACGATCTACCCTGCTACAAAGAAACACAAGATGTGGCGTTGCTTAAAAAGTCCTGTATGTGAGGAACTCTTTCATTTTCTTGGGGATTGGCAGTGCTAGGACTTGGTAAGTTGTTAGGAAACTTCGAAGGGCTTTCCGGCATAAGTGCTTCAGTGAGGACAGCACCCTAGGAGCTGTCCAGAACTGGACGTGGCCATCTCTTGTCCTGAAATGAAACAAACCGATGCTGTGTTAAAGACAGAGCTTGGATGTTCACGTTTTCATAAGGATGGATACTCAAGTTTCTGTTTTGACTAGAAAGAGCAGGAGTCTTCAGAGAGTCAAATGTAACCCTGACCGTGGAAATGGATGTAAAAGTTGTGGTGCTGAATAATTAAGGCTGCTGATAGGATTAGAAAAACTCAAGACACCTTTGATACCAAAGTGCTCTCTCTCCGCACAGCCCTTTCTAAATCTGACCACAGTTAATTCAAAAGTAATAGGGGGAAGAGTGCCACCTACTGAATTATAGATGTTACCTGTAAAGTGGTCTTTTAGCCCTAAATGGTTTCCCATATATTATGCATCATCTCAATTTTATTCTCCCTTGTGAACTTGGCCCATTAGGTGGCATGACTTACAGGTCTTTAATTACATTTAGGTTAAATATTCAGAGAAAATGGTACACCGTATTAGCAAAATCGATCATTTGAGTTTTATATAATCTTGAATTGCCTTAAAGGTTTCCTCATAGGCAAGAAAATTCTAGATGGTTTCTTTCCTTAAAAAGCTCCATGGTATACTCAGCAGAAACCACCACCCATCTGTTCAGCTAACAAATACATACCCTGTGGCAATGACTCCACCATGTGGAAAAAATGTGCAGCAAAGACCATTGGTCATAGGAGCAAATGCAATGGGAGTTTTCAGTTCCAGGGCCCAGATCCTGAGGAGTCTGGATGGGGAGACAGAACATCCACACATTAGCTGACCCAGGGCAAGACCAGGAGGGCCTTGCTGCCATTACTTGCAAGCACTTGTTCTGAGGTCACATAAAGAGAGTTCTATTTGTTACCTGTCATCTGCCACCGTGGCAAGGTACAAGCCTTCTGGAGAGAAGCACACAGATCTCAGTGAGCTAATGTGGACATCACTGTCATCCATGGCAGGGTCAACCTGGGTGTGGCTGAGAAGGAAAGAAACAGGATGGCAGGCCTGGAGTGATGGCTGCTCTCCACCCTCCATCGTCACCCCAGGCAGGAAGCCAAACTGCCGTGGCTATAAAAGGACTCAAGATGCACTTGTGTGCCCCTCGTGGAAAAGCTTGGGATTTGCACACTGGGGAAAAAAAGGATATCTCAGAAGGCTCCAGGTGTCCTGTGGAGGGACTGAAGGGTTACGAACACTTCCTTGTGCTAATTTGCTTATGCAAAGTAGGTCAGCCCTCACTTTAATGCCACAGTAGAAACTGCAAGTCTTTTTTAGGCTAAGATACATGATAATTATCGGACTGCCTATTATTTGCTTCATAAAACAACAGACACAAAAGGAAAAAGGAGACCAAGTTTATGAGAACATGAAACTCACTTTGGAAAGCACAGTTTCGATAAGAGGCTCTTTCTGAACTTGTTACTACAGTTATTAGTAAATGGAAATAAAGAGTCATATTGAGGCTTCATAATGCTGATTCCAAAGAAGTACACGCAGCTGCCTGAATTGGGAGACGGGAAGACACTCAAAGCTACTTGAGAGGGCTTAACTGACAAGGCATCACTTAGAAGCAATGAACCAGTCTAGGCGCAGTGGCTCATGCCTGTAATTCCAGCAGTTTGGGAGACTGAGGCGGTGGATCACCTGAGGTCAGGAGTTTGAGACCAGCCTGGCCAACATGGTGAAACCCCATCTCTACTAAAAATACAAAAATTAGCCGGGCCTGGTGGCACACACCTGTGTGTGTCCCAGCTACTCAGGAGCCTGAGGCAGGAGAATCGCTTGAACCTGGGATGTGGAGGCTGCAGTGATCTAAGATTGCACCACTGCCCTCCAACCTGGGTGACAGAGCGAGACTCCATCTCAAAAGAAAAAGAGACCCACTGTGCCTTTTTATCCAGCTTTTCCCCCTCCCATGTCCCAGACTCTAAAAGAGACATGTCTAATCCCAGGCAGGTTCCTCATCAGTCCCCCCACAAAAAAGTCATAGCAGGATTCAGTCCTTACTGGAGTGACCTCAGCCTTTCGCCGGTGTAGGGGTCCCACATAATCACATTGGTATCGTAAGAAGCCGTGACAAGCAGGGCAGAGTCGGGGGAGAAGTCACAAGAGACAACACTGCTTTGATGGCCCTCTAGCTTCCGAATTAACGTGTAGGACCTCATGCTCCATAGAAAGACCTGTGGAAAGCAAGAAGTGCCTGGTTAGGGCAGAAGCGAAGTGCTTAGGACTCAAATGGAGGGAGGGAAAGGTACCACCACCAAATCTTCTGCAGGCCTTGTGGCCAGGTCAAGTTGATTCTCTATCCCTTTCCTACAGCTCTTCCAGAACCTGTCGTATAGGTTTAAATAAGGTAATTGGTCTGGATTTTTGAGGATTTAAACCAACAGACATGCTCAAGGAGCTCACTATAAGAGAGAATAAACCAGACCAGCCTTAGGAAGACCCCGGCTGAAACGCACGTGCAGAGACTTCTGAGTCTGCTTCTGAGTCCTGTTCGCCAATAGGGTAGTACGTGCTGATGAAGACCTGAGCCAAGTGCTATCTTATTCCACTTAAAAGTTGGTGGCCAGGCATGATGGCTCACGCCTGTAATCTCAGCACTTTGGGAGGCCAAGGTGGGTGGATCACATGAGGCCAGGAGTTTGAGACCAGCCTGGCCAATATGGCAAAACCCCAAATACAAAAATTAGCCAGGCATGGTGGTGCACGCCTGTAAGCCCAGCTATTTGGGGGGTTGAGGCAGAAGAATCACTTGAGCCTGATAGGTGGAAGCTGCAGTGACCTGAGATCACGTCACTGCACTCCAGCTTGGGCCTAAGAGGAAGACTGTCTCCAGTTTTTTTTTTTTAAAGGGTCAGAAGTGAAATCTGCGGCCACCCCACAAAGTAGTGGCAGCCTGTCAAGGCATTTTACACCCCCCACCTTGTGTATGGAACCATGGAAATCTGTCCCAAGACTGCGCCTCTGACCTAGCTCATCACTTTAACCCTTTGTGAGAAGCATTAAGAGGATTTTATTTTCATTCCTTTAAGAAAACCCTCAGGCCAGACACGGTGGCTCACGCCTGCAATCCCAGTACTTTGGGAGGCCGAGGTGGGTGGATCACCTGAGGTCAGGAGTTCGAGACCGGCCCGGCTAACATGGTGAAACCCCATTTCTACTAAAAATACAAAAAATTAGCCAGGCGTGGTGGTGCGCACCTGTAATCCCAGCTACTCAGGAGGCTGAGGCAGGAGAATAGCTTGAACCCGGGAAGCAGAGGTTGCAGTGAGCCGAGATTGTGTCACTGCACTCTAGCTTGGGCAACAAGAGCGAAATTCTGTCTAAAAAAGAAAAAAAGGAAAAAAAAGAAAACCCTCATAGTTCCAAACCACAAATAAATGATGAGCCACCTGGATTGTACCAAATAGTGAACTCTCAACCTTCCCTTCAGTCACCGCAAGCGGCTCAACGCAACACAAAATTCAAACAGAAACTGTTCTCAAATTGTTCTTGGATTTCTAATACCTGTTTGTTTTTTCAATTAACAGGATTTCAGGACAAAGTTCAACAAGTAACTGCACTGACACGATTTGAATTGGAAATCCAAATTAGAGAGATTCAAATTTGATGGTTCAAAGGAAATTTGGACTCACATCTGGGCTGCAACTTTTAAAATCTCAGACTCCAAGAAGAAAAGAAATTTAAAAAGCAATCATTTTCCCATTTTGTAAAGGGAAACAGACCTCTGACGACAGGAGCAACCTGTTTCCAAATCCCTCCTGTCTTTGGGTTCATGTTAAAGTGCAAGTCACAAGGGAGTTTTGCAGGTGGCAGCCACGGCCCACCAGCATGCCTTTTATTGGGGTGGATGTGCGGACCATTTTGAGAACACTCACACACACCAGGCCACCACTTCAGACCTCCACGTCTCAGTGAATTAAAGCAATAATGCTGGAGACTCACCGACTTCTCTCCAGCTGCAGAGCACAGCATGCTGCAGTCTGGGGAGATGGAACAGCAGTAAACCCACTGCAGGTGGCCCGATAACACTTGAATCTGTTTACCTGGCAGAAAAAAGAAGCAAACGATGAGCCAATCCTCAAAACAACAAAGCAGGAAGACTGGAGAACTGGGGTGGTAACAGCCCCCCGCCCAGTATACCTATCAGCTCCTATCAGCTGGGCCCAAGGGTCCAATTTTCAATTCAGAGTAAGAAATATGACCAGATTTGTCATTTAAACACCTGTAATCTGTGAATATGATATTCTAATTCCCCACGGAAACCATTATCTATGGCTTCAACACAATCTATAAGATCAGTAAAGGCAAAGGGGTATGGTGATCACTTTTTTTGTCTGAGATGGAGTCTCACTCTGTCTCCCAGGCTGGAGTGCAGTGGCGCAATCTCAGCTCACTGCAACCTTCGCCTCCCAGGTTCAAGTGATTCTCCTGCCTCAGCCTCCTGAGTAGTTGGGATTACAGGCACGTACCACTGCGCCCAGCTAATTTTTGTAGTTTTAGTAGAGACAGGGTTTCACCGTATTGGCCAGGCTGGTCTCGGACACCTGACCTCAGGTGTTGATCACTTTTTTAATATAATCTTGAATTGCCTTAAAGGTTTCCTCATAGGAAACCATATCAAAGGGAGCCTTTGATAGCAGAGGATGTTCTTTTTCGGTTCCCCAACCACCTCGAGTACCCTGAAGCATCATTCCCAATTTTGAGAGAGTTTATCTTCAATTCTCCCTCATTTAAACTGTAAAGGTTTCTCTGTAATCACAAGGATCCTGCTGCAGACTGTCACCCTGCCAGCCTTGCCAGGATGTTCGGATGAGCAGTGTTGTGGAGTCATTAGGGGCACACATTCTAGAGTCAGACAGCTTGGGTGTGAATCCTGACTCCCCTGCTAATTCAGCACATAACCCAGGGCGACTCACACAATGTCTCCAGCTCTTGCTTTAAAAAAAGCCCGTCCATATAGGGGATGGGTGAATAAATGGCAGTATATCTACCCCATTAATGCAGTTGGAATTAGAGACAGATTTTCCATGGGGTACCTACCGTTTAATGAAAAATGCGAGATGCAGGGGAAAATCGTGAAGATATTATGATTCTATTTTTGTGAAACAATGACCCAAAAGCCATGAATGCAAATGTGTGTGCACAGGATTATATAAGCAGAGAGAAAAATATGGAAGGGTATATACTAGGCTCCTAACGGGGTACCAGGATGCAGGAGAAGAGGGGAGGATGACGACAGCAGGGAGGGCAAGAGAGAGAATTGCGAAGGAAAGAGCCAAGCAAGAAAGAAGAAAAAAGAATTGTTATATGCCTGTACATGGTCATATATATGAATTTATTGAAGTTTATGCGGATGTATGGATCTACAAAAATTAGTACTTTTTATTTTTTATTTTTATTTATTTATTTTTTTTGAGACAGGGTCTTGTTCTGTTGCCCAGGCTGGAGTGCAATGGCATGATCTCAGCTCACTGCAACCTCTGCCTCCCGGGTTCAAGTGATTCTCCTGCCTCAGCCTCCCGAGTAGCTGGAATTACAGGCACCTGCCACCACGCCCTGCTAATTTTTATATATTTTTAGTAGAGCCAGGGTTTCACCATGTTGGCCAGGCTGGTTTCAAACTCCTGACCTCGAGTGATCTGCCTGCCTTGGCCTCCCAAAGTGCTTTAATTAATATTTTTAAAAAGTCATGGTGCCTGTAGTCCCAGCTACTCGGGGGACTGAGGCAGATCACTTGAGCCCAGGAGGCAGAGGTTGCAATAAGCTGAGATCGCAGCATTGCACTCCAGCCTGTGTAACACAGTGAGACTCTGTCTCAAAAAAAAATAAAGGTCAATCATGGTTTCTTCAGCCGTCAAATCTCAGGGTGCTGTGAGTACTGAATAAATTAAGTCCTGTCAGGTCAGTGGGGCAGCGCCCAGCAGCTGGGAACGCAACTTTATTCCCCTCCTCTCCTTGAAAAGCTCTCATAATTGGCCTGCTCCATCCCGCCCACTCTTGGTCACTCTCACTTGGTCTTTTCTTCCAAGTCATCAAGTGATTTCCAGAGCCACGGCATGGACCTTCCTGAGATGGTGGCAAGCTGCTTCAGTACACGCATTAAGCCAGCATTTAAAAAGGCACTGCCAGCCGAGCGTGGTACCTCACACCTGTAATCCCAGCACTTCGGGAGGCTGAGGTGGGCAGATCCCTTCAGGTCAGGAGTGTAAGACCAGCCTGACCTTACCTTCATGGCAAAACCCCATCTCTACCAAAAATATGAAAATTAGCCAGGCATGGTGGCACACACCTGTAGGAGGCTCTGTCTTTAAAAAAAAAAAAAAAAAAAAAAGGCACTGCCTTGGAGAAGGTGCCCTGATCAGCAGCATATCTTACGCTGTGTGATTACAGGTTCCACTAGAGTAGGTCAGGCACAGTGGCTCACTCACGCCTGTTATCCCAGCACTTTGGGAAGCCCAGGTGGGCGGATCACTTGAGGTCAGGAGTTCGAGACCAGCCTGGCCAACATGGTGAAACCCCGGCTCTACTAAAAATACAAAAAATTAGCCAGGTGTGGTGGCTTATGCCTGTAATCCCAGCTACTTGGGAGGCTGAGACACAAGAATCACTTGAACCCAGGAGGCGGAGGTTGCAGTGAGCTGAGATCGTGCCACTGCACTCCAGCCTGGGTGACACAGTGAGACTCCGTCTCAAGAAACAAAACAAAACAACAAAAACCACCTAGAGTTATCTTTGTGATCAGATGCCTTCAGATGAGGATGCACATGCCTTAGTTTGTTTGACAACTTGCTATGGACTAAATGTGTCCCCCACACATAAAGCCCTAGTCCCCAGTGTGATAGTCTTAGGAGGCAGGGCTTTTGAGAAGTCAATAGGTCATGAGGGTGAAGCCTCGGGAATGGGATTAGTGCCCTTAGAAGAAGAGACATGAAAGAGAGAGATCTCTGCCAGATGAGGATATAGAGAGAAGGTGGCTGTTTACAAACCAGACAGCTGGTGCTCACAGACACCAAAACTACTAACACCTCGCTCATGGACTTCCCAACATTCAGAACTGGGAGAAATAAATGTCTGTTGTTTAAGCCACCCAGTCTCTGGCACTGACTAAGATACAAGTTTTTGGGCTCATTGCTAAAAGAGCAGGGGAAAGGTTCCTCCCATGGCTGTGTGGAGCTGGACAGTCATCACTTGGGAGAGAGTGCCAGTGCCTTCACACCATGGGGATGAGTGGCCTCTTCATGACCCTCCTTCCAATCCCTCCTGCCCCTGATCCTCTTCATGACCCTTTACCGCTGCCTCCTTCCAATCCCTCCAGCCCCTGAGCCCCATCCAGGGCTGGAGGGATTGGAAAAAGGGCATTGCAATCAATTCCCCTTTCTTATGTCACTTTTTTTTTTTTTTTTTTTGAGACAGAGTCTCGCTCTGTCGCCCAGGCTAGAGTACAGTGATGCAATCTCGGCTCACTGCAACTTCCGCCTCCTGGGTTCAAGTGATTCTCCTGCCTCAGCCTCCCGAGTAGCTGAGACTATAGGCGCCCAGCACCACGCCCAGCTGATTTTTGTATTTTTTAGCAGAGATGGGGTTTTGCCATGTTGGCCAGGCTGGTCTTGAACTCCTGACCTCAGGTGATCCACCCGCCTTAGCCTCCCAAAGTACTGGGATTACAGGCGTGAGCCACTATGCCTGGCCTGTTATATCACCTTTCTAGTTAAGGATCAAACCAGAGATGTATGGAATTCCTTACTGGGCCACCCCCGTATATAGTTTGCTCAAGGCAGAATTTCACAAACCTGACGCCCTGTAGCCTGAGAGAATTATTCTAGGCTTAGAGTCTGCTTCAAAAAGAAAGTCTAACAGGAAGCACCCAACAGGGACTTCTACATCAGTGGTTCTCAACCTGGGGAGACCTTGCCCTTCACAGGACATGGGGACTTTTTTGCTTGTCACAACTGGAGAGGATGCTACTGGCATCAAAAGAGAAGAGGCCAGGCATGCTGCTCAGCGTCTTAGAATGCACAGGAGAGCCCACGACAAAGGGTTATCCAGCCCAAAATATCCATAGTGCCGATGAGAAAACCTGTTCTAGATCAAATATTTTTAACAGGGGCAATTCACCCCAAGAGGGTACAAACTAGTTCTTGGTAGCCAAAAAAATCTTAACATTTTTTTACATACAAAGCATAGACATGCATTCAGCACATAAGCAGATATACAATAGATCTTCAATATTACAATAGCCTAAATAGATACACAGTATATGTCTGGTATTAAACTCTCTTTGATACGGTATTATCTTTGGGGCGGGCAGGGGCAATTAGGAAAAAACTGTCTAAAAAGGCTCCTTAAGGGGCAATCACAGAAAAAAACATCAAGAAACACTGTTTTAGATCAAAATGAAACTGGTAAAGTGGAGAAAGCAAATACAGTATTTTTGGAGTTGCCAAGTAGTTCCTTCTCTTCCCATACCGTGTTTATTCAGGTCCCAGATGCGAAGAGTCTTATCCCGTGACGCGGAGACCAAAATCAAACTGCCACTGGGTGTGAAGCTCAGATCTCTCACAACATCTTGGTGGCCGGAAAGATTCAAAAGCAGGAGCCCTGGCATGAGAGCAGGGGCACTCAGTCAGCCAGAGAGGGGGCACAAGGTGTGCCTGCCACGGCCACACCCCTCGGCCAACATGAGTGGAGCAGGGAGGCGTCACAGTGAGAACATGCACCCGAGCCTCCCAGAACCCTGCGCCAGCCAGGAATGACCTACCTGTCTGCACCTCCCAGATCTTGATCTGCCCATCGTTGAGTCCCGTAGCAAGAACCAGGCAAGAGACATCGGGCACCTGGGGGTGGTGGCGTGCCCAGAGCTTCCTGCTGGGTGGGGAAGGCCACGGGCTGAAGGCCAGCCCCCAGACAATCTGACCACAGTCCAGCGTCTTCTCTTTTGGGCTGCCCCGCCCTTTCGTCTCATTTTTGCTACTGCGGCTTTTGGCTTCAAACCCTTTAGGGATGCTGGGAGAAGCAGAGATTTCTTAATGAATCTGCAATTGTTACCAAGTCTATCAACTTTTCATCCTGGGACATGTAAGACTTTTGGGGAGTGGAGGGACGGGTCTGTCACCCAAGCTGGCATGCAGTGACACAATCATGGCTCACTCAGCCTTGACCTCCCTGCTCAACTGATCCTCCCGCCTCAGCCTCCACCAAGTAGCTGGGACTACAGGCATGTGCCATTAGGCTCTGTTAACTCTGTATTTTTTGTAGGATGGACTTTTGTCATGTTGCCCAGGCTGGTCTCGAACTCCTGAGCTCAAGTGATCTGCCCACCTTGGCCTCCCAAAGTGCTGGGATTACTGGCATAAGCCACCCCACTGGGCCACATAAGATTTTAAATCCTAGAAACAAGCTGGCCTTTGGTGCAATTTGCTGTGACTTCTTTTTGTTTCTTTTTAAGAGTTGATGTAGGCTGGGCATGGTGGCTCATGCCTGTAATCCCAGCACTTTGGGAGGCCAAGGCAGGTGGATCACCTGAGTTCTAGAGTTCGAGAACAGCCTGGCCAACATGGTGAAGCCCCATCTCTACTAAAAATAAAAAAAAAAGATTAGCTGGGTGTAGTGGCGGGTGCCTGTAACCCCAGCTACTTGGGAGGCTGAGGCAGGAGAATCGCTTGAACCCGGGGGGCGGAGGTTGCAGTGAACCAAGATCACACCATTGCACTCCAGCCCAGAGAACAAAGGCAAAACTCTGTCTCAAAAAAAAAAAAAAAAAGAGTTGATGTAACACAGGCTATACTGGCCATGGCTCAATCTATTTGCAACCCTGCAATGGGGTGACCTGCCTTGTGGGATAACTAAATCACAGATGCTCCAGGGAGTCACATGCTTGCTCAGAAAGTTATCTTGGGTTTTGGTGAGTGGAAGGAAAAAGACACTCAGTTTTTCCCATGAGTAAGAAAGCGCAATGCAGGTTTGGAACTAGGGCAGAACTTAGAGCCTGAATAGCCACCACTCTCCTGCCTGATGAGTTCCCTTATCTCTAGCTTAGAAATCCTCAAGGAGCTGGAAAATAAACCCCTGTCTTGCCAACACCGTTTGTTTGGTACATGTTAATTTCCACCTTTACTATGTTCCAACTGATTAATGAGGCTCCTTCATTTACTTCCCTGATGGTAACCCGCACAAGAATCAAACAGCAAGGTAGTCAAGAGAGAAAAGGAATTCACAGGGCTGCGTAGAGGTAGCCTGTCCTGGAAGATCTCTTAACCCGACCTTCTCCTACAATTCAGCTTACAGTGAAACAGGCCCAGATAAGCTAAAACATGGGGCCCTGGCTGCCACTGCGCCCAGGAAACAGTGTCTCAAATGCACAAGCACTGGGCCGGCCCTGGGGTTGAGCCTGAAAACATGAAGCTTACTGTTTGCAGTACACAGCACAAAGGTCTCCATGTGACCTGACCACACTCTGGTTGGTTAAACTGAGGGAAATGGAGATGAGAAAGCTGAACGCCAGATTTGGTTCCATGAGAAATCCTAAACTCGATGCATAAGTAGTTGACAACTTTATGTATTAATTGGTGCAAAAATAATTGCAGTATTTGCAATTACCACCATTACTTTTGCACCAACCCAATATTACAGATGGTAAAAACCACCATTACTTTTGCACCAACCCAATATTATAGATGTTCCCAAAAAATTCTAACTAAATCATATTTTTGTCAATTGTGTGGTGAAAGACACAAAAGGATTTTAACCAAGCTCATTTACAAAATTAGAAGGGAGGGGCCGGGCACGGTGGCTCACACCTGTAATTCCAGCAATTTGGGAGGCCGAGGTGGGTGGATCACCTGAGGTCAGGAGTTCGAGACCAGCCTGACCAATATGGTGAAACCCCGTCTCTACTAAAAATACAAAAATTAGCTGGGTGTGGTGGCAGGGGCCTGGTGGCACACGTCTGTAATCCCAGCTACTCAGGAGGCTGATATGGGAGGATTGCTTGAGCCAGAAGGCGGAGGTTGCACTGAACCAAGATCACATCGCTGTACTCCAGTCTGGGTGACAGAGTAAGACCCTGTCTCAAAAAAAAAAAAAAAAAAGGTCTACGCTCTTAGCAATTGTCAAGTGTACATTATTAATAACCACAGTCATCATGCTGTACAATAGATCTTCCAAACTTACCCTGCTTAGCTGAAACTTTATACCTTTGATCAATATCTCCCCACTCCCTCTCCCACCCCCGGTAACCACCATTCTACTCTCTGTTTCTATGAGTTAGACTTTTTTAGATTCTACATGTAAGTGAGATCATGCAGTATTTGTCTCTCTGTGCCTAGTTCATTTCACTTAGGATAAAGTCCCTCAGGTTCATCCATGTTGTAGCAAATGACAGACTTTGTTCTTGGCAATGAAGTTGTATTGGAACGCAGTCACACGCATTTGTTTAGGTATTGTCTGAGGTTGCTTTCACACTGTGACAGTAGAGTTCGACAGTCAAGACAGAGACCTTATGGCCTACAAAGCCTAAACTATTTGCTTTACAGAAAAAGTTGGCCAGGCGCTATAGCTCACGCCTGTAATCCCAGCATTTTGGGAGGCCAAGGTGGGCGGATCACTTGAGGTCAGGAGTTTGAGACCAGCCTGGCCAACATGGTGATACCCCGTCTCTACTAAAAATACAAAAAATTAGCCGGGCATGGTGGGGGGTGCCTATAGTCCCAGCTACTCGGGAGGCTGAAGCAGGAGAATCGCTTGAGCCCAGGAGGCAGAGGTTGCAGTGAACTGAGGTCGCACCACTGCACTCCAGCCTGGATGACAGAGCAAGACTCCATCTCAAAAAAAAAAAAAAAAAAAAGAAAAGAAAAGAAAAGAAAAAGAAAAAGTTTGCCAACCTCTGGGTCTAAATGGCCAAATATAGGCTGAAACTTGTTATTCTGGCCAATCTGAATGTGACCATGAATGTCATTTTGATCGGTTGCCTCTCCACAGACTGTCCAGACCTACCTGGCTCTGGCCCTGGCACTGGCCACTGAGTTTGCTGTCACGAGAAGAAGCACTTAAGAGGCAGGCTATGGGAAGAGGTTTAAGACAGCTTGGAGCCACCAGTTAAATTTATTTTATTTCTTATAAAATCCTGATTTCTGTATTTGTTTTATTTACTTTGGTTTTTTTTAGAGACGGTCACTCTGGCACCCAGGCTGCAGTGCAGTGGTGTGACCATAGCTTACAGCAGCCTTGAACTCCAGGGCTCAAGCAGTCCGTCCACCTCAGCCTCCTGAGTAGCTGGGACTACAGGTGCATGCCACCATACCCAGCTAATTTTTAAATTTTTTGCAGAGACAGGGTCTTGCTGTGTTGCCCATGTTAGTCACTAATTCCTGGCCTCAAGCAATCCATCCCACCTCAGCCTCCCAAAGTGCTGAGATTATAGGCGTGTGGCACCACACCTGGCCCTAATTTCTGTATTTGAATTAAGGAATACACCTGTAGCTACTTTATTCCAAAAGAATTAAGGCATATTTGTCATTTCATTTTAATATCCTAAATTTAATTTTTCTAGAACGAGATACTAAAATCTCCATTTTATGGGTTATTAACTTTCCCGGGGTCACAAAATCAGGAGCAGAACTGGAACTAAGGTCTTGGGTATCCTGGCCTAATGCTTAACAAATACTTTGAGTTTGCTAATGAATCAAGGGATGAGCTACATGAAAAGCAGGGAGGTCGGACCGTGGGAAAGGGCTGATGAGGCAAGACAGATTCATTGGCAGAATTTAGCTTCACTGAAGTTAAAGTTTCTAAAAACTTTATTTCGAAAAGTAGTACAATTATTTGGTTGATATCAACTATTTGCTCAATATCAAAAGCACTGCATAATATGATTTTTAAAAAATGTAAAACTACCCTAACTAGAATATAAATGCCCCAAATTCTCTCTTTTAAAAGACTTTTAAAATAGCAATTGTTGGCGGGGTGTGGTGGCTACGCCTTTAGGAAGCTGAGGGAGGATCATTTGAGGCAAGGAGCTCAAGGCTGCATTGAGCTATGATCATGCCACTGTACTCCAGCCTGGGTGACAGAGTAAGACCTTGTCTCTGCCCCCCAAAAAATGCAATTATTTTAAATTATAAAAATAATAAATAAAAATAGTAGAGAAACATGGGAGAAATGTGAAAATGAGACAAATAAAGTAAAAATTACCTATAATCCTAACACCACCATTCTAAACATCTCACTATAAATTTTTGTGTATATACACGTCTTTTAAAAACAAATCTGATATCATACTGCATACATGGTTTTACAAACTGCTTTTTATTTTTTTTTTTAAGAGACAGCGTCTCACTGTCACCCAGGCTGGAGTGGCCTGGTATGATGAGAGCTCACTGCAGCCTCTAATTCCTGGGTTCAGGTGATCCTCTCATCTCAGCCTCCTGAATAGCTAGGACCACATGCATGTGCCACCACGTCGGGCTAATTTTTAAATTTTTTTTGTAGAAACAGGGTCTTGCTATGTTGCCCAGGCTGATCTGGAACTCCTAGCCTCAAGTGATCCTTCCACTTCTGCCTCCCAAAGTGCTGGGATTACAGGCATGAGCCATCACACCCGGCCATATAGCCTCTTTTTTTTTCAATAAGCTTCATACTGCAAACATTTTCTCAGAATACTGTTCTTCAAAATATGTGATTTTGCCGGGTGCAATGGCTCACGCCTGTAATCCCAGCACTTTGGGAGGCCAAGGCGGGTGGATCCCTTGAGGCCAGGAGTTCAAGACCAGTCTGGGCAACATGGTGAAACCTTGTCTCTACTAAAAATACAAAAAAAATTAGTTGAGTGTGGTGGCACACGCCTGTAATCCCAGTTACTCAGGAGGTTGAGGCAGGAGAACCGCTTGAATCCAGGAGGCGGAGGTTGCAGTGAGCCGAGATGCGCCAGTACACTCTGGCCTGGACGACAGAGCAAGACTCTCTCAAAAAAAAAAAAAAAGTGTGATTTTTCTCCAAAACCAGTAACTTCTCACTCAACACAGGAAAAAATAACACTTAGCTCATTATGTTAAATAATAAATATGAAAAAATGGTTAATACTCAAATACCTTTTTCCATTTTCCTTAGTTAATAGTGAAAGGATATATTTACCTATAGAAATGCACGTATTTGAAAACAAGAGTGATTTTCAGGAAACTGACAGATCTTCCAGGTTGTGCTTTTTAAAAACAAAGCAGACTAAGCCGGACGCAGTGGCTCATGCCTTGTAATCCCAGCACTTTGGGAGGCTGAGGCAGGCGGATCACAAGGTCAGGAGATCAAGACCATCCTGGCTAACACGGTGAAACCCCATCTCTACTAAAAATACCAAAAAAAAAATTAGCCGGGCGTGGTGGCGGGCACCTATAGTCCCAGCTACTCAGGAGGCAGGAGAATGGCAAGAACCTGAGAGGCAGAGCTTGCAGTGAGCTGAGATTGCGCCACTGCACTCCAGCCTGGGCAACAGAGCGAGACTCTGTCTCAAAAAAAAAAAACAGACTATAAATTCATATAGTAAATTTACTTATATGTCAAGTCTTGAAATGAAGGAGCAACCCTTGTATTTCAAGTGGGGAATTAGTAAACAATGTATGACCTTGGCATTATCATTAAACTGACCACAGAAGGAACTGAAAACTCTGATTAAAAACACATAACAAAATTTGATGGCTGCAAAAATATCATATGGAAATGGTAAAATTTTCTTAACCGCCCTCTCATTCCTGGATTTCAAACTGTTTCCAATTTTCTTAATATACAACTAATTTCATAATGAAGATCAGTGTATATAAATGGATGACACCATTTCTGAGATTTCTTTTTTTTTTTTGAGACGGAGTCTTGCTCTGTTACCCAGGCTGGAGTGCAGTGGCCGGATCTCAGCTCACTGCAACCTCCGCCTCCCAGGTTCACGCGATTCTCCTATCTCAGCCTCCTGAGTAGCTGGGATTACAGGTGCACGCCACCACACCTGTCTAACTTTTTGTATTTTTAGTAGAGACGGGATTTCACTATGTTGGCCAAACTGGTCTCAAACTCCTGACCTCAAGGGATCCACCTGCCTCGGCCTCCCAAAGTGCTGGGATTATAGGCATCAGTTACCACACCCGGCCCAGAAGTACATTTTTCAGGTCTTTGATGCGTTTTGCCAGCCTTCCTTCCAGAAACTGCACAAATTTATCCCCCTCAACCCTAGCAGCATGCAGAGTACACATCTCAACAAACTCCTGTCAACATTCCCTCTTATCAAGGCAAATTTCATATCCAACTTATAAAAACCTTAAATCTAATGTTATTTATAAAAAATGCTTAAAGCAAAATAAATGAGAGCTTTAAGGGCAAGGGCCATGTTTGATTTATCTCAGGACTTTCAGTCCCTAACTCAGTGTTACGCAAAGAAACTATGCAACCAAGGCTGGCCAACATAGTAAAACACCGTCTCTACTAAAATACAAAAAAATTAGCCAGAGGTGGTAGTGCACACCTGTAATCCCAGCTACTCAGGAGGCTGAGGCAGGAGAATTGCTTGAACCCAGGAGGCGGAGATTGCAGTGAGCCAAGACTGCGCCCTTGCACTCCAGCCTGGGCAACAGAGCGAGACTCCATCTCAAAAAAAAAAAAAAAGAAAGAACCTACGCAACCAAGGCTGGCTGAATGAATGAATACAGACATAGAGTTGCCCTGGGACAAATGAAAACATACAAATGCTGGACCATCTGTATGGGAGCTCACAGCATTCTGACACTAGGGCTTGTCCATCCCAAAGAAAGAAAAACTAGTATCAGAAACTAAACTTGGCCAAACGCCATGGCTCACACCTGTAATCCCAGCTACTTGGGAGGCTGAGGCAGGAGGACTGCTTGAAGCCAGGAGTTCAAGACCAGGCCTAGGCGAGACCCTGTCTCTACAAAATATTTAAAAGTTGGGCAGGCATGGTGGTGCGCCTGTATTACCAGCTACTTGGGAGGCTAGGGCAGGAGGATAGCTTGAGCCCAGCAGATTGAGGCTGCAGTGAGCCATGACTGAGCCATTGCACTCAAGCCTGGACAACAGAGCAAGACCCCCTCTCTCTCTCTCAAAAAATAACATAAAATAAAATAAACTTGGTTGATAATAAAGAGACAAAAATGAGCAAAGGCTCGGAGTAGACATTTATCCAAAGAACGTATACAAAGGACCAGTAAGCACCTGAAAAGATACTCCGCCAGGTGCAGTGGCTCCACACCTGTAATCCCAGCACTTTGGGAGGCCAAGGCGGGTGGATCACCTGAGGTCAGGAGTTTGAGACCAGCCTGGCCAACACAGTGAAACCTCGTCTCTACTAAAAGTACAAACATTATCTAGGCGTGGTGGTGTGCACCTGTAGTCCCAGCTACTTGGGAGGCTGAGGCAGGAGAATTGCTTGAACCCAGGAGGTGGAGGTTGCAGTGAGCAGAGATCATGCCACTACACTCCAGCCTGAACAACAGAGTGAGACTCTGCCTCAAAAAAAAAAAAAAAAGAAAAGATGCTTGACATCCATAGCCATCAGGGAAATGCAAATCGAAACCACTATGAAATGCCACTTCACACCACTAGGATGGCTACCCACTAGGATAAAAAGACAGACAATAACAAGGGTTGGATGTAGAGGATCTGGAACCTGAATCCATTGCTGGTGGGAAAGTAAAATGGTGTAGCCACTCTGGAAAACAGTCTGACACTTCCTCAAATAGTTAAACATAGAAAACACAAGTTTTCTATATAAATGTTCATAGCAGCACTATTTGTAACAACCAAAACATGAAGACAACCCAATGTCCATCAACTGATAAATGTATGAACAAAATTTGTCATCTCCATATGATGCAATAAAAGGAAATGAAATACTAGTATATGCTAGAACACAGACGAATTGTGAAAACATTATGTAAAATGAAAGAAGCTAGTCAAAAAAGGCTACGTGTTGTATGAACCATGAATAGGAAACATCTAGAATAGGTCAATCTAGAGAGACAAAGTAGATTAGGGTTGCCTGGAGAGTGCATGGGGGGTTAGGGGATCTAAGCTAAGGGGTACAGGATTTCTTTTTGAGGAAATAAAGATACTCTAAAATTGATTATGTGCTGGGTGCAGTGACTCATGGGAGAAATGTGTAATCCCAGCACTTTGGGAGGCCGAGGCAGGTGAATCACTTGAGGTCAGGAGTTCGAGCCCAGCCTGGCCAACATGGCGAAACCTCATCTCTACTAATAATACAAAAATTAGCCAGGCATGGTGGTGTACGCCTGTAATCCCAGCTACTCGGGAGACTGAAGCAGGCAGGAGAATCGCTTGAACCCAGGAGGCAGAGGTTGTAGTGAGCCAAGATTGCGCCACTGCACTCCAGCTTAGGAGACGGAGATTGTCTCAAAAAATAAATAAATAAAGTAAAAACTGATGATGGTGATGGATGCACAACTCTGCAGATAGATTAAAAGCCATTGTATTGTATACTTTAAATGGACAAATTGTGTGGTATATAAATTACATCTCAATAAAGCTATGGAAAAAAAAGCCAACTTGGGGTAACATAATCTTGACCGAATTGACTTTCACGTATACAGAACTTGGGGCTCTGGAAACCCCCATGATCAATTCCTGAACCATGAGCCACCTTCCCTCTCTCTGGTTCTCGGGCAGGGAGATGGCAAAAGAACAAGGGGTGTTTGGAAATGCGCTGGATGGGGCCCCAGTGAGAGAACACTTACAACTGCTCCTCCAGTGGCCAGGGGATCAGTTTGACGATGCAGTGTCCTTGAGACCAAGCAAACCAGGAGCCATCTGGGGAGAAGGCGACGCTCCAGGTTTCACAGCTGGACTTCCAATCAAACTGGTGGGGGCGCCCGGGCTTCAGTTCGGCCAGCAGCAGCGGTTCCTCTGGGGCAGGAGACAACATGCTTCGCGTACATAACCCCTTGCTCCCTGACCACCCAGACACAGGAAAGCCACCGTCTCCCTGTGGCAAAGAGCGACACTATCCATTCCCAGAGGGAGTTGTCACTTAAATGACCCAGGGCAGTAACAGCAGCCACAGGCCACATTCCACCATGGTTACTCAATCCTGGCACTCCTCACTGCTGGTTAACCATGACTCACAGTAACCTTTGTGCCCGTGAACTCAGTGAATGGAGGCCTCATTTTTCTGTGAATACTTGAAGGGGAGAAAAGTGGAGAGATAGCCAGACCAGGAATATGCTAGATAGTGCTGATTATGGGGCCAAAATAGCAAGGCCTTCCAATGCATTTCAGTTTTCTTCAAAAGAACTTGCTGCTAGGGCCGGGCGCAGTGGCTCATGCCTGTAATCCCAGCACTTTGGGAGGCTGAGGTGGGCGAATCACAAGGTCAGGAGATCGAGACCATCCTAACACGGTGAAACCCCATCTCTACTAAAAATACCAAAAATTAGGCAGGCGTGGTGGTGGACGCCTGTAGTCCCAACTACTTGGGAGGCTGAGGCAGGAGAATGGTGTGAACCTGGGAGGCGGAGTTTGCAGTGAGCCGAGATCGCGCCACTGCACTCCAGCCTGGGCAACAGAGCAAGACTCCGTCTCAAAAAAAAAAAGAACCTGCTGCTGTCAAAGAAGGAATATATGAAACTCAAAGGCTCCCTCTCACTTGCCTGCATCCTCCCCATCATTAAAGCTAAAAACGCTCAGCCCTTGCCCTGCTTCCTCACACTCAGAAGTATGGATTCCATCTCCCCATCTCTCCTGCTTCCACATCCTCTGTCCGGGGTTAAACCTTCATCTCATCTTGCCCAGATCTTTTGCTACAGTCTCCTGATCGGTCTTCCTACCCCTAGAGACGCCGCTAAAGCTGAAATACACATACCATCACATCATTTCTTTCAAATACATTTGAAAGCTCCCACCTGCCTACATCATAAAGGCAACTGAGCCCAGGCCTTCCACCACATGCCATCTGCCCCAGCCCGTCGGTCCAGACTCCTTCCCTTATCCCCTCCCTGCAGGCCACACTGTGGCCACAAAATCTCCTTGACATGCAAGGGGCTTATTTACGTTCACACCTGGACCCACTTTTGCATATGAGAATCCCTAGCTTCTCAAAGTAACAAAAAAGAAAGAAAAAGTAATAATCCCACCTAGATTCACAACTAAGAAGCGTACCCTGATCTCACACTATCGAAACGGAAATAAGTCGCACCTTGTTTATTTCGTTCTCTCTTGTGTAACCAATTTCCCTCTGCCCCCGGCCCTCCTTATCAGTGTCTAAATACCTTGTTCCAACACCCAGATCATTTCCTCTTTGTTTCTCCCAGGACCTAGCACACCATTTTGTGAAAGAGTAGGCACCAGATTGGAGCTTCTTCATTGACTGACCCACAGTTCCTAGTTCAGTTCTTTACTCCGGTGGAAGATTCTCAATGGCTGAGGAAGCTCATAAATTAAAGGTCTTCAGAATGAATTTTTTGACCATTATGACTGTGATGCTTACTAATACAAAAACTGGCTTCCATCCTGAATGAGGTCAGTTCCTGATGTGTGCATTCCACACAAGGAATGTGGAATGTGGAAGACTTTGACCCTGGCTGTTACCAGACAGATACTCATTTTTAAAACCCATATTTCACATAAGTTAAGACACATCTTTATACATCTTCTACATTTTGACCTTGCCGAAATCAGGATGTATCTTACAATCAATGACTTTTCATAGTTAAATACGTAGTATTTTTTTCTCAGTTATAGATGATGATAATACAATCCATGGTATCTTGGATTCAGTAAAGCAGATGGTAGAGATGCATATGTGTATATTTATAAAATATTTTTGCCGGGTGCAGTGGCTCACATCTGTAATCCCAGCACTTTGGGAGGCCAAGGTAGGTGGATCACTTCAGGACAGGAGTTTAAGACCGGCCTAGCAAACATGGTGAAATCATGTCTCTACTAAAAATACATTAAAAAAAAAAAATTAGCCACACATGGTAGCGGGCACCTGTAGTCCCAGCTACTCAGGAAGCTGAGGAAGGAGAAGCACTTAAACCCAGGAGGCGGAGGTTGCAATGAGCCGAGATTGCGCCACTGCACTCCAGCCTGGGTGACAGAGCAAGACTGTGTCTCAAAAAAAAAAAAAAATAGGCTCATGCCTGTAATCCCAGCACTTTGGGAGGCCAAGGCGGGCAGATTACCTGAGGTCAGGAGTTCGAGACCAGCCTAACCAACATGGAGAAACCCCATCTCTACTAAAAATACAAATAAGCCAGGCGTAGCGGCACATGCCTGTATCCCACCTACTCAGGGGGCTGAGGCAGGAGAATTGCTTGAACCCGGGAGGTGGAAGGCAGAGGCTGCAGTGAGCCGAGATGGCATCATTGCACTCCAGCCTAGGCAACAAGAGTGAAAATCCGTCTCAAATAAATAAATAAATTCTAGTATACGCATTTATAGGAAAATAATAACATAGGTATATCTTGTTATATAAAATAGGTGTGTGTTGCTGAAACTTCTGTCTTTAAATATAATGTTAATAAATCATATCAAGCCTTTGTAAAGAGAATATTCATTCTCAGAGGTTCTACGTGTAGATCTGGGTTTTAATGTATTAGGTCTGGCCAGGCATGGTGGCTCACACTTATAATCCTAGCACTTTGGTAGGCTGAGATGGAATGATCGCTTGAGGCCAGGAGTTCAAGACCAGCCTGGTCAACATAGTAAGACTCCATCTCTAGAAAGAGAAAGAAAGAAAAGAAAGAAAAGAAAGGAAGAAAAGAAAAGGAGAGAAAAGAAAGAAAGAGAAGAAAGAGAAAGAAAGAAAGAAATTTATATATATATATATATATATATATATATATGGTCTGTGTAAACAGCTTGTTGTATAGACCCAGGTAAATCCTCCTAGAAATCTGTACATTTGCACGTGTGATAGTTTCATTTATACAATCACATGTGTATAGCTATTTGTATAGACCCAGGGTTCTCAGCTGGGGGCTATTTTGCCCCTTGAGGACATCTGGCAGTAACATTTTTGGTTGTCACAACTGGAGATGCTACTACTGTCGTCTAGTGGGTGCAGGCCAGGGGTGCTGCTCAAGGCCCTGCAGTGCACAGGACAGCCCACAGCACAGAATCATTTGGCCCAAAACGTCAACAATGCTGAGGCTAAGAAACCCAGATGTAGTCAAGTATTAAATGACATTGACTGATCTAGAGAAACATTTTCAAATGACCTGGATGGCCTGGGATGTGGCTTACACCTGTAATCCCAGCGGTCCGGGAGGCAGAGGTGGAAGAATTACTTGAGACCAGGAGTTCCGGATCAAATGACCAGAATGAAAATGTCTTTTTTTTTTTTTTTTTTTTTCCATCCTGATAACATTCACAGTTGGTTCACTTCCTCTACATTATCCTCTTTTTTTCTTTTTTTTTGAGATGGAGTCTCGCTCTGTCACGCACGCTGGACTGCAATGGCGCAATGGCACGATCTCGGCTCACTGCAACCTCCGCCTCCTGGGTTCAAGCAATTCAGCCTCAGCCTCCCAAGAAGCTGGGATTACGGGCATGCACCACCACACCCAGCTAATTTTTGTATTTTTAGTAGAGACAGGTTTTTGCTATCTTGGCCAGGCTGGTCCCAAACTCCTGGACTGAAGCAATCTGCCCACCTCGGCCTCCCAAAGTGCTGGGATTACAGGCATAAACCACCATGCCTGACCTTTTTTTTTTTTTTTTAATCTCCCAAACCAAATCCATTAGCAAGTTCTTTGAAGTCTGTTTCCAAAAGACTTGTCAAATCTAACCCCTCTCCATCTCTACGCTCATCCATGCAGCACCATCTCCCGCCTGGCCCAGTAGGCAACCTTCCAATTGCTCTCCCTGCTTCCCCTCTAGCCCCGCACCATCAGTTCTCCTTGCCTCCAGAGTCATCAGTTTCACTGTTAGAATAAAACTCTAGCTACTCACCCTGCCCTCAAAATCCAGCATAATCTGAACCTCCCTGGGCTTGTACTTCTCTCCCTGCCCCTGGCTCCAACACATTGCCCTTCTCTCTACCCTCTGCCAATGCTCAATTCGTTCTGACCCTAGGCCTTTGCACCAACCATTCCCTTCATCTGGAATGCCTCTCCTCGGCTGGCATCTACTCTTATTCAGGTCTAGCTCAAATGACAACTGCTTAGAGAGTCTTCTGACCCCTGTCAACCTCCTTCCCAACCCCTCACTTTATTTTCTTTACAGCCCTAACACCATTTGATTGCCATCTGTCTCCCCTCTACTAGGACATCAATTCCAGGGAGCAGGAACCTTGTATATTTATCCCCAGACCTGGCAGAGTTCCTGGTGGAGGGCAGGCAGTTAAGTAAATATTTGTCTAAAAAATACATATGGTATAACTCTTTAAACAAAAAAGTAATATAAAGCTGGCCGGGCATGGTGGCTCATGCTTGTAATCCCAACACTTTGGGAGGCCGAGGCAGGCGGATCACTTGAGGTCAAGAATTCAAGACTAGCCTGGCCAACATGGTGAAACCCCGTCTCTACTAAAAATACAAAAATTAGCCGGGCATGGTGGTGGGCGCCTGTAATCCCAGCTACTTGGGAGGCTGAGGCTGGAGAATCACTTGAACCCAGGAGGTACAGGTTGCAGTGAGCAGAGATCGCGCCACTGCACTCCAGCCTGGGCGACAGAGCAAGACTCTGTCCCCCAAAAATAAAAAATAAATAAAGCCCCTTAAACTCTGATGATGCTTATGCCAAACACTTCACATGAAATGCTCCTTAAACACAAGCCCTACTCAGAATTCACACTCTATTTCTGTGATTTAGGGATTTAATCTCTTGCTATTTCAGGTTCAGGAATCCAAGAGCTAAAAGAAGAACAAACTCAGTGACTCCTGTCTCTTGGAGTCTGGGCCCAAACTAAACTTGGCTACAGGGAGAGAAAGCCCTAATTAGTGCAGAACTTAAAAACAAAACAAACAAACAAAAACAGAACTGGGGTGGGGGATCTAGCTTCATCTGGTATGGTACTTGCAGACCCTTCTTGGTGAAAAGGCCTACGTATCAGGGTTTCTTTGTTTTCTCCTTTTTTTTTTTTTTTTTTGAGACAGAGTCTCACTCTGCCGCCCAGGCTGGAGTGCAATGGCACGATCTCAGCTCACTGCAACCTCCGCCTCCTGGGTTCAAGTGATTCTCCTGCCTCAGCCTCCTGAGTAGCTGGGATTACAGGCATGCCCCACCACGCCTGGCTAATTTTTATATTTTTAGTAGAGATGGGGTTTCACCATGTTGGCCAGGCTGGTCTCAAACTCATGACCTCAGGTGATCTGCCCACCTCAGCCTCCCAAAGTGCTGGGATTACAGGAGTGAGTCACCGCATCTGGCCTCTTCTTTTTTAAATTAATAAATAAAAATCGTATATATTATGGCATATAACATGTTTTGATATATGTATACATTGTGAAATGGCTCAGTCAAGCTCATTACCATATATGCATTACCTCACACACTTATTTTTGTGTGGTGAGAACACTTAAAATCTACTCTTAGCAAATTTCAACCGTATCATACATATATATATATATATATATATATTTTTTTTTTTTTTTTTTTTTTGAGACAGGGTCTTATGCTGAAACCTAGGCTGGGGTGCAGTGGCTCGATCACAGCTCACTGCAGCCTCAACCTCCCACACAGGTTCAAGTGATCCTCCGGCCTCAGCCTCCTGTGTATCTGGGGCTATGGGGGCATACCACCACACTCAGCTAATTTTTTTTTTTTAACTTAAATTTTTAATAGAGATGGGGGTCTGGCTATGTTCACCAAGCTGGTTTTGATCTCCTGAGCTCAAGCGATCCTCCTGCAGGCATGAGCCATCACACCTGGGCCTGGATCAGGGTTTACTAATTAAACAATGGGACGTGTTTGGACAATCAGGCTGAGTGGAAAGGTATATATTATAAGCCTCTTCTAGGCAAAGCAGTTAGCCTTAACACAGAGATGAAAGCTATGACCCCAGCCAGCAGGAAGCTAGGTGATTTTTCCTGTGACATGTACATTAGATATTCCACCGGCCTCAAAAGCTTTCCTCGGTTGCTCCATCTTATCATTCAGGGATTAGTCCTCATGTCACCTTCTCAAGAGACCATCCTGGCCTCACTATCTAAAGTGACCATTCATTTTCTTTTTTTTTTTTTGACAGGGTCTTGCTCTGTCACCCAGGCTGGAATGCTGTAGCGCGATCATGACTCACTGCAACCTCGACCTCCCCAGGCTCAGATGATCCTCCCATCTCAGCCTCCCCAGCAGCTGGGACTACAGCCGCATTCTACACACCTATAGTTCTGTATTTTTTGTAGAGATGGGGTTTCGCCATGCTGCCTAGACTGGTCTCAAACTCCTGGGCTCAAGTGATCTACCCAAGTTGGCCTCCCAAACTGCTGGGCCACTGCGCCTGGCACTATTCACTTTCCTTTAACCATTTGATTTTCTTTATAACCATCACTTAGATATTTTCTTTTTCTTTTTCTTTCTTTCTTTTTTTTTTTTTTTTTTGAGATGGAATTTCACTCTTGTTGCCCAGGCTGGAGTACAATGGCGCGATCTCGGCTCACTGCAACCTCCCACTCTCTGGTTCAAGCGATTCTCCTGCCTCAGCCTCCTGAGTAGCTGGGATTATAGGCACGCACCACCACGCCCAGCTAATTTTGTATTTTCAGTAGAGACGAGGTTTCATTATGTTAGTGAGGCTGGCTAGTCTTGAACTCCTGACCTCAAGTGATCTGCCCGCCTCAGCCTCCCAAAGTGCTGGGATCACAGGCGTGAGCCACCCCAGCATGTTTGGTTGATATTTTCTTGATTGCCTGTCATTTTTACATATTTATTGTCTATCTCTTTCTCAATGCACCCAAACTTGCCAGTTCACTGCTATTGGGCTACACTGTCTAATAGGGAAATCACATGTAGTTACTAGCCACTTGAAATGTGGCAAGTCAGAATTCAGATGGGCTGAAAGTATAAAATACACAACACATTTTGAACAGTTAGCACACAAAAAAAATCTAAAACATTACAATTTATTTGATTACATGTAGCAGTAATATTTTAGACATGTTGGATTGAAAGAGTTTTTAAATTGTCACCTAGTTCTTTTTTCCTTTTTTAATGTGGCTACTTGAACATTCTAAATTACATACGTGGCTCACATTAAACTTGTGTTGGTCAGGGCTGGCCTAGAGGGTGCCTGGCACATAGTAGACACTCAACAAATATTTGTTGAATGAATAAATGAATTCTAACCATTGCTCTTAAGATTTCAACTGTTGCCCATTGTATTTCCTTTACAATGGGCTTTATTCCATTTGAAAAGAAGTTAAAACTCTGGCTTTTTTTTTTTTTTTTTTTTGAGACGGAGTCTGGCTCTGTCGCCCAGGCTGGAGTGCAGTGGCCGGATCTCAGCTCACTGCAAGCTCCGCCTCCCGGGTTTCCGCCATTCTCCTGCCTCAGCCTCCCGAGTAGCTGGGACTACAGGCGCCCGCCACCTAGCCCGGCTAGTTTTTTGTATTTTTTAGAGACGGGGTTTCACCGTATTAGCCAGGATGGTCTCGATCTCCTGACCTCGTGATCCACCCGTCTCGGCCTCCCAAAGTGCTGGGATTACAGGCTTGAGCCACCGCGCCCGGCCAACTCTGGCCTTTTTTGTACAGTAACTTGGCAGCTCTCAACAACCCTGCCCACACCCTCAAAACGAAGTTGTCAATCTTTAGGAAAACCCCAGAACTGGAAACAGATTTCTGTTAAAAAGGGAGGCTAGCTACAGATTGCTTTCAGACTGAACTGTAAGGAGGCAATGGAAATGAAACGGAAGCTATAAAAAGATTCACACAGGATCTACACAAACAGTAGGGGCCCTTTAAAAAAGAATTCTACGGGTAACACACTCACTGAAAAGAAAGCCCTTATCTAGATGGGAAGGGGAGAGAGCTGCCTTTAACTCAATGCCTGACTTCAGCAAACAAAGAAATGTCATTTCCTAAATTAAAAAGTAACACCACCCCAGGGAATACCCAGATTTCAACCTTCCCACCCACAATAACAAGCCATCAGCAATCAGAATCCTCCAGACCAGGATGAAGCTTGAACTTGGCTGCAAGATTACAATGAAGTTCTGGAACAAATTCTGAGCCCTGGGCCTTGACCCCGTTCTGAAAATTTCTCCTAAGGAAATTGCATTTAAACTCGGGTCCTTCAAGAGCTGGGACGCCAGGAATCAATTCTAAATCTATCCCAAGTTTCTATACAGGTGGGGTTCCGAGGGAGGGTCGTTGGAGGGGAGAGGGCGGAGGCGTGCCATGCGTCTTGAGGTTTTTTTCCCCTTGCATAAGAGACACACCTTTCCCACTGAGATTTAAATGTTCATCTGAGCTGGTTTGAGGTATATCCAATATCCTGACTTCCACGCTGTCTTCTGATGGGGATGACAGTCAACAAGAATAGAGGCAAGGTCCTCACCCATCAATATATCCTAAACTTGCCTGATCATACATATCGCCAGGGATCAGCATCTCCAGTCCCGCCCCACCTCCACTGAATTAATCTCCAGTGGGAGAGGCTGGGAATGGATTGTTTCAACAGGGAACCCAGACACCATTTTTACCGGGTTCCAACCACCCTCCGAGGCAGGTACTAGAATTATCCCATTTTGCAGATACAACACTGAGACGTGGGTGGCGGTGGTTCAGTGGTTCGTCCACTGTCACCATCACACAGCTTGTGAGGGGCAGAGGTGACTCCCATCTAGACATGCGAGTGCGTCCCCTGGCACCTGGGTACCCAGGGGCACCCACCCCCTTGGGGATCTCCGTTTTAGGGCTTGGGCTCCCCACCCAGGAGCCCCCTCTGTCCCGGTCGGGGGATCCCCTCCCGCAGAAGCCCGATCTTCCCGATCCTGTCGCCAGCGGGAGTCGGGGTGGCGGCCACTGACAACGAAAGTGAAACAAAGCTGGTCGCCGGGCGCGCACCCCCGCCGGCCCCGCGCGGACCTCCCAGGCCGGACGCCCCCGCCACGTCCAGCCCCCGCCCCGCCCCGCCGAGCCAGCCCCGGGGTCGCCTCCCCCTCCCCGGGGAGAACGGGCCACGGCCCCGCCGGGCGGGAACTGGCCGCCGGGCCCCACTCACCTCCGGCCTCCATGGAGGACGCGCGCGGCCCCCGCGGCAGGCGGCGGGCGCCTCAGCCCCCCGGGCCGCGGGCCCTCATGCCGCCCCCGCGCCGCCCGCCCTGGCCCGGCAGCCGCCGCCGCCCGGAGAGGCCATCAGCTGCTTCCCGTCACATGGCGGTGGGCGCGGGCGGAGACGCGCGGGGGCGGGGCGCTGGGGAAACGGAGGGAGGGGGTGCGGACGGGATAAAAACGGTGGGGAGGCAGCTGAGGGAAAAGATGGAAAATCGGGGGGGCGGTACGCTGACGGGATAAAAGCCCAGGGGTTGCTGAGGGGAAACGGGGGCGGGGAAGACGCGCGAACCAGATAAAAATGGGGCAGGGGTGGGGGAGGTGAGCGGAAACGGGGTGGGGCGCGAGCCGGAGAAAACCCAGGGGTTGTGCGGGGTCCTGAGGGGAACCAGCGCCGGATGAAAACGGGGAAGGGAGGGAGGTGAACTGGGCTGAGGGAAACCGGGGAAAGGGGAGCGACAGAAACCGGAGTAGGGGAAGCCGGGCTCAGGGGAAAAGGGGGTGTTGGAGAGTGGGTAGAGCCAGGCTGAGGGAAAAACCAAGCGGGGGAAGCGGCGATCCGGGGAAAACGGAGAGAGGGGGACTGAGGGCGGTGGGGGGAAGGGGAACCAAAGGGGCTGAAGCGAAGTCGAGGGGAGGGGCAGGTGAAAATGGAGCCATGCGAAGCCCGATGAGGGGGGAACGGGTAAAAATGGGGGCGGGAGAAATAGGGTGGAGGGAACACTGGCCGAGAAGAAACCTGGGGGAGAGCTGGGCTTAGGCGAAAATGCGGAGGGAGGGGGTGGAAGGAAAGTGTAATAACCGGGTGCTGGGGCTTGGGGGAGGACATGAATAAGAACGGGGGGGTGCGGCGAGGGTCAAGGCTAGGGTAAAACAAGGGGGGCCGCTCAATGGCTCTGGTAATGGGGGAGGGAAGTGAGGAGAAAACGGGCAGTGGGAAGAAGAGCGCAGGGTGAAAACCGGGGTGGGGGTGGGAACGAGATAAAAAACGGGGCAGGGGCGATTCGGAAGAAGACTGTCCCCTTAACTACCTACTGCGACAGCCTCTCCTGTCCCCGTCCCCCTGAGAAAGCTGCTCCCTGTGTACCTGCATAGCCTCAAGCAATGGCTCGCTTGGGTCAGACGCCCCCTTTCTAACATTCCAGGGCCAGGGCAAGAGTCATCATGGAGGCTTTTCCTGCCTGAAAGACCCCATTTCTTAGTTGTCCGGTCCCCAGTGGTGTCAGTGGCTTGGGGATTTCTTACTGAGCTCAGCTCATTGTCCTCAAAATGCCTCCCTTTACCCCCGACTCGAGCGCTTCCCTTTCCTGCTTTGAGTCCAAGCTCTTCCCGCGGTTCTTGGTGTCAGCTTCATTCAAGTCACTCTCGCGCTTCTCATTCCTTTCTCCCCGCCTTTCTTCACTTCCCTCCAAGTGCCGTCTCCATTTCCCGGTCACTGGTCCCAGAGCTCCGGATCGCAGTGGTTCCATTGTAAACTTCTTTGCTTTCTAACGCAACCTGTGTTTTCTGCGGTAACTGAGGTTCCCGTGTTCTTTTTCGCCATGGTCTCTCCGTTTTGATGTTTTGGTTTTTTTACCCAGGACCCTGTTTTATGAGCCCTGGGTACTTCCTTCTTGTGTCCCGTCCTTCTTGTGTCCCGTTTGGCCTCCTGCGTTACACTCCTGTTCACCCCGCTTGGCCGGTTTTTTTGTTGTTGTTTGTTTTTTTGAACCTGCCGGTTTCTCAGCCTCCCCGTTTTCCGCTGGCTACCTGTCCCTTCCTCGCCGCCCATTTTAACTTTAGCCTGTCCCGTTCTCACCCTTCATTTTCCACTGGGTATTTTTTATGTTTCCTAATTTTAAAAACGGACCAGCACACCCCTTCCTCTGGGTCTCCACTTTCTATCTCTGGCACCAGTGTCGGCCTCCTCCACCTCTGCTCCCATTTAATCGCTAATTTCCTGCCTCCTGAGGACCCCCGTTTTATTGTCCAGCCTCCCCCCTCCCACTTTTCTCTAATTTTCTGAGTCTCCATTTTTTGTCTTCCAAATTCCTTCGATTCCTGGAGACTTACAGGCCTCATTTTTATGTACACATCATGGAAAAGAATAAAAGGGTAAGGGCGCAGGGCACGATGGCTCATGCCTGTAATCCCAGCACTTTGGGAGGCCTAGGCGGGCAGAACACCTGAGGTCAGGAGTTTGAGACCAGCCTGGCCGATATGGCCAAACCCAATCTCTACTAAAAATACAAAAATTAGCTGGACATGGTGGCTGGCGCCTGTAAACCCAGCTATTTGGGAGACTGAGGCAGGAGAATCACTCGAACCCAGGAGGCAGAGGTTGCAGTGAGCTGAGATCTTGCCATTGCACTCCAGCCTGGGCGATACAGCAAGACTGTGTCTCAAGAAAAAAAAAAAAAAAGTGGGGCTGAGGCGAGAAGAAGAATATTGTTAACCAATTTTTAAAAAGCTAGTAAAAAAAAAATTTTTTTTGTCAAGTTCGTTTTTCCAAGTCTTTCAATTTACTAAGCAGGTCTCAATCAAGATCACAAAAGCACTTACTTAAAAATAGCTTTATTCCATTATCTTTTAAAAAATGCATATGATAACCTCAGGATTAATTTCTCCCAATCTCCCCCCACCACATCTTAAAATGTAAATAATGCAGAAGGAGCTGCTTTTTTTTCTTTGCAGCAGTTCCTGGCCAGTCCCAACGTGAGAAATATCAGTTGGCCCTTATTGCATCGTAATACATTTTACCTAGTAAGGATGATTTTCTAAGTCTCAGTGCATGGGTTATTGCAATTTTCCATCTTGTGTTTTCCTGCGGCAATTATGGGGCTTGTATGTGCTTGTGAGAATTGGAGCCAATATCAAAGCCACAGAATTGTGGCGGCTCCCTTCCCTGGGTCCACCAGGTTTTGAGAAAAACAAGAAAAAAGTCAGTTGCAATGGACCTGAAGTGTTTATCTTCCTGGTCCTGATAAATAGATCTCACAGTCTCTAAGTTAAAAATACATGCAGATAAGATTTTTTTTAAAGCACAGTGTAACAACTCGGACTTTGCCACACAAACTGTAATCTGCTGTCAACAAGCTTGTGGATTTGGGCATGGATCGTCTTAAAGAAGCCCGAATTCTTCAAAAATCCTTAAAACTTGAAGACCTGGATTTTACCTGACCCAGGATATTAATGTGCACACAGGATTCAGATATGTGACGGCAGTCACAGCTCAGCTGGTCAAAGGTTTATAGTGTTTGGCACCAGGACCATGAAGCTCCCATTTGGTAGTGGAAAAACGCTCAAATATTTCCTATCAACAGATGTGTGTGCAAGAGAAGAGGAAGTTGTGGAAAATATCCCAGTGATCTTACAAAACATTCTCTGTGTTCCCAGTTAGGGTTTTTTTTTTTTTCACCTCAACAGTTTTTGTGTTTTCTTTTTTTAATCTTGTTGCCTCTGAGTAGTAGACTCTTAAGTTCTGGAATTTGGTTGCCAAAGACTCTAAAGGAGAGACTCACTCAGTATTCAGTGACTTTAGAAGCAAGCCGAGTATCTCATTCTAAACTGACACTGATTTACACTGTTGAGAATGGTTAAGTACGTGGGTGCCTTGCAGCAAAAGACAAAAAGCCAAAAGCCAGTAGAACTGCAATTCACAGCTATTCCTGAGGGGTGCACATTGCAGCCCACTCTTGAGCTCCCCAGTGTTCTGAGCAGGGGACAGGGCATACTTCTAGTGATTTGCTTAGTTTAGTTCCTTCATCCAAGAAAACAGACCTTCCCCAACCACACCTGCAGGGTTACTTCAGACAACCAGCTTCTCATATAGAGTCCCAGTTCCTAGAATTAGAGAAAGGAAGTTCCCCTTTAAGCCCTAGGTCCGGCCCACTAGAGCAGATACGCAACATTAAAGAGTGCAAATTCAAGTAAGTTTTTCATATTTAACAAACATCCACTGCATCCTTACAAGATCCTTGACTTTAAGAAATTTATATGAAATCAGAAAACTTAAATATTGAAACTATACAAGGATCTACTGGAAGCATCAGCAGGCTAAACTCATCACATGGTATTTTCATTCCAAATTTAGTGTTATTGATCAGTGTACCCTCAGAATATCCTTAAGAAGCAGGAAGGAAACAAGTTTTCCTCTTCCCATTTCCAAGATTGAGAAACAGTCCAGATGAGCTGGTTTGCCCAAGCAGTTCTTATCACCAGATACTCCGTTATTAAACATGTCTCCTGCCTTCTTTGAAAGCAACAGGAGAAATGAAGCATAGGAAAGTCTGCAAGCTAATAGTGTATCACCTAGGAGGCTTGTATATAAATATGAAGCTCTGCAAAATGTGGTTATAATGAAAGGCACTTCCTATTACCAGCTCCCTAACTCTTTTTAAAAGAATTCTATCTCCAGGGAAATAAAAATGGTTAAGACAGTGCTGATATGCTTAGTTTAGTTCCTTCATCCAAGAAAACAGACCTTCCCCAACAACACCTTCAGGGTTACTTCAGACAACCAGCTTCTCATTTTAGAGTCCCAGTTCCTAGAATTGGAGAAAGGAAGTTCCCCTTTAAGCCCTAGGTCCTGCCCACTAGAGCAGATACTCAATATTAAATAGTACAAATTCAAGTCAGATTTTCATATTTAGCAGGTGATCTTACAAAGATGTTTTTCAATAAATGGATTATGTTTTTCAATGAATGGATCTTACAAAGATGTTTTTCAATAAATGGAAGGAAAGATGTGTGTGCTTGGTTTTTTTGCTGAGACCCAAATGTTGCTAGTGCAAGCCCCCGCCAGGGGTACAGGTCGAGTCAAAGCTGAATGAAGAGCTCATCTTCAGTGTAGCTTTCCGAGCTTTCCGAACGAGATGACAATAAGTGAGCAATTTCCTCATCTATTTTATAGGTGAGGAAATTGAGGCCAAGAGACAGACAGATAAAGAATCGTGCCCTAGCCCATGAAAGAAGGAAGCAACAGAGCCCAGATTCGACTTCAGGTGTTTCTAACTCCAAAGCCTGAACCAAACTGCCTTCCTCTGATTGGCATTGGTACCTGGAACTTCACCTGTTCCAAGGAATTGATATTTGCATGGTGGCACGGCTGAGGCAGGAGAATCGGTTGAATCCGGGAGGTGGAGGTTGTGGTGAGCCGAGATCGTGCCATTGCACTCCAGCCCGGGCAATAGAGGGAAACTCAGTCTCAAAAAAAAAAAAAAAAAAAAAGTGGCAAAAGGCACCAAGACCCAGTGCTTCCCTGACCTCTGCTCCCTCCAAATAAGCATCTATCACAGTAGATCAACCTGGATAAAGCCAGGGTTCACAGCAGAAGTGGCACCTCAGACACCAAAGCAGCCTTCCTTCTCAAAGCTTTTAAACATCATCGGGAAAACTTAGAGCAAATCAAACCAACGTTTTTCAATAAATGGAAGGAAAGATGTGTGTGCTTGGTTTTGTTTTTTGCTGAGACCCAAATGTTGCTAGTGCAAGCCCCGGCCAGGGGTGTGCAGGTCGAGTCAAAGCTGAATGAAGATCTCATCTTCAGTGTAGCTTTCCAAGCTTTCCAAGCAAGACAACCATGGACCATCCTCTTCTTCAGACTGGCCTGTCTTCTTCTTGAACAATGTCACTTTGCTCCTCACTGCTGTCATCTGCACAGGGGGGAAATAAACCCAATGCTTTGTAATCAGAGTGTGATCCTATTTCAACCATCATTCATCAATCATCTCAGTGATTTCTAGTCCTTTCCTGGTGAGTCACAGAATGGGATCTCATGGAGAAGAAGGTGGGGTAGGGTATGTTTTCCCCTTTTCACCTGTTTTCTACATTCAAAACCTCTAGGCATGCTTGATACCAGCCATCCTTCATGTCCTCTGCTCATGCCCCTGCCCTCACCTGAAACACCCTCTCTCCTTTCTGCTTATTCCAGCTCAGCCGTCCTAAAGCCTTGCTTCATGTCCACCTCTTCCATAAAGCTTCCCCTGACCAGTGCACCTCTCCAGGCTTTTATCTTTCTCTGAGGTCCTATAATTTTTGGTTCAGTGGCACCATCTCAGCTCACTGCAGCCTCGACTTCCTAGGCTCAGGGGATTCTCCCACCTCAGCCTCCCAAGTAGCTGGGGCTACAGGTACATGCCACCATACCCAGCTAATTTTTTGTACTCTTAGTAGAGACGGGTTTTGCCATGTTGCTGAGGCTGGTCTCAAACTCCTGGGCTCCAGTGATCCACCCACTTTGGCCTCCCAAAGTGCTGGGATTACAGGCATGAGCCACCGCACCTATAATTTTTAAATATTGTCCATCAGGCAATTAATCAAATATCTTTCTGCAACAGCTCTTCTACTGCTCTCTCAAAGTGTTGGTTCAGTCTTGCTCCTGTTTCCATTTCCCCTGTGGGTTTTAGTTTGTTCACCTAAACTGGTTTTTGTTTTTTTTTTTTGAGACAGAGTCTCACTCTGTCACCCAAGCTGAAGTGCAGTGGCTCAATCTCAGCTCACTGCAGCCTCCGTCTCCCGGGTTCAAGTGATTCTCCTGCCTCAGCCTCCGAAGTAGCTGGAATTACATGCACCTACCATGCCCAGCTAATTTTTGTATTTTTAATAGAGATGGGGGATCGCACCATGTTGGCCAGGCTGGTCTCAAACTCCTGACCTCAAATGATACACCTACCTCAGCCTCCCAAAATGCTGGGATTATAGGCGTGAGCCACTGCACCCGGCCTGAACTGGTCTTGTAAAGCTCCCTACATGAAGACACTACCAGTTTCTCTTTTCTGTTCTCCCACAATGCCAATATTGTGCCTACCCTAGACCAGGACCTTGATAAGAGTTTGTCAATTTGATTTTCATGTTAGTAGTTGATAGTAGTCTCAGGTTCCAGACTAAAGTTTAGCTATCTTCCCCAGCCTTTACAAAACCAAACTCACCCCTTAGAGATTTCCTGCTGAGAAGCTCACTGCAGCAGTTCAGAGGTTTGTGGGCTTTTTTTGTTTTTTTTGTTTGTTTGTTTGTTTTTTGAGACAGGTGTCCCACTGCTGCCCAGACTGGAGTGCAGTGGCGTGATCATAGCTCACTGCAGCCTGGACCTCCTACACTCAAGTGATCCTCTAGCCTCAGCCTCCAAAGTAGCTGGGATCACAAGTGCACACCACCATGCCTGGCTAATTTTTATTTCTTTCTTTCTTTCTTTTTTTTTTCTGTAGAGACAGAGTGTCACTATGTTGCCCAGGCTAGTCTCGAACTTCTGGGCTCAAGTGATCTTCCCGCCTTGGCCTCCCAAAATGCTGGGATTATAGGCATGAGCCAACATGCCTTTCTTTGTTTTCTGTTTATTTGTTTGTTTAAGGAAAAAGAGCTTACCTTGTAGATCCTGGAATCCATTTCCCATCTGTTCTATGTTCCCATTCACCAAGGCGGTCACTCTGTGAATGTGGTCCTGCTTAGGTATTTCTTTTGGCAACTCCTCTCTCTCGTGTGCTTCCTCCTCTTCCTCTACCGCAGCATCTTCCTCCTCCTCCTCCTCTTCTGAATCCACCAAAACCATGACATCATCCATGTTTTGTCCCCTAATTTCCAAAAGGGAAAAAATAATCAAGAAGATTTCCTATTTTTCCCAACTTCAGCCCTCACTGAATAGGAAACACTAGATTTTTTGCGACCCCATTAGTAATATGGAAAATTCCTCATGCACTCAGCTTGGTGAAGTAATGAGATGATGGTGTGGTAACCGCAGAGAGAGATGCTGCCACAAATTGCTTCAGATGATGGTATCTCATGCTGGGTTTGTTCTATTACTCCCTTGCTCCTCGGGCAGGTGACCATGTCCCAGGCATCTACCATTTCATGTCCCCTTACAGCAGATAGACAAATGTTTTTCCTTTTCGGAAATGCCCTCATTCTGCTCTACTTACCGAAATCTGTCCCCCTCCTCATTTTGGAAGACACAAGTAAAGTCCTCTCTCTCCCGCTAAAGACCTAAATTAATGATTGCATTTAGCGTCCACACTGTAGCTTATTTACTGTCAGCTCACTAGCTCTGCCTACCCAGCCAGACTTTGCATTTCAGACTATACATTTCTTTTTCTTTTTTTTTTTTTTTTTTCTTTTTCAAGATGGAGTCTTGCTCTGTTGCCCAGGCTGGAGTGCAGTGGGGCGATATTGGCCCACTGCAACCTCCACCTCCTGGGTGCAAGCAATTCTCCTGCCTCTGCCACCCAAGTAGCTGGGACTAAAGGCATGCGCCACCACATCTGGCTAATTTTTGTATTTTTAGTAGAGATGTGGTTTCAGCATGTTGGCTAGGCTGGTCACTAATGCCTGGCCTCAAGTGATCCACCCACCTTGGCCTCCCAGAGTGCTGGGATTATAGTCATGAGCCACCGTGCCCAGCCTGGACTGTGCATTTCTTCTTTTTTCTTTTTTTGAGACAGAGTTTCGTTCTTGTTGCCCAGGCTGAAGTGCAATGGCACAATCTTAGCTCACTGCAACCTCCGCCTCCCAGGTTCAAGTAATTCTCCTGCTTCAACCTCCCGAGTAGCTGGGATTACAGGCATGCGCCACCACACCTGGCTGATTTTTTGTATTTTTAGAAGAGACGGGGTTTCACCATGTTGGTCAGGCTGGTCTCGAACTTCCAACCTCAGGTGATCCACCCACCTCAGCCTCCCAAAGTGCTGGGATTACAGGCATGAGCCACCGCACCCGGCAAAACAAACTTTTTTTTTTTCAGACGGAGTTTCACTCTTGCTGCCCAGGCTACAGTGCAGTGGCGAGATGTCGGCTCACCACAACCTCCGCCCCCTGGGTTCAAGCGATTTTCCTGCCTCAGCCTCCTGAGTAGCTGGGATTACAGGGATGTGCCACCACGCCCGGCTAATTTTGTATTTTTAGTAGAGACGGGGTTTCTCCATGTTGGTCAGGCTGGTCTCAAACTCCCGACCTCAGGTGATCTGCCCGCCTTGGCTTCCCAAAGTGCTGGGATTACAGGCGTGAGCCACCGTACCCAGCCTGGACTATGCATTTCTTGAGGAAGAAAGAATGAAAGCACAGGTCAGTCACCTGCCCGAGGAGCTGTGTTACATTCTCATTTAATCTTCACAAACCCCTTGGTGAAACAGATCAGGAGACTAAGGCTCAGAGAAGGTCAGGGATTTTCTCTGGGTACAGGGCTTGGGAATGGCACAGCTGTCATTTGAACCCAGGTCCAATAGTCTCAATGCCGTCTCCTCCTATACCACACTGATGCCTCTGGTGAGAAACAAGCCCAGGGAATGACAGACTTACTGAGAGAATGGCCCTCCAATACAGGGCAGTAAAGCTAATGTTTTGCTACGAAAAATGGTCCCAGAACAATAACATCCTGTTGTTATGAATAGGTAAAGAACTGTTTTTCCATAGGATCACAGAGAAGAGTACTCTGCTCCCACCCAGAATCTCCTTAGGAAATGTAATACACAAGTTCCATTTGGTTCCTTTGCCCCTACTGGGGTTTCCTTTTGGGAGGGGGTTCTAGGCATGCTCATAGTAGTCCTCTAAAACACTGTAAAACTGGCTGGGTTTGGTGGCTCATGCCTGTAATCCCAGCACTTTGGGAGGCCGAGGTGGGCAGATCACTTGAGGACAGGAGTTCAAGACTAGCCTGGCCAACATGGTGAAACCCCGTCTCTACTAAAAATACAAAAATTAGCCAGGCGTGGTGGTGCACACCTGTAATTCCAGCTACTCGGAAGGCTGAGGCAAGAGAATGGCCTCAACCCAGGAAGCAGGGACTGCGGTGAGCCGACATCGCGCCATTGCACTCCAGCCTGAGCAAGAGAGCGAGATTCTGTCTCAAAAAACAAAAAACAAACAAAACAAAACAAAACAAAAAACTCTAAGACCATGATTGATTCTTTCTTTTAGCTCTTTTTAGAAAAAAATGTACACACTGTCTTTCTGTCTCAATGACAGACCTGCAATGTGTCCAGCCCTGAGGTTTGGTGTTGTCAAAGAACACAGACTTTGGAATTGATTAGACCTGGACCTGAAGGAAGGCACTGCTGCTTTCTTCCAGAATGAGCTTGCAGAAATTACTTCACTGAGCCTCCATCCCCTTATCTGGAAAATGGAGACGTCACCACCACCCTGAGGGGATGATGAAAGGGTTTATAAGAATACCCGATGAAACCCCTACACCAGTGTCTAGTACATTGTAGGTCCTCAGTGGTAGTTGCTATTATTGTTCTTATGAAAGGAAGGGAACAAAACAGAAGTGAAGACAGATGGTGGGAATGGGTTTGAGTCTAGGGAACACTCACCTGAAAGTGTTTCCTACTGAGGAGAGAAAGGAAAAACCATTAATATCCAGTAACAGCCACTTCAACCTCACAGGTTCTTATTCAGGCTAACATTTACCAGAGGAACAAATAAGAAAACTGACTCAATGTGACAGGTGATAGGGTGTCCCGGGATGGTACCTAGATGACTTATTACCGTACATCTCGACCCAACGAAGAAGCCCAGAGAACAGAACTTCAGGTGGGCGCATGACAGGGGCCAACCTTCCCCAACCCGCACCTTTTCAAAAGCCTGGAAGAGGCTAAGGGACCCAGGGAGCCCTTACCTTTCCAGCAGAAGACAGGGCTGTAATACAACAGAAGCCCTGAGATAATGGCCAGTCCCAGCAGAAGGAGACTCACAATGGTTCCCACAATCCCCCCGATATTTAAAGGTTCTGTAAAGACAAATCACACCGTTGATTCTTCCATCAGATATGTGTGCAAATAGAACAACACCTCCCTTTCTCTGCGTGGATCCAGTTCTTGTCTTATCTTGATTGCTGACTTTGGGTACCGCTTATGACCTGTCTGTAATGCCAGATAAATATTTTATCACCCAACCTCTGAGAGTTTGTGGGGATGAGATGGAGCAGGGAATGTGAAAAAACAATGGAAAGTTAAAATCTCTGTCGGCCGGGCGCGGTGGCTCAAGCCTGTAATCCCAGCACTTTGGGAGGCCGAGGGAGAATTGCTTGAGCCTAGGAGTTTAAGACCAGCCTGGACAACACAGCAAGACCCCATCTCTACAAAAAAAAAGAAATTAGCCTGAAATGGTGGCACATACCTGTATTCTCAGCTACTTGGGAGGCTGAGGCGAGAGAATCACATGAGCCCAGGTGGTTGAGGCTGCAGTGAGGTAATTGTGCCACAGTAGTCTAGCCTGGGCACTAGAATGAGACCCTGTCTCAAAAAGATATAAACTTTTTAAAAAATTAGACAAAGTCACTCTGAGACCATGATGGAGCAAGACACAAAGAAGCACATCTGAACACAGACAAAACGTGAACACTGGCCGGGCGCGGTGGCTCAAGCCTGTAATCCCAGCACTTTGGGAGGCCGAGACGGGCGGATCACGAGGTCAGGAGATCGAGACCATCCTGGCTAACACGGTGAAACCCCGTCTCTACTAAAAATACAAAAACTAGCCGGGCGAGGTGGCGGGTGCCTGTAGTCCCAGCTACTCGGGAGGCTGAGGCAGGAGAATGGCATAAACCCGGGAGGCGGAGCTTGCAGTGAGCTGAGATCCGGCCACTGCACTCCAGTCCGGGTGACAGAGCAAGACTCTGCCTCAAAAAAAAAAAAAAAAAATCTCTCTGTCTACCAAACATTGAGACTATTTATAAGGCCATGGTAAGTAAGAGTGTGAGAGTTATCAATGCCATGATAAACAGAGTGATCCATGGAACAGAACAGAGAATCCAGGAACACGTCCACACGTAAATATACTTGATATATGACAGGGTATTGAGCAAAGGAAGCACTATTTAAGAATTGGTACTAGAGCCTGGGCATGGTGGCTCACACCTGTAATCCCAGCACTTTGGGAGGCTGAAGAGGGCGGATCACCTGAAGTCAGGAGTTTGAGACCAGCTTGACCAACATGGTAAAACCCTATCTGTACTAAAAATACAAAACTAGCCAAGTGTGGTGGTGCATGCCTATAATCCCAGCTCCTCAGGAGGCTGAGGCATGAGAATCGCATAAACCCAGTAGGTGGGGGTTGCAGTGAGCCAAAATCACGCCATTGCACTCCAGCCTGGGCAACAAGAGTGAAATTCTGTCTCAGAAAAAGAAAGAAAGGGGAGGGGAGGTGTGGGAAGGGAAGGGCAAGGAAAGAAAAGAAGGAAGGAAAGGGAAAAGGGAGATGAAAAGGGGAAAGGGAGAAGGGAAGGGAAGAAAGAAAGAGGCCAGGTGTGGTGGCTCATGCCTGTAATCTCAACACTTTGGGAGGCTGAGATGGGAGGATCACTTGAGCCCAGGAGTTCAAGGCCAACCTGGTCAACATGGAGAGGCCGCATTTCTATAAAAAATAAAAAGAAAGAAGTATAGACATCTATAGTAAAAATTAAAATTCAGGACCATGGTTACCTTTCAAGAGGGGCCCAGGACTAGGCCTACAGGGAGGGTTCCCAGGTAGAATTCAGTATGCCCAGTGAAATTTGGATTTCAGATAAACAATGAATAGTTTTTCAGTGTAAGTATGTCCCATGAAATATCTGGAATACACTTATACTAAAAAAAAAAAAAAAAAAAAAAAAATTATTTTTCTAAACTCAAATTTAAGCAGGCATGCTGTTTTTCAAGTTCTATTTGTTATTTTCTTCTCTTTGAGATGGAGTCTTGCTCTGTCGCCCAAGCTGGAGTGCAGTGGCGCAATCTTGGCTCACTGCAACCTTCACCTCCCGCTCTGTCGCCCAAGCTGGAGCGCAGTGGCGCGATCTCGGCTCACTGCAGCCTTCACCTCCCAGGTTCCGGTGATTCTGCCTCAGCCTTCCAAGTAACTAGGATTATAGGCACCTGCCACCATGCCCAGTTAATGGTCTCCAACTCCCAACCTCAGGTGATCTGCCCATCTCAGCCTCCCAAGTAATTCTGTTTTTTTACTAGCGATGGGGTTTCACCATATTGGCCAGGCTGGTCTCGAACTCCTGGCCTCAACTGATCCACGCACCTCGGCCTCCCAAAGTGCTGGGATTACAGGCGTGAGCCGCTGCGCTCAGTCCTATTGTTGTTTCCAAATCTGGCCCTGAGACATACAAGTAACCTAATGCATATTGGCACTATTCTATATCCTAAATGGGATGACAGTTTCTTAGGTGTTCCTTTTGCTGTTATGCTTCACAACTGATACACACTAGATATCTATTCTTTGGTGTGTATAGATAGTATGTAATTTTTGCTATCTATGTAAATATTAGTGAGTTTAGGGTTGGATAATAATTTATTCCAGCTATCTTGTCAAGTCATAAGCAAGCAGATATGCCTTCTCCCAGTTGGCAGTGACCCACATGCAGGGAGGCACCAGGCTGTGCCCATGCTGGTGCTGGGTGCTCTGAAGCTCTGAACCCTCCTCCTTCAGGCTCAGTTCCACCACTCACCTTTCACACTCAGCCAGATTTCCACCTCCCTCACCCCTACAGGGCTGTCAGCCCGGCAGACGTAGTAGCCCTCATCCAGGTCCTGGGAGCAGTTGTGGATGGTGAGGGTGGAGTTCTGGCCGTCCTGGGTAATGAGATGGCGGCTGCTGGGCTGGATGACCACCTCAGGCTGGGTAAGGTTCCTCAGCCACAGGATCTTGGCAGGGGGGTAGGCCCCAGACACCTGGCAAGTAAGTGTCACATTGCCCCCAATGAAGCAAGTCTTCATGGGCTCAGAGAGAAGGGAGGGACCCCCTGGTGATCAGAAGGTAAAGAAAGACAAATGTTAGAGATTCAAGTCATGAAATGAGATCTGCAAGAAAACTACAGTAGTCTTTTTTTTTTTGAGATGGAGTTTTTGCTCTGTTGCCCAGGCTGGAGGGCAGTGGCGCGATCTCAGCTCACTACAACCTCTGCCTACCTCTGCCTCCCTCTCGGGTTCAAGCAATTCTCCTGCCTCAGCCTCCCGAGCTGGGATTACAGGCGTGTGCCACCACACGTGGCTAATTTTTGTATTTTTAGTAGAGACAGGGTTTCACCATGTTGCCCAGACTGGTCTCAAACTCTCAAGCTCAGGTGATCTGCCCATCTCAGCCTCTTCCAAAGTGCTAGGATTACAGGCATGACCCACCGCATCCGGCCCCAGTCCCCTTTATCCATGATTTCACTTTCTGAGGTTTCACTACAGTCCAAAAATATTAAATGGAAAATTCCAGAAATAAACTTTTTTTTTTTTTTTTTTTTTGAGACGGAGTCTCACTCTGTCACCCAGGCTGGAGTGCAGTGGTGCAATCTCGGCTCACTGCAATCTCTGCCTCCTGAGTTCAAGAGATTCTCCTGCCTCAGCCTCCCGAGTAGCTGGGATTACAGGCGTGAGCTACCACGCCCGGCTAATTTTTGTATTTTTAGTAGAGACGGGGTTTCACCATATTGGCCAGGCTAATTTCGAACGTCTGCCTCAGCCTCCCGAAGTGTTGGGATTACAGGTGTGAGCCATCATGCCCGGCCAGTTCATAAACTTTTTATCTTTTCTTTTTTTGCAGTACTTCCAATATTCACAATTTCCTGAGTTTTAAACTGCACACTGTTCTGAGTTGCGTGATGAAATCTCGCACCATCCTGAATGAGCCTTTCTTCATCACAAGAAGGCTGAGTAGATATTTTGAGAGAAAGATTACATTCACATAATTTTTATTACCGTACATTGTTATACTTGTCTATTTTTTATTAGTTACTATTGTTAATCTCTTATTGTGCCTAATGTATAAATTAACCTTATCATAAGTATTTATGTATAGGAAAAAGCATAGTACATATAGGGTTCAGTGCTACCCATGGTTTCAGGCATCCACTGGGGATCTTGGAACATATCCCTCATGGATAAGCGAGGAGCACTACCTTTCCTTCCTAATGAAGCAACTCCAGAAATTTTTTATTTTTTATTTTTATTTTTTTCTGAGACAAGGTCTTGTTCAGTTGCCCAGGCTGGAGTGCAGTGCCATGATCTTGGCTCACTGCAACCTCCGCCTCCCAGATTCAAGCAATTCTCATGCCTCAGCCTCCCAAGTAGCTGGGATTACAGGTGCCCGCCACCATGCCCAGCTAATTTTTATACTTTTAGTAGAAACAGGGTTTCACCGTGTTGGTCAGGCTGGTCTCGAACTCCTGACCTCAAATGATCTGTCCACCTTGGCCTCCCAAAGTGCTGGGATTACAGGCATGAGCCACCGCACCTGGCCAACTCCAGAAATTTCTGTACCACACCTGGTCTTACATAATAATAAGCCTAACATTAACTAAGCATTTACTGCGGACAAGGCACTGTTACACATATTAACCCAATTCACTCTCACAGCAACCCTGTTATTATGCCCATTTTGCAGATAAGGAAACTGGGGCACAGAGAAAGTTAAGTAATTTGCTCAATGCTACAGAACTAAATAGGAAATGCAGCTAGGATACAGAGTGATCAACTGTCCCGGTCTGTCCAGGACGTGGAGTTTTCCCAGGATGTGGAGTTTTCAGTCCTAAAACCAGGAGAGTTCTGGGCAAACCAGGATAAACTGGTTCCTGTATCCACAAGCTTTCCTTCTATGCTATATACTACTACATATAAAAACTGTACTGATCACGGCCGGGCGCGGTGGCTCAAGCCTGTAATCCCAGCACTTTGGGAGGCCGAGACAGGCGGATCACGAGGTCAGGAGATCGAGACCATCCTGGCTAACACGGTGAAACCCCGTTTCTACTAAAAAATACAAAAATCTAGCCGGGCGAGGTGGCGGGCGCCTGTAGTCCCAGCTACTCTGGAGGCTGAGGCAGGAGAATGGCGTAAATCCGGGAGGCGGAGCTTGCAGTGAGCTGAGATCTGGCCACTGTACTCCAGCCCCGGCAACAGAGCGAGACTCCGTCTCAAAATAAAAAAAAATAAAAAAAAATAAAAAAATAAAAAAACTGTACTGATCACATAAAAAATGGACACATATCTAACAAGTATTTCAAGGGCACAAGAGGGCAGCTGTATTTGTTTCCAATTGCTGATGTAACAGATTGTGACAAACTTAGTAGCCTGAAGCACATTTATTCTCTTACAGTTCTGGAGGCCAGGAGTCTGGAATGATCTTACATCAAGGTTAACATCAAGGTGTTGGCAGAGCTGTTTCCTTCTGGACGCTCTAGAGCAAGCTTGTGCAACCCGCAGTCTGTGGGCCAAATTCAGCCCAGGATGGCTATGAATGTGAGGACATGTTTGCTTCTCTGTGGAGATGGATATCATGAAAATTATGCACGGACCCTTTTTTTTTTCGCTCATCACCTATTGTTAGTGTTAGTGTTCGTGTGAAATCCACTCCCATCATCCAATTACCTCCCACCAGGTCCCTCCACCAATATTGGGAGTTACAATTCAACATGAGATTTGGGTGGGGACACAAAGTCAAACCATATCATGGGGTTTCGCTGTGTTGCCCAGGCTGGTCTCAAACTCCTAGGCCCAAGCAATCTGCCCATCCTCGGCCTCCCAAAGTGCTGGGATTATAGGCATGAGCCACTACACCTGACTGATCCTGGTGCTTCTCATCTCCCTTAACTTCCCCCCTCCCCCCCTTTTTTTTTGAGACAGAGTTTCACTCTGTCACCCAGGCCTGGAGTGCGGAGGCACAATATTGGCTCACTGCAGCCTCAACCTCCTAGATCAGCCGCCCCAGTAGCTGGGATTATAGGTGCATACCACCATGCCCAGCTACCTGATTTATTTTTTATTTTTTGTAGAAACAAGGTCTGTGTTACCCAGGCTGGTCTCGAATTTGTAGCTTCAAGCTATCCTCCCACCTCTGACTCCCAAAGTGCTGGGATTACAGGCGTGAGCCACCATGCTGGGCCTTCTCTCTTCTTACAAAGAAATACACCAGTCATTGAATTACAGCCCACTCTAATCCAGTATGACCTTATCTTAGCTTGATTCTATCTGCAAAGACTCTTTCCGAATAAAGTCATATCCACAGGTATTAGGGTTTGGACTTGAAGACTTGAACATACCTATTGCGGGGACACAACTGAACCCCCAACCTCCATCCAGCTTTATCAGTATTTTACACACAACGCCCCGGCCACACGGGTCTTCTCTCGGGTCCTCAAATGCCAAATTTGTTTCCACCTCAGGGCCTCTGCGTTTGCTATTGCCTCTGCCAGGAACATTCAGACCACAGTCTTCACCTAGCCAGCTCCTTCTCATTCTAAGGATAGATTACCACCTCAAGGAGACCTCCCTGCCACCCTAGGAAAAGTGTCCCTCTTCTTATAAAGATCTCTCTTTTATACATACCATTTTATTATCCTCATAATTATTATCATATCTGGACCTATCTTACTTGTTTCTGTACTTTCTGTCTTCCTTCTACCTCCATGCCACCCAGGATATAAGCTCTGTGAAAGAGGAATGGTTATGGTTTTAAAAATATGTACAGATATTGTCTGACACTCCTACCTTCAAAAAGTGGTGACTAATTCTCCCCAGTTCTCTTGAATGTGGGCTGGACTCATTTCTAATACACAGAGTGTGGCAGAAGGGATCCCATGTAACTCCTGAGGCTAGGTCATAGAAAGGATAGCATCAGCTTGACTCACTCCATCTTGGATCATCTGCTCTGGGGGAAGCCAGCCGCCATGTTGGAAGGACACTCAAGGAGACTTATGGAGAATCCCACATGGAGAAGAAATAGTTGCCAGGCATGGGAGTGAGGACTTCAAAAGTGATTTCAGCCCCCCAACCCTCAAATCTTCCGGCTGACACCCCAGACATATAGAGCCAAGACAAACCGTCCCCAATGCCCACTGTGCCCTGTCTGAATTCCTGACCCACAGAAATAGTCAGATAATAAATGGTTATTCTTGTTTTAAGCCACTATGTTTGAGAGTAATTTGTTACATAACTAGATGCTATAGTTTGAACGTTTGTCCCCTCCAAATCTCATGTTTAAATTTGATCCTCAACGTTAGAGGTAAGGCCTAATGGAAGGTATTTGGATAAGTGAATTCTCATTCTATTAGCTTGGTGCAAAAGTAATTACAATTTTTGTCATTATTTTCTTTTATTTTTTTGAGATGGAGTCTTGCTCTGTCGCCTAGGCTGGGGTGCAGTGGCGTGATCTCGGCTCACTGAAAGCTCTGCCTCCCGGGTTCACGCCATTCTCCTGCCTCAGCCTCCCGAGTAGCTGGGACTATAGGCACCTGCCACCACGCATGGCTAATTTTTTTTTTTTTTGTATTTTTAGTAGGGACGGGGTTTCACTGTGTTGGACAGGATGGTCTCGATCTCCTGACCTCATGATCCACCCACTTCGGCCTCCCAAGGTGCTGGGATTACAGGCATGAGCCACCATGCCGGGCCTATCATTACTTTCAATGGCAAAACCACAGTCACTTTTGAACCAACCTAATATTAGCGCTGGTTGTTTTTTTTTGTTTTGTTTTGTTTTTTGAGATGGCATCTCGCTGTGTCACCCAGGCTGGAGTGCAGTGGCACAATCTTGCTCACTGCAACCTCCGCTTCCTGGTTTCAAGCGATTCTCCTGCGTTAGCCTCCCGAGTAGCTGGGATTACAGGCACGCACCACCATGCCTGATTAATTTTTGTATTTTTAGTAGAGATGGGTTTCATCATGTGGCCAGGCTGGTCTCAGACTCCTGACCTGAAGTGATCTACCAGCCTTGGCCTCCCAAAGTGCTGAGATTACAGGCGTGAGCTACCGTGCCCAGCAAGCACTGGTTGTTAAAAAGGGCCTGGCACCTCCCTTCTCTCTTGGTTCCTCTTTCACTATGGATCTCTGCACAAGCTGGCTCCCCTTTTCCTTCTGTCATGAGCAGTAGTGGCCTGATGCTGTCACCAGAAGCCAAGCAGATGCTGGTGCCATGTTTCTTGCACAGCCTATGGAACTATGAGCAAATGAACTAATTTTCGGCGAGCCCCGGTGGCTCACACCTGCAATCCCAGCACTTTAGGAGGCTGAAGCAGGTGGATCACTTGAGGTCAGGAGTTCGAGACCAGCCTGGCCAACATGATGAAACCCCATTTCTACTAAAAATACAAAAATTAGCCAGGCATGGTGGTGCATGCCTTTAGTCCCAGCTACTCAGGAGGCTGAGGTAGGAGAATCACTGGAACCTGCGAGGTGGAGGTTGCAGTGAGTCAAGATTGTGCCACCGCACTCCAGTCTGGGCAACAGAGCGAGACTCTGTCTCAAAAAAAAAAACAAAAACAAACAAACAAACAAACAAAAAACAATTTTCTTTATAAACTACCCAGCCTCAGGTATTCCTTTACAGCAACAGTAAATGGACAGACACAAAAGATGATGAACCTCGTCTGTCTTGTTCACTGCTCCATCCTCAGCACCTAGAAACTGTACCTGGCACATAGCACGTGCCCAATTAGTATCTGTCAAGTGGAAAATAGCTTGGACTAGAACGAAGAAGCTTGAGTGAAGCATCTCTAAAGTTTGAAAGGAATGAAACATAAAGAAAAAGAAAGGAAGAAAGGGAAGGAATTCAGTCCACTCTGACATCCTGGGATTTCTTTCTCAGAAGAACTCTCAAATGCTTCTCCCAGGAGAAAGGAAGGCAGGTGAACTCCCAACCCCAAGACAAAGCAAAACAGACTCACTAATCTGCACCACGCAGCTGGCGCCCGACTCTGGCCCGACTACGTGGCTTGTAACACACTTGAACTTCTTGCCATCCGACAGCTGGGATTCGCTCAGCATTTCCACCCCCAGCTTTGACTTGCCCACGATTATACCTCCTGGCTCTTCTATCCAGAGGAAGTCAGGGTCAGGGTATCCCCCATCCCAGCGACAGGTGAGCTGCAGCATGAACGATCCTGATGCCATCTGTGCCCAGCACTGGGGAGCTGATGGAGGGGGGTCTGCAAAACACCAGAGGAGAGCATGGGCTGAATCACAGACTCTAGGATCAGCCACTTGGCTGACTCTAAGGATGGCAGAACCAGGGTCTCAGAGAGACATCAACCCCAGTTAGTGTCAGTGTCTAATAGCTCCTAGCACAAATTCATGCCTGACAACAGTCAGGTTTCCTCTGTTGGGTGTTAAATATCTGGGGACCTGGGTCTCATTCGCCTTTGTATTTCTTTTTTTTTTTGAGACAGAGTTTCACTCTTGTCGCCCAGGCTGGAGTGCAGTGGCACGATCTCGGCTCACTGCAACCTCTGCCTCCCAGGTTCAAGCAATTCTCCTGCCTCAGACTCCCAAGTAGCTGGCATTACAGGCATGCGCCACCACGCCCTGCTAATTTTTGTATTTTTAGTAGAGACAGGGTTTTGCCATGTTGGTCAGGCTGGTCTTGAACTCCTGACTTCAGGTGATCCACCTGCCTTAGCCTTCCAAAGTGTTGGGATTACAGGTGTGAGCCACCACGCCCAGCCTCGCCTTTGCATTTCTTATTTATTTTTTAATTTTTTTTTTTTTTTAATAGAGACACAGTTTTGCCATGTTGGCCAGGAAGGTCTGAACTCCTGGCTGGCCTCAGATGATCCACCTGCCTCGGCCTCCCAAAGTGCTGAGATTACAGACGTGACTACCACGCCCAGCCCCGCTCTGCATTTCTACAGTGGTTTTGGTCCAAGATATTTGTGTATGGGAGTGTTTGGTTGGTGTTTCCCCACCCCTGAGATAAAGGTTCATAGACCACTTGATCACAACAGTGCTAGAGGGCCTGGTGCCTGTGACGGTCACACTGGGTCCACAAAAAGAATGTATATAGATGGATAGATGAATACATCAATTGTGGTCCATCCACACAAGGAATGGACTATTATTCAGCCATTAAAAGGATTGCATTACTGATACATGCCTCAACATAGATGAACCTCAAAAACATGACGACAGGTCAAAGAACTCAGACACAAAAAGCCCCACATTGTATGATCCATTCATATGAAGTGTCCAGAACAGGCCAACCCACAGGGACAGAATGCAGACTGGGGGTTGTCCAGGTCTAGGGAAAAGAGGGAATGAGGGTGACTGACTACTTGGGTAGAGGATTTCCATTTGGGATGACAAAAATGTTTTGGAGGGCCAGCCGTGGCAGCTCATGCCAGTAATCCCAGTACTTTAGGAGCCTGAGGTGAGCAGATCACTTGAGCTCAGGAGTTTGAGACTAGCCTGGGCAACATGGGGAGACCCTGTCTCTACCAAAAATACAAAAATTAGTCGGTTATGGTGGGACATGCCTGTGGTCCCAGCTGCTCTGGAGGCTGAGGTGGGAGAACTGAATGGCTTGAATCCGGAAGGTGCAGGCTGCAGTGAGCAGAGATCGCGCCACTGCACTCCAGCCTGGGCGACAGAATGAGACTCGGTCTCAAAAAAAAAAGAAGAAGAAAACGTTTTGGAATCTGACACAGGTGATGGCTGCATAAAAGCGCTGAATGCCACTGAATTACACATTTTTCTTTTTACTTTTTTTTGAGACAGAGTCTCACCCTGTTACCCAGGCTGAAGTGCAGTGGCACAGTCTCGGCTCACCGCAACCTCTGTGTCCCAAGTTCAAGTGATTCTCCTGCCTCAGCCTCCTAAGTAGCTGGGATTACAGGCGTGAGCCATTGCACCCATTCAATTGTATGTTGTTAAATGGTTAATCCTATGTACTTTCACCTCAATTTAGGGGAAAGAAAAAAAAAGAATGCATTAGTGTCCTTCCATGGCTCCCAAGCACTCTCCTGCACCCCTGCATAGCAGCAAGCTTCTAGAAGGCATCATTCCCTCCCTGAGTGTAGCAGCCCCGGGTGTGGTATTGGGGGAGCCACAGATACATCTTCAGAAGAACCATGTAGCAGTCATGCCTTTAAGGACAAACGGGAGGCCGGGCACAGTGGCTCATGCCTGTAATCCCAGCACTTTGGGAGGCCAAGGCAGGCAGATCACCTGAGGTTGGGAGTTCGAGACCAGCCTGATCAACATGAAGAAACTCCATCTCTACTAAAAACACAAAATTAGCCGGGTGTGGTGGGGCATGCCTATAATCCCAGCTACCTCGGGAATCTGAGGCAGAAGAATCGCTTGAACCCGTGAAGTGGAGATCGCGGTGAGGGGAGATCGCACCTTTGCACTCCAGCCTAGGCAACAAGAGCGAAACTCCATCTCAAAAAAAAAAAGACAAATGAGAGAGGCACAAACATGCAGTTCATAAGTTCATAAAGGGTTAAGGGGAAGAAGTAGGACAGAGCAGTGCTGCTTACGCACAGTAGACCAGGAGCTCGGTGGTCACCTTTCGATGTCTCTTGCTGAGCAGATTCAAGGCCAAACAGGTGTAGTTCCCTTGGAGGTTTGGCGACATCAGTAACAGTGAGAAAGAGTTGACTGTCAGATTGTGGCCGAAGGACTCACTGCTGGCATTCAGGGCCTGGAACCACCATTCAACCATGGGTGGTGGCCTGGAGCTGCTGTTGCAACTGAAGTCCACCCGGGAGCCCCTGGCTGCGTAGAGGGTGCCGTTGGGGAGTGTGCCGGTGGCTGCGATGTGGACCTCAATCTGATAGGGGCCGCCTGGGAATGACAGAGGGAATAGGATGGCATTAATTATGTAAGAGTTCATTTGATTGCCACTGGGCGTGGTGGCTCACGCCTGTAATCCCAGCACTCTGGGAGGCCAAGGTGGGCGGATCATGAGGTCTGGAGTTCGAGACCAGGCTGACCAACATGGTGAAACCCCACCTCTACTAAAAAATTAAATCAAAATTAGCCGGGCATGGTGGTGCACACCTGTAATCCCAGCTACTCAGGAGGCAGAGGAAGCAGAATTGCTTGAAACCAAGAGGCAGAGGTTGCAGTGAGCTGAGATCGCGCCATTGCACTCCAGCCTGCGCGGGCGACAGAGGGAGATTCCATCTCAAAAAAAAAAGAGTTCATTCGATTGCCCGATTGCCTTACCAACTCTAATACATAAACGAACAGGAAACAGCCAATGAAGAGTACGGTATCTAATACTATGTGACAAATGCCATGCCAAGTGCCCTGATACATTATTTCATTTAATCCTGGGTGACTATGTGAGATTTTATTAGGGGCATAAATCTTTACAGAACAGCAAAAGTATATATTGCTCCTTAAAAAAAAAAAAAAAAAAACTGTAACGGCTAGACACAGTAGCTTATGCCTGTAATCCTAGCACTTTGGGAGGCTGAGGTAGGAGGATCACTTGAGGCCAGGAGTTCCAGACCAACCTGGGAAACATAGTAAGACCCCATTTCTATAAAAAAATAAAATAAAAATTAGGGCTGGCACAGTGGCTCATGCCTGAATTCCCAGCACTTTCGGAGGCCGAGGGAGGTGGACCACTTGAGGTCAGGAGTTCAACACCAGCCTAGTCAACATGACAAAACCCTGTCTCTACTAAAAATACAAAAATCATCTGGGCGTGGTCGCGTGTGCCTGTAATCCCAGCTACTAGGGAGGCTGAGGCAGGAGAATCGCTTGAACCTGGAAGGTGGATGTTGCAGTGAGCCAAGATTGTGCCACTACACTCCAGCCTAAGCAACGGAGAAAGACTCCGTCTCAAAAAAAAAAAAAAAAAAACCAACACTGCAAGGGCTAGGTACAGTAGCTCATGCCTGTAATCCTAGCATTTTGGGAGGCTGAGGTAGGAGGATCACTTGAGGCCAGGAGTTCCAGACCTACCTAGGAAACCATAGCTAGACCCAATCTCTACAAAAAATTTAAAAATTAATGCCGGCACGGTGGCTCATTCCTGAATTCCCAGCACTTTCGGAGGCCGAGGCAGGCAAATCACTTGAGGTCAGGAGTTCGAGACCAGCCTGGTCAACATGACTAAACCGTGTCTCTACAAAAAATACCAAAATTAGTTGGGCGTGGTGGCACACACCTGTAATCCCAGCTGCTCGGGAGGCTGAGGCAGAATTGCTTGAACCTGGGAGACAGAGGTTGCAGTGAGCCAAGATCGCACAACTACACTCCAGCCTGGGCAAGAGAGTGAGACTTCGTCTCAAAATAATAAATAAATAAATAAATAACCAGGTGTGGTATCACGTGCCTATAGTCCCAGCTACTCAGGAGGCTGAGGTGGGAATCTGGCTTTGGCCTGGAAGGTTGAGGTCGCAGTGAGCCATGATCTTGCCCCTGCACTCCAGCCTGGGTGACAGAGTAAGACCTTGTCTCAAAACAAAACAAAACACTGCAGAATGGAAAGTATATCTGTGCAGCGAAGAATTAACACAGCAGTCCTCAGACTCTGGCTTTCCTAGGAAGGCCTGCTTGCAAGGCTGGCCATTGGCTGCTGTCCGGGAACTTGGATTTCAGGAGAATTCCCATCATTCCTAGAACTGAGAAGAGTGGCTTGCTGTGCCTAAACTATGCAAACAATCTGGTTTAAATTGGGCCTAGCATGGTGGCTCATGCCTGGAATCCCAGCACTTTGGGAGGCCGGGTGGGTGGATCACCTGAGGTCAGGAGTTCAAGACCACCCTGGCCAACATGGTGAAACCCCATTTCTACTAAAAATGCAAAAAATTAGCCAGGCGTGGTAGTGAACACCTGTAATCCCAGCTACTCAGGAGGCTGAGGCAGGAGAATCACTTGAACCCAGGAGGTAGAGGGTGCAGTGAGCCGAGATCGTACCATTGCACTCCAGCCTGGGCAACAAAAGCAAAACTCTCTCAAAAAAAAAAAAAAAAAAAAAAAGTGGTTTAAACTGAACACCTGCTTTCCTTCTAGGAGTCAGGAATTCAGTAAGTGCAAGGCAGAAGGTGCCCACATGATGAATCCCCAACAAAAAACCTTGAGCACTGAGTCTCCAATGAGTTTCCCTAGTAGACATTCGATGTGTGTAGCCACAATTCATTTCTGGAAGATTTCAGAAAACTTGGAAGCTTGCGCTTGGTTACCCTGGGTTTATTCCCATGCGCCTCTTCCCTTTGCAGGTTTTGTTTTGTATCCTTTTGCTGGAATAAATCATCCTACATGCTGAGTCCTGTAAGTCCTCTTAGTCCCCAAGTCAAACCTTGGGGACCCCCAGCACAATATCACACTGAAAAGCAAGAAACAGGCCGGGCGCGGTGGCTCAAGCCTGTAATCCCAGCACTTTGGGAGGCCGAGACGGGCGGATCATGAGGTCAGGAGATCGAAACCATCCTGGCTAACACGGTGAAACCCCGTCTCTACTAAAAATATAAAAAACTAGCCGGGCAAGGTGGCGGCGCCTGTAGTCCCAGCTACTTGGGAGGCTGAGGCAGGAGAATGGCGGGAACCCGGGAGGCAGAGCTTGCAGTGAGCTGAGATCGCGCCACTGCACTCCAGCCTGGGCGACAGAGCGAGACTCTGTCTCAAAAAAAAAAAAAAAAAAAAAAAACAAGAAACAGGGCCGGAGGCCGGGCGCAGTGCCTCACGCCTCTAATCCCAGCACTTTGGGAGGCCGAGACGGACAGATCACGAGGTCACAAGATCGAGACCATCCTGGCTAACCCGGTGAAACCCCGTCTCTACTAAAAATAAAACAAATTAGTCGAGCATGGTGGTGGGCGCCTGTAGTCCCAGCCACTCGGGAGGCTGAGGCAGGAGAATGGCGTGAACCCGGGAGGCGGAGCTTGCAGTGAGCCAAGATCCGGCCACTGCACTCCAGCCTGGGCAACAGAGTGAGACTCCGTCTCAAAAAAAAAAAAAAAAAAGAAACGGGGCCGGATGCAGTGTCTCACGCCTGTAATCCCAGCACTTTGGGAGGTCGAGGTGGGTGGGTCACCTTAGGTCATGAGTTTGAGACCAGCCTGTCAAACACGGTGAAACCCCATCTCTACTAAAAATACAAAAATTGGCCGGGTGTGGTGGCACGTGCCTGTAATCCCAGCTACTCGGGAGGCTGAGGCAGAAGAATTGCTTGAACCCAGGAGGCAGAGACTGCAGTGACCTGAGATCACGCCACTGCACTCCAGCCTGGGCCACAGAGTGAGACTGTCTCCAAAAAAAAAAAAAAAGCAAGCAATGAACTAGTCTGACTTTGGCCAAATTACCCTCCTCAGCCTCCATGTCCTCGTCTATAAAATGGGGTGATGACAGTTCCCACTTCCTGGGGTTGCGGTGACAACTACAGGAGTGGGTGCAGTGAAGCACTGGGAACAGTGCGGGCATGTCGGAAACACCTGATGAATTGTTAGGCCTCATCTCAGTTCTTTTCACATTTCCTTTTTTTTTTTTTTTTTTTTTTGAGAGAGTTTCGCTCTTGCTGTCCAGGCTGGAGTGCGATGGGGCAATCTCAAATCACCGCAACCTCCACCTCCCGGGTTCAAGCCATTCTCCTGCCTCATCCTCCCAAGTAGAGTAGCTGGGACTCCAGGTGCCCGCCACCACGCCTGGCTAATTTTTGTATTTTTAGTAGAGACGGAGTTTTACCATGTTGGCCAGGCTGGTCTCGAACTCTTGACCTCAAATGATCTGCCCATCTCAGCCTCCCAAAGTGATGCGATTATGGGCATGAGCCACCGTGCCCAGTCTTCTCTTCACATTTCTGAACTTCCTTCTTGTCCCCTGAAATGCCCTCCACTGTTGGTACCCAGGACCTCTAAGATTCCACATCCCCTTGAAGAATATATCTCCCAAAATATATGTAATTATTACTTGTCAATTCAAACGTTTCTATTTTAGTTTTTGTTACTTTTTAAAATTACGTATTTATGTATTTGAGATAGGGTCTCCCTCTATCACCCAGGCCGGAGTGCAGTGACACAATCACAGCTCACTGTGGCCTCGAACTCAGGTTCAAGCAATCCTCCCATCTTAGCCTCTCGAGTAGCTGGGACTACAAGCACGCAACAGCACACCAGCTAATTTTTAAATTTTTTATAGAGACAGGATCTCACTATGTTGCCCTGGCTGGTCTCAAATCCCTGGGATCAAGCAATTCTCCCACCTCAGCCTCCCAAAGTGGTGGGATTACAGATGTGAGCCACTGCACCTGGACCAATTAAACATTTTTTAAAAGACTGTACCTAACAGCTGTTCATCCTTAAATAATTCAGTGTCCTACGTCTCCCAGACACTTCCTCTTTAAAAAAAATAAAAGTAGGCCAGGCATGCTGGCTCACGCCTGTCATCCCAGCAACTTGGGAGGCCGAGGCAGGTGGATCACTTGGGGTCAGGAGTACGACACCAGCCTGAGCAACACGGTGAAAACCTATCTCTACCAAAAATACAAAAATGAGCTGGGCGTGGTGGCGGGCGCTTGTAATCCCAGCTACTCGGCAGGCTGAGGCAGGAGGTTTGCTTGAACCTGAGAGGCCGATGTTGTAATGAGCTGATATTGTGCCACTGGACTCCAGCCTGGACCACGGAGCGAGACCCTGTCTCAAAAACTAAACTAAAATAAAATTAAAATTAAAATAAATCCAGGAAGCACAATGTTTAACCAAAAGAATAAATCTATGGCTGCAGATTTTTGAACAGAAATAGGCCAGCAACAAAAATTATTTGCAGCCGGGTGCGGTGGCTCACACGTGTAATCCCAGCACTTTGTGAGGCTGAGGCGCACAAATCACCTGAGGTTGGGAGTTCTCAAGACCAGCCTGACCAACATGGTGAAACCCCGTCTCTACTAAAAATACAAAATTAGCCAGGCGTGGTGGTGCATGCCTGAAATCCCAGCTACTCGGGAGGCTGAGGCAGGAGAATCGCTTGAAACCAGGAGGCAGAGGTTGTGGTGAGCCGAGATTGTGCCATTGCACTCCAGCCTGGGCAACAAAAGCGAAACTCGGTCTCAAAAAAAAAAAAAAAAAAATTATTGGCTGGGCGTGGTGGCTCACACATGTAATCCCATCACTTTGGGAGGCCAAGGTGGGCAGACCACGAGGTCAGGAGTTCGAGACCAGCCTGGCCAACACAGTGAAACCCCATATCTACTAAAAACACAAAAATTAGCCAGGCATGGTGGCATGCACCTGTAGTCCCAGTTACTCGGGAGACTGAGAAGGAGAATTGCTTTAACCCGGGAGGCAGAGGTTGTGGCGAGCTGAGATCACGCCACTGCACTCCATCCTGGGCAACAGAGTAAGAGTCCATCCCAAAAAAAAAAAAATTTTTTTTTGTGGGAGGAAACAGCTTTCGCAGATAGACCTCCTCGAGGAACAGTACCTCTTTTGCCTATGTCCAAACCCATTGTATAACTATAGAAATCATGGGTTTCAAAGGACAATGTTCTCATGAAGTTGCAGCTGGCTCCTAACAGTTTCAGGGATGTGTTGGAATCACACTGCCTCCAGGGGAAAACTTAGATCATGGTTTGGGAGGTGCTCAAATGTCCCATTCACCGTTGCTGGCTAGCTGGTTAGGTATGCGGACCAGCAGGTCTTCGGACATACCAACAGCTGGTACGCAGCCAATTAAGCACCGGGCACGTCCAAGGAACTGGTAGCCAATGCCAGGTACTGTCTCAGCTCGGACAAGTCTGTGTCTTTCACGCTGTGGCCCCAGAGGGGTCCCAGTCACCCGGCATGGACAGTGTGGACCCCAAGACACCAGCTGGAAGAGATTTTTGCCAAGCACAGTTCTCAGCAAGAAATGGAGCTGGTTTACAGGGAGTGAATGAGAAGGAAACAGGTAGAAGAATTCAGAATTTAAAAAGAAAAACCAGCAAATGAGAAAGCCTAAAGGGGCCTCCCGAATTGTTCAGTGTTCAAAATTAATAGCTCATCTCTAAACCCCTGGGGTTTGAGTCTTTTGTGTTTTTTTCAAATGGAGTCTCGTTTTGTCGCCCAGGCTGGAGTGCGATGGTGCAATCTTGGCTCTTTGCAACCTCCCCCTCCCAGGTTCAAGTGATTCTTACACCTCAGCCTCCACTGTCCTTCCTATAAAAAGAGTGCTAATGACTTATATCACTGGGTTATTGAAGGATCCAATAAGGTAGTATAAGCAGGGCACTTAGCCTGGTCAATATTCAGCAAGTGTCATCTGATATGTTATCAGCATATACTTGTAGATTGATTCTACCACAGGGGTCGGCAAATGCTAGCCCACCATCTGTTTTGTATAACCCAAGAGCTAAGGATGGATTTTAATGATGAGCACTTTTGATCAATCTGACGAGAGAACACTACCTGTGAATCCCAATTAAGTGAAATACTACCCTCCCTGAAAAAGGAATTCCATTCTTCTCATTAACAGATCTGTACTGCAAAAAAAGTTATCAATTACTATTTTATGTATGCAAATATTTTATGTATACAAATATATAAATTATATATTTTATGTAAAATATTATATTGGTTATAATATGTAATATATACTTATACACATATTATTTTATTTATATAAAATATATTTAAATATTATATTATTTATATATAATATATGTTATATTTTTATAATATATAAAGACTATATATTTAGCATATAGTTTATAATATATAAAGACTATATATTTAGTCTTTACTAAAAATACAAAAATTAGCTGGGCGTGGTGGCACATGCCTGTAATCCCAGCTACTCAGGAGGCTGAAGCAAGAGAATCACTTGAATCCAGTGAGCTGAGATCGCGCCACTGCACTCCAGCCTGGGCAAGAGAGTGAGACTCCATCTCGAACAAACAAACAAACAAAAACAGAAAGCTTGGCAAGACCCAATTTTGGGCAAGACCCAAAATAAATAATATATATTTTATTGAGGTCAGGAGTTCAAGACTAGCCTGGCCAACATGGTGAAACCCCATCTCTGCTAAAAATTCAAAAATTTGCCAGGTGTGGTGGCACATCGCCATAGTCCTAGTTACTCCAGAGGCTGAGGTGGGAAAATCACTTGAACCTGGGAGGCAGAGGTTGCAGTGAGCCAAGATCATGCCACTGTACTCTAGCCTGGGCGACAGCAGTAGACTCTATCTCAAAAACTAAATAAACAAAAATTAAAAATAAAATAATTAATTAAAAAGAAAATTTATTTTTAATTTTTTATTTTTTGAGACAAGGTCTCATTCTGTCACCCAGGCTGGAGAGCAGTGACCAGATCACGGCTCACTGCAGCCCCAGCCTCCCAAGGCTCAGGTGATCCTCCTGCCTCAGGCCCCACCAGCAGCTGGGACTACAGGCATATTCCACCACACCCAGCTAATTTTTGTATTTTTAGTAGAGACGGGATTTTGCCATGTTGCCCAGGCTGGTCTTGAACTCCTGGGTTCAAACGATCCATTCACCTTGGCCTCCCAAAGTGCTGGGATTACAAGTATGAGCCATCATACCCAGCCAAAACATTTTTTTAAAGTTTTGCTGGCCAAGCACGGTGGCTCACACCTGTAATCCTAGCATTTTGGGAAGCTGAGGCAGAAGATCACATGAGCCCAGGAGTTCGAGACCAGCCTGGGCAACATGGCAAAACCCCATCTCAAAAAACACCAAAGAATTAGCCGGGTGTGGTGGTGCAGGCAGGTAGTCCCAGCTATTTGGGAAGCTGAAGTGGGAGGATCACTTCATCCCAGGAGGTGGAGGTTGCAGTGAGCTGTGATTGCGCCAGTACACTCCAGCCTGGGTGACACAATGAGACCCTCCCTATCTCAAGAAAAAAAAGGAAAGGAAAAGCTTTGCCGAATCCTGTTCTAGAACAATCTATGGCTGCTGACTTCCTGTTCTCTGCTGTCCTCTTTGACATCAGAATTCACTTCTTTCCTTACCCACCACAAATATAGGTTGGGCAGTCAAGAGCTGCAAAAGGTTCATTTACATCTCAGTATCTTGAGTTCCTTGCTAACAGGAAAAGTAACCTTATCTTCAGCCATTTACTTTTCAGACCAGCAATCTTATTGGAAAATGACTTTAGGCCGGGCGCGGTGGCTCAAGCCTGTAATCCCAGCACTTTGGGAGGCCGAGACGGGTGGATCACGAGGTCAGGAGATCGAGACCATCCTGGCTAACACGGTGAAACCCCGTCTCTACTAAAAAATACAAAAAAATAGCCGGGCGAGGTGGCAGGCACCTGTAGTCCCAGCTACTTGGGAGGCTGAGGCAGGAGAATGGCGTGAACCCAGGAGGCGGAGCTTGCAGTGAGCCGAGATCCGGCCACTGCACCCCAGCCTGGGTGACAGAGCAAGACTCCGTCTCAAAAAAAAAAAAAAAAAGAAAGAAAATGACTTCATATTCATAATGCACCCCACAGTCTGTGCTAATCAGTTAATGTGTACTTCTCCAATGGGATGCGGTCTGTGAGAAAACTTAAAGACTGTGATATCACCTTTACAGGCAAAATCAACAACCCACTGCCTCTAGATCTCCCTAGTGACTGCCACTCAGAGCCCATCCCAGAGATCTGCAGGCTCCTGTAAGTACCAATCTCTGCCACAGATAAGCTTGGCAGGCCGGGCATGGTGGCTCACACCTGGAATCCCAGCGCTTTGGGAGGCTGAGGTGGGTGGATCACTTGAGGTCAGGAGTTGGAGACCAGCCTGGCCAACATGGTGAAACCCTGTCTCTACTAAAAATACAAAAATTAGCTGGGCATGGTGGTACATGCCTGTAATCCCAGCTACTCAGGAGGCTGAAGCAAGAGAATCACTTGAATCCAGGGAGCTGAGATCGCGCCACTGCACTCCAGCCTAGGCAACAGAGTGAGACTCCGTCTCGATCGAACAAACAAAAACAGATAAGCTTGGCAAGACCCAAATTAATCAATCCTTGGGCAAGAATCACCCCACCTTCTGAGCAGGCACACACAAGTTTTCTTCAGTGTACCCAACATTCCCCTTCCCTAAGAGTCTACACTGTGAGAAGACATAGTGACACCACCACCAACACACAAAAGCACTGCTGGTGGGTCCGTATCAGACAGGCCCCTCAGCCAGGAAACATGCATCTTTCCTGAGATTCCCTTTCTTGGAAGTTTGGAGTGAAGGCCACATCACTGGCTAGAGAGGAGCTCCCCATCCCCCAAACCCAACTGAATCCTAAGCCTCTTGGAGGTCGACACAGACCAGCTTCCTCATTGCTCACGTGCTAGCTGGTTCCATTGTTCCCTAAACACTTGCTTGGCCTGAGAAAAACAGACACAGGGAGAGCCTGGCACTGTGTACCATGAAATCTAACTGGGGTCTTTCATGGGCTGATCTATCTCTTGATAGCTCAGCTCCTCAAATGCATACATAAGAGACAATATCTTTTTTTAAAAAAGAAAAACACAAAGTTGGCTGGGCACGATGGCTCACGCCTATAATCCCAATATTTTGGGAGGCCAAGGCGGGCAGATCACCTGAGGTCAGGAGTTCGAGACCAGCCTTGCCAACATGGTGAAACCCTGTCTCTACTAAAAACACAAAAATTAGCCAGGTGTGGTGGCACATGCCTGTAGTCCCAGCTACTTGGGAGGCTGAGGCAGGAGAATTGTTTGAACCCAGGAGGCAGAGGTTGCAGTGAGCTGATATCATGCCACTCCTGGGCAACAGAGCGAGAGTTGTCTTAAAAAATAATAATAAAAAAAGTCGAGCCCGGGCACAGTGGCTCACGCCTGTAATCCCAGCACTTTGGGAGGCCGAGGCGTGTGGATCACCTGAGGTCAGGAGTTCGAGGCCAGCCTGACCAACGTGGTGAAACCCTGTCTTTACTAAAAATACAAATAATTAGCCAGGCGTAATGGCACATGTGTATAATACCAGCTACTTGGGAGGCAAGGCAGGAGAATCACTTGAACCCGGGAGGCAGAGATTGCAGTGAGCTGAGATTGCACCATTGCACTCCAGCCTGGGCAACAAGAGCGAAACTTTATCTCAAAAAAAAAAAGAAAAAGAAAAGCACAAAGTCAGCCGGGCACGGTGGCTCACCCCTGTAATCCCAGCACTTTGGAAGGTCGAGGCAGGCAGATCACTTGAGGTCAGGAGTTCAAGACCACCCTGGGCAATATGGCAAAACAAAACCCTGTTTCTACTAAAAACACAAAAATTATTCAGGCATGGTAGTGGGCGCCTGTAATCTCAGCTACTTGGGAGGCTGAGGCAGGAGAATAGCTTGAACCCAGGAGGCAGAGGTTGCCGTGAGCTGAGATCATGCCAGTGTGGGTAACCAAGTGAAACCATGTCTCAAAAAAAAGTGTACCAGGATATGGGAAGGGCTGTGACACCTTCCCTATCTGACCAGCCTGTCTGCAGGTAAACACATGGCTGTTCCAATATCATACCCACTCCAATATGGAGGTAGCAGGGATGGGTCAATTGATTAAATAAACAGCTGTGTAGCCGGGTGAGGTGGCTCATGCCTGTAAGCTCAGCACTGTGGGAGGCTGACACGGGAGGATCGCTTGAACCCAGTAGTTCAGGACCAGCCTGAGCAACATAATGAGGCCCTGTCTCTGCAAAAATATTTGTTTAATTAATTTATTTATTTACTTATGTATTTTTTTGAGATGGAGTCTCACTCTGTCGCCCAGGCTGGAGTGCAGTGGCAAAAACTCAGCTCACTGCAAACTCCGCTTCCTGAGTTCACGTGATTCTCCCACCTCAGCCTCCAGAGTAGCTGGGATTACAGGTGTGTGTTACCACGCCCAGATAATTTTTTTGTATTTTTAACAGAGATGGGGTTTCACTATATTGGCCAAGGCAGTCTCAAACTTCTGACCTCAGGTGATCTGCCCACCTTGGTCTCCCAAAGCGCTGGGATTACAGGCATGAGCCACCACTCCCGGCCTAAATTTAAAAATTGGAAAAAAAAAAAAAAAAAAAGAGAGAAAGAAAAGAATAGAATAGAAAAGAAAGAAAAACGGCCTTGGTAGCCCTTAACTCCTCTGGACCAAGGGATTTCTGTACATGTAGAAGCAAGAGTTCTAATCCCGATGGCAAGACCCTTCAACCTCACCTTTCAATTAACAGGGAGCAGTGCACACTCTTGTTGTGGGATGAGTGATGAATGGACACCACAGATACCCATTCCAGGCAGGTTGAATTGCCCTGGGCCTACAGAAAACCTGACCTCCTACAAGACAGAGACAGCAAATGCCCACCGATGGACAAGCAGACGACCAGGGGGTAAGGAGGGAGAAATCTAGCAACCCCTACTGCCATTTCCATGTTTCTACAGCATCTCTGTCCAGTCACACATCCCCAGCCACTTGCAGATAACAAACTGTCATATCTTGTTCCCCCTAGATTCCAAGGCCATATTAGAATGTTTCCAAATTGTTCTCCTTAAGAGAAGGAGGGGGCTGGGCGAGGTGGTTGACATCTGTAAGCCCAGCACTTTGGGAGGCCAAGGAGGGAGGACTGCTTGAGCCCAGGAGTTCAAAAACAGCCTGGGCAATATAGTGAGACCTTGTCTCTACAAAAAACTAAAAAGTTAGCCGAGTGTGGTGGCACACACCGTTAGTCCCAGCTACTCAGGAAGGTGAGATAAGAGAATCACTTGAGCCTAGGATTTCAAGGCTGCTGTGAGCCGAAATCACACCACTGCACTCTAGCCTGGGTGACAGAGTTAGATCCTGTCTCCAAAAAAAAAAAAAGAGAGAGAGAGAAGGAGGTAATGTGACCCAGCTAGCAATCACATCAGTGAAAAGATCTGGGCACACAGAGTCCCCAACTCACAGCAAGACCTGTTCGAAAGACCCAGATGAGGCCGGGTACGGTGGCTCATGTCTGTAATCCCAGCAATTTGGGAGGCCAAGGCGGGCAGATCACGAGGTCAGGAGTTCGAGACCAGCCTGGCCAACATGGTGAAACCTCATCTCTACTAAAGATACAAAAAATTAGCCGGGCGTGGTGGCGCATGCCTGTAATCTCAGCTACTCAGGAGGCTGAGGCAGGAGAATCACTTGAACCTGGGAGGCGGAGGCTGCAGTGAGCTGAGATTACACCATTGCACTCCAGCCTGGGCGACAGGGTGAACCTGTCTCAAAAACAAAAAGAAAAAGGACCCAGATAGAAACTGGTTAACTGTTGAGAACTTGAGATGGACTGCCCCATGGGAGTCCCATCACTGGCTTAACTACTGGATCCAGTTCAAGTGTGCTGAGGGCTACATGAGTTTGTCTCATTAATGTATACCACAAATCTGTAACTCGTTCCACCATTACCCTCGATTTCACAGACAATAAAACTAACATTGGAGTTCAAGGGACTTTCCCAAGGTCACACAGACGACAACTAGTAGAACGTGGATTTGAACCTACGTATCTGGACCACTCCACAATGTCACTGCCATCCCAGAAAGACAGGCTGAATCAAACCTAATCTATTTTCCCAAATCTACGCAAAAATGAGGGCCAACTCCAATCAGAGATGTCATGCCCTTCCCGCTGGCCACTGTCGGGGAGTAACACAGGGTTCCCTGAGGCAGAGAGGGGTCTGGTGTTTTGTCCAGGGACCTCCTAAGATGAGAACCAGGAGACCAACCAACCCCAGAGGGCTCTGGTGTATTTGAACCAAAAGGTATCTGTGTCTGGTTTTCACAAACAAGCCGTACATCAGTCAAGAACCCCATGTATTTCCAAGTGAAGAGATTTCCATACTATAAATCACAGCACAGTAACCAAGACATGCACAGGACTTCCCTGGAGGGAGCGCAAAGTGCCATGGGAATTCAGTGACGTTTTTATTTCTTTTTTTTTTTTTTTTCTTTTTGTTGTTGAGACAGAGTCTTGCTCTGTCACCCAGGCTGGAGTGCACTGGTGCAATCTCAGCTCACTACAGCCTCCACCTCCCCGGTTGAAGCGATTCTTGTGCCTCAGCCTCCCAACTATCTGGGATCGCAGGTGCACATCACCACCCCTGACTAAGTTTTGTATTTTTAGTAGAGATGGAGTTTCACCATGTTGGCCAGGCTGGTCTCAAATTCCTGACCTCAAGTGATCCATCTGCCTCAGCCTCCCAAAGTGCTGGGATTACAGGCATGAGCCGCTGCGCCCGGCCAAGAGTTCAGTGACATTTTTAAAGATGTAAGTTCACATTCATTGTAACAAGACCTTGCCTTTATCTCCCTACAGGGCAATAACGAAACTAATCCATCCTCCAATAAACTTAGCCAATTATTAACAAATCAGTGTCCGTTCAAGTCATCATAAACTAAAGAGAGTGGCCGGGCACGGTGGCTCACGCCTGTAATCCCAGAACTTTGGGAGGCTGAGGCGGGCTGATTACGAGGTCAGGAGATCAAGACCATACAGGTTAACATGGTGAAACCCCATCTCTACTAAAAATACAAAAAATCAGCCGGACGTGGTGGCGGGCGCCTGTAGTCCCAGCTACTTAGGAGGCTGAGGCAGGAGAATGGCATGAACTTGGGAGATGGAGCTTGCAGTGAGCCGAGATGGTGCCACTGCACTCCAGCCTGGGCGACAGAGCAAGATCCCATCTCAAAAAAATTAAAAAATAAAAAATAAAAAACTAAAGAGAGTGATGATAAAGAAACAAAAAGTTGCAATGTCACCTTACTCCACTGTGGATAAAAGATGAAGTTATAGGCTGGGCGCGGTGGCTCAAGCCTGTAATCCCAGCACTTTGGGAGGCCGAGACGGGCGGATCATGAGGTCAGGAGATCGAGACCATCCTGGCTAACACGGTGAAACCCCGTCTCTACTAAAAATACAAAAAACTAGCCGGGCGAGGTGGTGGGCGCCTGTAGTCCCAGCTACTCCGGAGGCTGAGGCAGGAGAATGGCGTGGACCCGGGAGGCGGAGCTTGCAGTGAGCTGAGATCCAGCCACTGCACTCCAGCCCAGGAGACACAGCAAGACTCCGTCTCAAAAAAAAAAAAAAAAAAAAAAGATGAAGTTATTCATTGACGAGATGGACAGGAAGGGATGACTAATTACTTTGGGCAGGAGGACTGAGGGAGACCAGCCAGCAGTTGCCACAGGCTCACAGTAGGAAACAAACAGTGAGGCCAAGATGGGTGACATTTTTTATGCACCCCCTTCATTCCTGGCATCACCCAGGAATTTATCTATGGCATCTCCAAACACAGAAACACTGCCCTGATGGATGATGCCCTCATCTTTGAGAACTGGCAGAAACCTTAGATATCATCCAAAAACTGAGAGGTGTCCTGGAGGCCTCTCTTTCCTTTATCCTCCACTTCTTTTTTTATTTTTTTTTGAGACGGAGTCTCGCTCTGTCACCCAGGCTGGAGTGCAGTGGCTGGATCTCAGCTCACTGCAAGCCTCCCAGGTTCACGCCATTCTCTTGCCTCAGCCTCCCGAGTGGCTGGGACTATAGGCGCCCGCCACCTCACCCGGCTAGTTTTTTGTATTTTTTTTTTTTCTTTTTTTTTTTTTTTTTTTTTGAAACGGAGTCTTGCTCTGTCGCCCAGTCGCCCAGGCTGGAGTGCAGTGGCCAGATCTCAGCTCACTGCAAGCTCCGCCTCCCGGGTTTACGCCATTCTCCTGCCTCAGCCTCCCGAGTTGCTGGGACTACAGGCGCCCGCCACCTCGCCCGGCTAGTTTTTTTTTTGTATTTTTAGTAGAGACGGGGTTTCACCGTGTTAGCCAGGATGGTCTCGATCTCCTGACCTCGTGATCCGCCCGTCTCGGCCTCCCAAAGTGCTGGGATTACAGGCTTGAGCCACTGCGCCCGGCGTTTTTTGTATTTTTTAGTAGAGACGGGGTTTCACCGTGTTAGCCAGGATGATCTCGATCTCCTGACCTCGTGATCCGCCCGTCTCGGCCTCCCAAAGTGCTGGGATTACAGGCTTGAGCCACCGTGCCCGGCCTATCCTCCACTTCTGATCCACCAGCGAGTCCTGCTGGTCTCCTTCCAAAATATTTTCCAAACCTGTGCATTTTCACCAAGGCCACTGTCGCCACCCTGGTTCTGGTCACCGACTTTGTATACCTCCAATTGTCTTCCCTATTTTATTTCATCAGCTCTACTTGATACCAAACACATACATTTTCTATGTGCTAATGAAATGGTGCCACACGCCTGCGGGAAGCTCCAGGAGTTTCTCCTGCACACAGAATAAAATCACAACTCCTGGCCAGGCACAGTGGCTCACGCCTGTAATCCCAGCACTTTGGGAGGCTGAGGCAGGCAGATCACCTGAGGTCAGGAGTTCAAGACCAGACTGGCCAACATGGTGAAACCCCCTCTCTACTAAAAATACAAAAATTGGCCACACGTGGTGGTGTGAGCGTGTAATCCCAGCTACTTGGGAGGCTGAGGCAGGAGAATCGCTTGAACACAGGAGATGGAGGTGGCAGTGAACCAAGATTACGCCACTGCACTCCAGCCTGGGCAATAGTGTAAGACTCTGTCTCAGAAATATAAAAAATAAAAAATAAAGGATGTCGGTCAACCTGGGCTCACCGTAATTATTCCGTAATAATCTCCTCTTAACTTGATTGTATCTGCAAAGACCCTATTTCCAAACAAGCTCACATCTGTAGATACCAAAGGTTAGGACTTCAACATATCTTTTTGGGGGACGTAATTCAACCCATAGCACAGGTCCTACTTGGCCCCAGTCTGGCCTGGCCTCCCATATTTCACACAGCCTGCCCTCTTATACACAAGGCCCCTGCCACGCCAGCCTTCTCCCTATCTGTGAATGCATCATGCTCCGCTCAACCTGTCTTGTTCCGCCTGAAAAGAGAACTGGCAGAATTCTTCTCCTTTTATTTTTTCAGAGACAGGGTCTCTGTCTGTCACCCAGGATGCAGCGCAGTGGCATGATCATGGTTTACTGCAGCTTTGATCTCCTGGGCTCAAGCAATCCTCCCACCTCAGCCCCTCAAAGTGCTGGGATTACAGGCATGAGTCACTGTGCCCAGCCCTATTTACCAATCAGTTTCAATGTTACTATTTCCAGGCCAGGTGCAGTGGTTTATGTCTGTAATCCCAGCTTTTTGGGGGATCAAAGCAGGTGGATCACTTGAGGTCAGGAGTTCGAGACACGCCTGACCAACATGGAGAAACCCCATCTCTACTGAAAATACAATAGCCGGGTGTGGTGGCGCACATCTGTAATCCCAGCTACTCAGGCGGCTGAGGTGTGAGAATTGCTTGAACCCGAGAGGCAGAGGTTGCAGTAAGCCAAGGTGGCACCACCGTACTTCAGCCTGGGCGACAGAGGGAGACTCTGTTCAAAAAAAAAAAAAAAAAAGTCACTACTTCCCAAATCTGCCCTGTGGCCTCCCAATTTAAAATGTTTCAGAAAAATCACATTAACTTGTTTCTCATCTGTCCGCCCCACTGGGCTGCTCACACCTGTGGCCCAGTGCCCAGAACAGTGTCTGGCATCAAGCTCTCAATGAATCTATGCTGAATAAAGGAATTAGTAGGTTCTTGATTTTACAGATGAGGAATCTTGGATCCAGAACAGTGAAGTGATTACATGGGTATTTCTCTATTTTTTTATTATTATTATTGAGACAGAGTTTCATTCTTGTTGCCCGGGCTGGAGTGCAGTGGCGCAATCTCGGCTCACTGCAACCTCCACCTCCCGGGTTCAAGCGATTCTCTTGCCTCAGCCTCCCGAGTAGCTGGGAATACAGGTGTGTGCCACCATGCCTGGCTAATTTTTGGTATTTTCAGTAGAAACGAGGTTTCACCATGTTAGCCAGGCTGGTCGTGAGCTCCTGACCTCAGGTGATCCGCCCACCTCAGCCTCCCAAAGTGCTGGGATTACAGGCGTGAGCCACCACACCTGGCCTATTATTTTTATTTTGAGGCAGGATCTCACTCTGGAGCCCAGGATGGAGTACAATGGCACCATCTTGGCACACTGCAACCTCTGTCTCCCGTGCTCAAGCGATCCTCTCCACTCAGCCTCCTGAATAGCTGGGACTACAGGTGCATGAAACCATGCCCAGCTAATTACTATTTTCTATATTTTTTTGTTGTTGTTGAGACGGAGTCTCACTCTATTACCCAGGCTGGAGTGCAGTGGCCAGATCTCAGCTCACTGCAAGCTCCGCCTCCTGGGTTCCCGCCATTCTCCTGCCTCAGCCTCCTGAGTAGCTGGGACTACAGGCGCCCGCCACCTCGCCCGGCTAGATTTTTGTATTTTATTAGTAGAGACGGGGTTTCACCGTGTTAGCCAGGATGGTCTCGATCTCCTGACCTCGTGATCCACCCGTCTCGGCCTCCCAAAGTGCTGGGATTACAGGCTTGAGCCACCGCGCCCAGCCTACTATTTTCTATATTTTTTGTAGAGCTGGGGTCTCACTACGTTGCCCAGGCTGGTCTCAGACTCCTGAGCTCAAGCAATCATCCCCCCTCAGCCTCCCAAAATGCTAGGATTATGGGCATGAGCCACCATTCCTGGCCTCCCATGTATCCATGTCTCCTAAACTACATGCCCCGAATCTAAAGCATGGATGTCCTTCTAATCCAGTAACCAGCAAACGCTCTCTGTTAAGGGCCAGTGAGCAAATAAATTTGGCTTTGAAGCCCATAGGACCTATGGCACAGCCACTCACCTCTGCCATAGTTAGTAACAAAGATAGAGATAATATGTAAATGAATGAATGTGGCTATATTCCAATACAACTTTATTTACGAACACCAACATTTGAATTTCATATGATTTTCTTTTCTTTTCTTTTCTCTTCTTTTGAGATAGGGTCTTGCTCTGTCACCCAAGCTGGAATGCAGTGGCATGATCACAGCTCCCTGCAGCCTCGACCTCTATGGGCTCAAGCAATCCTCCCACCTCAGCCTCCTGAGGAGCTGGATCTACAGGCACACACCATCATACCCAGCTAATTTTTTCACTTTTTGTAGAAACGGGGTCTCGCTATGTTGCCAGGGCTGGTCTCAAACTCCTGGGCTCAAGTCATCCATCTGCCTCAGCCTCCCAAAGTGCTAGGATTACAGAAATGACCCACTGCACCTGGCTTTCATATGATTTTCATGTCACAAATATCCTTTTATTTTCAACCATTTAAAAATATAAAAAATATTCACAATTGGCTGGGCATGGTGGCTCACGCCTGTAATCTCAGCACTTTGGAAGCCCGAGGCGGGCAGATCACAAGGTCAGGAGATTGAGACCATCCTGGCTGACACAATGAAACCCTGTCTCTACTAAAAATACAAAAAAAAAAAAAAAAAAAAAATCAGCCAAGCATGGTGGCAGGCACCTGCAGTCCCAGCTACTTGGGAGGCTGAGGCAGAATGGTGTGAACCCAGGAGGCGGAGCTTGCAGTGAGCCAAGATCGTGCCACTGCACTCCAGCCTGGGCGACAGAGTGAGACTCCATCTCGAGAAAAAAAAAAATTCATAATCTGCAGGCCATACAACAGCAGGCTGTAGAACAGCAGGCTGTAGTTTATAACCTCCCACTCTAAATTCTTTTTTTAATAATTTTTTGTAATGTGGAGTCTCACTATGTTAACCAAGCTGGTCCCAAACTCTTGGCTCAAGTGATTCTCCCACCTCAGCCTCCCAAAGTGCTGGGATTACAGGCATGAGCCACAACACCTGGCCTGCTGTAAATTCATACGTATATATCAGCAGATATGATAGAGTATTTTAGGAAAGTGCAATAGGAAGGGTAGCTCATGCCAAGACCTGTACATAGCACCGCAGTATAAGAGTGCTCGCTATAGCCGGACTTGGTGGCTCACGCTTGTAATTCCAGCATTTTGGGAGGCCGAAGTGCGCACATCATGAGGTCAGGAGTTCAAGACCAGCCTGACCAATATGGTGAAACCCCATCTCTACTAAAAACACAAAAATTAGCTGGGCAAGGTGGCAAGCACCTGTAATCCCAGCTACTTGGGAGGCTGAGGCAGGCGAATTGCTTGAACCCGGGAGGCGGAGGTTGTGGTGAGCCAAGATTGCATCACTGCACTCCAGCCTGGGCAACAGAGTGAGACTACGTCTCAAAAAATAATAATAATAAAAATAAATGGCCGGGTGTGGTGGCTCAAGCCTGTAATCCCAAGACTTTGGGAGGCCGAGACAGGCGGATCACGAGGTCAGGAGATCGAGACCATCCTGGCTAACACGGTGAAACCCCGTCTCTACTAAAAAAATACAAAAACTAGCCAGGCGAGGTGGCGGGCGCCTGTAGTCCCAGCTACTCGGGAGGCTGAGGCAGGAGAATGGCGTAAATCTGGGAGGCGGAGGTTGCAGTGAGCTGAGATCCGGCCACTGCACTCCAGCCTGGGCGACAGAGCGAGACTCCATCTCAAAAATAAATAAATAAATAAATAAATAAATAAATAAATAAATAAATAAATAAATAAATAAGAGTGCTCACTACACCCGACAAAGCAGGCAATGTATTATTCCCCATTAAATGAGGAAAACTGGAGCTCAGAGATATGAAGCTACTTACTCAAGGTGACACAGAACTCAGTGACAGCCTTTGCACTGGGATTCAGGCAGTCTGACTTGACTCTGTATGTTTTTTTTAGAGGCAGGGTCTCCCTGTGTGCCCAGGCTGAAGTGCGGTGGCTATTCATAGGTGCAATTATGGTACATTGCAGCCTGGGGCTCCGAGACTCAAGCAATCCTGAGTAGCCGGGACTACAGTCCCACACCACTGCACCTGGCTTTGATTATGATATACTGTAACTTTGTTACATAATAAAATGATATTAATAGCAAAGATGATATTAACAAGAAGCTAAAAATAAAAGCTTATTAATATGCCAGGAGCCTTTTAAAGCACTTTATTTGTTTATTTTTCTTTTTTTTTGAGACAGAGTCTAGTTCTGTCACCCAGGCTGGAGCGCAGTGGCATGATCTCGGATCTCCGCAACCTCCACCACCCGGGTTTAAGTGATTCTCTTGCCTCAGCCTCCCGAGTAGCTGGTATTAGAGGCACCCACCACCATGCCTGGCTAATTTTTGTATTTTTAGTAGAGATGGGGTTTCACCATGTTGGCCAGGCTGGTCTCGAACTCCTGGCCTCAGATGATCTGCCCACTCAGCCTCCCAAAATGCTGGGATTACAGGCATGTGCCACCATGCCTGGCCTAAAGCACTTTATAAACTGGTATCTATTCTTCACAGCAATTCTAAGCAAGAATTTTTTATATATTTTTTATTTTTATTTTTTTGAGACAGAGTCTCACTCTGTCGCCCAAGCTGGAGTGTGGTGGCATGATCTTGGCTCACTGCAACTTCTGCCTCCCAGGTTCAAGCGATTCTCCTGCCTCAACCTCCCAAGTAGCAGGGATTACAGGTGTGCACCACCATGCCCGGCTAATTTTTTTTTTTTTTTTTTGAGACGGAGTCTCACTCTTTCACCCAGGCTGGAGTGCAGTGGCACAATCTTGGCTCACTGCAAGTTCCACCTCCCAGGTTCACTCCATTCTCCTGCCTCAGCCTCCCAAGTAGCTGGGACTATAGGCGCCGGACACCACGCCTGGCTAATTTTTTGTATTCTTAGTAGAGACAGGGTTTCACCGTGTTAGCCAAGATGGTCTCGATCTCCTGACCTCATGATCCGCCCACCTCGGCCTCCCAAAGTGCTGGGATTACAGGCGTGAGCCACCGTGCCTGCTGTTTTCTTTTGTTTTGAGACGAGTCTCGTTTTGTTGCCAGGCTGGAGTACAGTGGTGCAATCTCGGCTCACTGCAACCTCCGCCTCCCAGGTTCTAGTGATTCTCCTGCCTCAGACTCCCAAGTAGCTGGGACTACAGGTGCATGCCATCACGCCCAGCTAATTTTTCATATTTTTAATAGAGATGGGGGAGGCCGGGCGCGGTGGCTCAAGCCTGTAATCCCAGCACTTTGGGAGGCCGAGACGGGCGGATCACGAGGTCAGGAGATCGAGACCATCCTGGCTAACACGGTGAAACCCCGTCTCTACTAAAAATACAAAAAACTAGCCGGGCGAGGTGGCGGGTGCCTGTAGTCCCAGCTACCCGGGAGGCTGAGGCAGGAGAATGGCGTAAACCCGGGAGGCGGAGCTTGCAGTGAGCTGAGATCTGGCCACAGCACTCCAGCCTGGGCGACAGAGCAAGACTCCGTCTCAAAAAAAAAAAAAAAAATGTTTTTTGTATTTTAAATAGAGATGGGGTTTCACCATCTTGGCCAGGATGGTTTCCATGTCTTGACCTTGTGATCCACCTGCCTCAGCCTCCCAAAGTGCTGGGATTACAGGCGTGAGCCACTGCACCCGGCAGGCATTTTTTGTACTTTTAACAGAGATGGGGTTTCACCAAGTTGGCCAGGCTGGTCTCAAACTCTTGACCTCAAGTGATGACCGCCCGCCTCGGCCTCCCAAAGTGCTGGGATTACAGGCATGAGCCACTGCGCCCAGCCACAGGAATTATTTTTATCCCCATTTTACAGGTGAGGAAATAGAGGTGTGAGAGGTCCCTCAGCTTGCAAGTGGCAGGGCCCAGAAAGAATTCCAGGCCATCGGAACCCAAAACCCACATTCCTGACCATGGTCTCCTGCTTTCCAAGGCTCTGAGTACCTCTCCAGCCCTGGTCCCTGCCAGCCCCACTTACTGGCCACCTGCAGCCACACTTGGAACCACTGAGTCACATTCAGGATCTCCTGGCAGGTGTAATTCCCCTCATCTCCCAGGCTCAGCGATTTGATGTGCAGGGAGCTGGCATCCACTAGAGAGAAGCGAGGCTCAGCTGGCGGGAGGCTAGAGTTAGACGAGAGAAGGAAGACAGGCTCCGAGTTGTTCCGGTACCAGGTCACCAGGCCCCTCGGTCCCGAGATGTTGCCACAGTACAGAGTAACATTCTCATGAACTTCTCCAATGACAACAGCCTCCAATCCTGTACAAGGCAAGATCAAGCTGTTACCACCCTTCTTAATTTCTAAACAATGTCCCTTTTTGGACAGTCCTCCTGTATTAGGATTTTTTTTTTAAATCAGGTATATGTTCTTTTTTGTTTGTTTGTTTGTTTTTTTGAGACGGAATCCCACTCTGTCCCCCAGGCCGGAGTGCAATGGCACGATCTCGGCTGACTGAAACCTCCGCCTCCCAGGCAGCCTCCCAAGTAGCTAGGATTACAGGCACGCGCCATCACGCTCAGCTAATTTTTGTATTTTTGGTAGAGACAGGGTTTCACCACCACATTGGCCAGGCTGGTCTCAAACTCTTGACCTCAGGAAAGGTCAGGCTCATGCCCCCAGCACTTTGGGAGGCCGAGGTGGGTAGATCACAAGGTCAAGACATCGAGACCATCCTGGCCAATATAGTGAAACCCCATCTCTATTAAAAATACAAAAAATTGTGGCTGGGCGCGGTGCCACGCCTGTAATCCCAGCACTGTGGGAGGCCGAGGCAGGTGTATCACCTGAGGTCAGGAGTTCGAGACCACCCTGACCAACATGGAGAAACCCTGCCTCTACTCAAAATACAAAATTTGCTGGGCATGGTGGCATATGCCTGTAATCCCAGCTACTAGAGAGGCTGAGGCAGGAAAATCACTTGAAACTGTGAAGCGGAGGTTGTGGTGAGCTGAGATCTCGCCATTGCACTCCAGCCCGGGCAACAAGTGGGAAACTCTGTCTCAAAAACAAAAACAAAAAATTAGCTGGGCGTGGTGGCGTGCACCTGTAGTCCCAGCTATTTGGGAGTCTGAGGCAGGAGAATTGCTTGATCCACCCGCCTCGGCCTCCCAAAGTGCTGGGATTACAGGCATGAGCCACTGCACCTGACCATATATGTTCTTAAGATGCGGTAACACATACAGAGCAGCTGGACGTAGCAGCTCACACCTGTAATCCCGGTACTTTGGGAGTCCAAGACAGGCAGATCTCCTGAGGTCAGGAGTTCCAGACCAGCCTGGCCAACATGGCAAAACCCCGTTTCTACTAAAAATACAAAAATCAGCCGGGCGTGGTGGTGCATGCTTGTAATCCCAGCTACTCGGGAAGCTATGGTGGGAGAATTGTTTCAACCTGGGAGGCGAAGGTTGCAGTGAGCCGAGATTGTGCCATTGCACTCCAGGCTGGGTGACAAAGCGAGACTCTGTCTCAAAACAAAAACAAACAAACAAAAAACACATACAGAACCTCTGGTATGTTGAGACTCTAGGCCAGTCACTGACAATAATGAACTTGTAGTAGGTAACAAACACAGCCCCAGTTGCCCACCCAGCCTGCCGACCATCCATGCCCCTCACCATCCATGCCCCACATCACTGGGGGGCCATCCCATTCTTAGTGAGGACTCAGCCATGAGACCTGTTTTGGCCAATGGGATGTTGGGGAATGTGACACAAGCAGAGGCTTTAAAGTGCTTGTCTATAATCGCTAGAGCAATGCAAATCAAAACTACAATGAGGCCGGGAGCAGTGGCTCATGCCTGTAATTCCAGCACTCTGGGAAGCCGAGGGAGACAGGTTCACTTGAGGCTAGGAGTTTGAGACCAGCCTGGTCAACATGGTGAAACCTCGTCTCTGCTAAAAATGCAAAAATCAGCCAGGCATGGTGGTGCACACCTGTAGTCCCAGCTACTCAGGAGGCTGAGGCACGAGAATCACTTGAACCCAGGAGGCAGAGATTACAGTGAGCCAAGATTGTGCCACTGCACTGCAGCCTGGTTGACAGGGCAAGACTGTCTCAAAAACAAGAAAAAAACAACAACAAAAGGCCGGGCTCCATGCCTGTAATGAGGCCGAGGCGGGCGGATCACCTGAGCTCAGCAGTTCGAGACCAGCCTGGCCAACATGGTGAAACCTCGTCTCTACTAAAAATACAAAAACTTAGCTGGGCGTGGTGGCAGGTACCTGTAATCCCAGCTACTCGGAAGGCTGAGGCAGGGGAATCACTTGAACCCAGGAGGCAGAGGTTGCAGTGAGCCGGTATTGTGCCACTGCACTCCAGCCTGGGTGACAAGAGCGAAACTCTGTCTCAAATAAATAAATAAATAAATAAACTACATGGTACAGACCCAAGTTGTCTCAGTGGCTCCAGCTTGGCCCATTCTAGATCAGCCTTCAGCTAGTCATCGATTCCCAGGCGGATCAGCAGAGCCACCTAACCAACCACCCAGGCCTGTGGGTAATAAGCACTACTGTCATTTTGGGCATTGTTTCTTACACAGCATTACTGTGGCGATAAATAATTCATACAGAACCCAAGTGGCTTTATTTGCCTAGAAACCCAGAAGGCGTAGAAAGAAGAGGACTTTGGCTTTGTTTCCACTGTCCTGCTGCTCTCTCTGCCTCTCCCTCTCCCCCCATCTCAAACGGCCCTAGAGTTTAAGTTCTCTCAGAAGCTCCATGCAAGAATGGGCTGGCATGGCCGGGCGCGGTGGCTCAAGCCTGTAATCCCAGCACTTTGGGAGGC
>NC_045443.1:115796706-115806085 GCF_002776525.5 Piliocolobus tephrosceles
ACACGGTGAAACCCCGTCTCTACTAAAAATACAAAAACTAGCCGGGCGAGGTGGCGGGCGCCTGTAGTCCCAGCTACTCCGGAGGCTGAGGCAGGAGAATAGCAGGAACCCGGAAGGCGGAGCTTGCAGTGAGCTGAGATCTGGCCACTGCACTCCAGCCTGGGCGACAGAGCGAGACTCCGTCTCAAAAAAAAACAAAAAAACAAAAAAACACAAAAAAGCAGGTGAGGGCCGGGGGCAATGGCTCACACCTGTAATCCCAGCACTTTGGGAGGTCGAGGCAGGTGGATCATTTGAGGTCAGGAGTTCGAGACCGGCCTAGCCAACATGGTGAAACCTCGTCGCTACTAAAAACACAAATATTAGCTGAATGGCCGAGAGCGGTGGCTCCCGCCTATAATCCCAGCACTTTGGGAGGCCGAGGCGGCAGATCACCTGAGGTCAGGAGCTCGAGACCAGCCTGGCTAATATGGTGAAACCCAGTTTCTACTAAAAATACAAAAAATCAGCCAGGCGTGGTGGCACATGCCTGTAATCCCACCTACTCGGGAGGCTGAGGCAGGAGAATCGCTTGTACCGGGGAGACGGAGGTTGCAGTGAGCCAAGATCACCCCACTGCATTCCAGCCTGGGTAACAGAACAAGACTGTCTCAAAAAACAAAACAAAACAAAAAAAAGAGCAGGTAAGAATTCTTTTTATGTCTTCGTTTATTTTTTGAGATGAAGTCTCACTCTGTTGCCCAGGTTGGAGTGCAATGGCTCAATCTCGGCTTACTGCAACCTCTGCCTTCCGGGTTCCAGCAATTCTCCTGCCTCAGTCTCCTGAGTAGCTGGGATTACAGGTACCCGCCATCATGCCCCGCTAATTTTTTGAATTTTTGTAGAGATGGGTTTCACCATGTTGGCCAGGCCGGTCTTAAACTCCTGACCTCAGGTGATCCGCCCGCCTCAGCCTCCCAAAGTGCTGGGATTACAGGCGGGAGCCACCGCGCCCGGCCAAGAATTCTTTTTAAATTGTTAGGACTGACAACCCAAATTCTCCAGTGGCAACCCCCATGACAAAAAGGAAGATGAACTTTAGAGTTACAGATGCAACATGCGACCTGCAGACCTGCCCCTTGCCTAACTCCTTGGCAAGGAAATACAGGAACAGTGGCTTGGAAAAAAGCCCTGGTGAAACTTTAGTCTTGGAACTTCAGCTAACATTGTCTTCTCCTCCAACGCATAGAATGACATGATCACAAAAGAAACCATTTGAGGGGCCGGGCGCGGTGGCTCAAGCCTGTAATCCCAGCACTTTGGGAGGCCGAGACGGGCGGATCACGGGGTCAGGAGATCGAGACCATCCTGGCTAACACGGTGAAACCCCGTCTCTACTAAAAATACAAAAAACTAGCCGGGCGAGGTGGTGGGCGCCTGTAGTCCCAGCTACTCCGGAGGCTGAGGCAGGAGAATGGCGGAAACCCGGGAGGCGGAGCTTGCAGTGAGCTGAGATCCGGCCACTGCACTCCAGCCTGGGAGACAGAGCCAGACTCCGTCTCAAAAAAAAAAAAAAAAAAAAAATTAGCTAGGCGTGGTGGCGCATGCCTGTAGTCCCAGCTACTTGTAGGCTAAGGTGGGAGGATCAGTGCAGTGATTGCGCCGCTGCACTCCAGGCTGGGCAACAGAGAGCCTGGCTCGAAAAAAATAGCTGGCCATAGCAGTGGAGATAGGTTCCCCATGGGGCGGGCGGCAGTCAGCCTGAATGCCAGGTCATTCCAGCAGGATGACTTAATCCCAGGGTTCTTCTGTCTTCCCAGGTTCCTGGTGTTCATCTTGCAGGAAACAGTGCTAACAGCTGGGGAGATGGGAATACTTGACGACCACCTTTCACGTCCAGAGATGACCAACTGGGAACTGTCCTTCTCCCCTGCCACACATACCCCAGCGCAGTGATTACTCAGCCAAATGCCTGGAGGGCCAGCAGGTAACACCCATGACAGAAGGTGGGGGGGGGGGGCGAATATTACAACAGGGAGAGGTGGAACAAATTTGGGCTCACGTGCCCTAGATAAAAGGATGACCACTGCCCAGTTCCAACTGGGAAGGCAGGCCCCATGTTGCCAGACCTTCAGATTTTTCCAGATAAACTGGAAACCTAGAGATGTTATTGTTTTTAAACGGTTGGTTTAAAAAAAAAAAAAAAAGCAAAATAAAATTGTAGGAGCCTAACAATTAGGAACTTTTGGTACTTGGTGCTAGGAAGCTCCAGCATAATTTACAACTCATCTCCAGAAACGTGCAAGAGGAGACCAGTTGGGTGGAGCAGACCCGGGAACACAAAAAGTAGGGCTCTGCCTGCATCCTGGCAAACTTCACCACCTCCTGGCTCCACCTCCTCTCCCTGCACCCCAGCCACCTCCCAGCTTGTCACACTCCCAGCACACAGTAGGCATGCACAGTAGGCATGCTGGTGAATTAAATTCATATATATATATATATATATATTTCAATCTTTTTACATTCTACATATTTTTGTAAGCACCCCCCAATTCTTTTTTCGTAGCAAAGCAGGCCATAGATGAAGCATTTCAGACCTTTTGTCAATCATGTCAAGTGTGAGGGGAAGTCTTTTGTAAGCCTGCCAAGTATTTCAAAATAAAAAGCTTTTCCAAAAGTAAAGGCGGAAGACCCCGCTTTGAAGGCGCTGGTCAGCACAGGAAGACTTGCAAAGGTGTGTAGGGAAGTCCACCGGTTACAGGTGTAAGGCGAGTTCAACCTTGGGCAGAGGGAGGAGAAAAGTAAAGTGGGAGTCTCGAGTTTGAGCACCAGCGTATCAGGTATTGGTAAAACCAGAAAGCGAATTTACATCCGACGCTTAAAAAAAAAAATCACTTTGCCGGCACACGTGCCTCTTTATTTTCCCCTGCACCTCGGCTCGGGTCCTCTGCAGCCTCACGCGCCCGGGAAAATTCCTTCCTGCAAAGACCGCCGAGCTGCAAGCAGGAAACCAAGACCCTCCTGGGGCGGCTTCCAGGCTGCGGCCACCACGGATCCAAGCGGAGTCGGAGGGAATTCGGTCCCTCGCTGTCCCCTCCCCACCGCTGACTGGGAAAACTCAACTTTTCCCTCCAGATCGCGGCCCCTTACCTACGGCGACCCAGCCGGCCAGGAGCGCCCCGAGGCAGACGAGGACGCGGGGCTCGGGCGCACCGCCGCCTGCGGCCATCTCGCCCCAGATCCCAGCTCAGGAAATGCAGGCTCAGGCTGGGCTGGACGTGTGCGCCTCAGGGCACCGGGGCCCGGGGGACCAAGGGCTCCTCTCGGGTCCTCGGAACGGCAGAGTGGCCCCACTTTCTCAGCCCCCAGGAAGGATGCTTGGTTGAGCCGGGTGTCCGGGGCCGGGAGCGGCGCTCAGCTGCAGGCTCGGGTCCCGGCTCCCGAGCGCCCTGGCCGGGGAGGGAGGGCGCACCCCGCCCCCTGCGCCTGCCTGCCCACTCCCGCCGGCGGAAAACAACAGGAGCGGGCTCCCTCCCGCCTCCCAGCCAGGCGGGAGCCCAACTTCCTCTACCTTGGCCGGGGAGGAGGGCTTTCTGCCGAGGGCGCGCCGAGCCGGGTCCTGCCGGGCCAGGGGCGGAGCACGGAGGCTGGGCCCTCCCCGAGTCCACTCCGCCCGGGACAGCAGTACGGAGTGGCGGGGACAGCGGGCGGGACGGAGCCCTGCAGCTGCCGCAGGACGCACCCCCCGCCGCTGCCCGGAGCTGCAGAACACGGAGGAGGCGGTTGCCAAGCTGCAGAACTCAGGACCCCCCCTGGCAGTCCCCGCAGAGGGTCTCGAGGGATTCGCGTCTGTGTCCCTGGGCGCGGGGCGGGCGCCAAGGCCGCCATCGCTTCCTTTCCCTACCCTTTGCAACAGGGAGCCGGAGAAAGATGATCCCCTGACCTTCAGCCAAAGCAGCCACGAGACTCCGGTTCTCCAGTGAACTCGCTGGGACCACACAGTGAGAGCGAGCGCCAAGGAGTCCCCAGGATCTGTTTCTCAAGAGTTTTGTTTTTGCTTTTCCCCTTTTCGTTCTCCCATCCCCTACCCAGTCAGATTCCCAAGCTAAGCTCCTCTCTCCCCTGCCATGCCCTCATCCCATTCTGTCCTGGGGAAAATGCGGCTTTGATATCCTCAGGAAGAGCCATCCATAAAACAGCCCTAGGAGAAACTTCCTGTTTAAAATAATAATAACATGGCCGGGCATGGTGGCTCACGCCTGTAATCCCAGCACTTTGGGAGGCCCAGGTGGGGGATCACGAGGTCAGGAGTTCGAGACCAGCCTGGCCAACATGGTGAAACCCGGTCTCTACTAAAAATACAAAAATTAGCTGGGTATGATGGCTGGCGCCTGCAATCCCAACTACTGGGTAGGCTGAGGCATGAGAATCTCTTGAACCCGACAGGCAGAGGTTGCAGTGAGCCGAGATCCTGCCATTGTACTCCAGCCTAGGTGACTGAGCGAGACTCGTCTCAAAATAAATATTAAAATTAAAATAATAAAATAAAATCATTCGTTCTGTTGTCCAACGGCCCCCTTATTGAAATGCTTCTTCCATGAGGAAATCCTCTTGAAACCACTTAAAAAAAAAAAAGTGTTTCTCCTGGTGAACTGTGCCATGAAGCTGAACAGTTCTGCCTTTTTTACTTTTTTGTTTGTTTTTTTTGTTTTTTTGAGACAGGGTCTCACTCCAGTTGCCCAGGCTGGAGTGCAGTGGCACAACCATACCTCCCTGCAGCCTCAAACTACCAGACTCAAGTGATCCTCCCACCTCAGCCTCCCGAGTAGCTGGGACTACAGGTGTGCACCACCACGCCCAGCTGCTTTTTATATTTTTAGTAAAGACAGAGTTTTGCTCTGTTACCCAGGCTGGTCTCGAGCTCCTGACCTCAAGTGATCCACCCGCCTTGGCCTGCCAAAGTGTTGGGATTACAGGTGTGAGCCACTGCGCCCAGCCCTTTTTTATTCTTTGCTCAAATATTTTAAAATAACTGTTCATTGGCTGGGCATGGTGGCTCACGCCTGTAATCCCAGCACTTTGGGAGGCCCAGGCAGGCGGATCACCTGAGGTAAGGAGTTCGAGACTAGCCTGGCAGACATGGTGAAACACCGTCTCTACTAAAAATACAAAAATTAGCCGGGTGTGGTGGCAAGCACCTGTAATCCCAGCTACTCAGGAGGCTGAGGCAGGAGAATCGCTTGAACCCAGAAGGCAGTGAGCCGAGATCGTGCCACTGCACTCCAGCCTCGGGGAGAAGAGTGAGACTTACTCTCAAAAATAAATAAATAAAAATAAAATAAAATAACTGTTCATCAGATTCTTGACAGGATTTTTTTTTTTTTTTTTTTTTTTTGAGACAGAGTCTCCCTATATCACCCAGGCTGAAGTGCAGTGGTGCAGTCATACCTCACTGCAGCCTCGACCTCCTAGGGTTAAGTCGATCCTCCCAGAGTGCTGGAATTACAGGCATGAGCCACTGCACCCAGCTTGGTTCTTGCTTTTCATGTTTGACCTTGCGGCAGATCCTATACTTACCAGACCTGTTTCCTATATCCTCAGTACCTGCCAGCTAGTTGCCATTCTAACACACATTTGCTGAGTAAACAAATGAGTTAATTGGTTTTGATATTGTAGTTCCTCAGCTTTTCTGGCAAACACCTTACATCCTCACCTGCAATAAACAAGCTATAAACAAAATCAGTAACTGAGCCAGGCAAGGTGGCTCATGCCTGTAATCCCAGCACTCAGGAAGGCCAAGGTGGGCGGATCCCTTGAGGTCAGGAGTTCGAGAGCAGCCTAGCCAACACAGTGAACCTCCATCTCTACTAAAAATGAAAAATTAGCTGGGCGTGGTGGCGCATGTAATCCCAGCTCATAATCCCAGCTACTTGAAAGGCTGAGGCAGGAGGGTTGCTGGAACCCGGGAGGCGGAGGTTGTAGTGAGCTGAGATGGTGCCACTGCACTCCAGCCTGGATAACACAGAGAGACCCTGCTCTAAATAAATAAATAAATATTTTTAATTAAAAAAATAAAACCAATAACTGGCCAGTTTTCAGCAGAGGGCCTGGAATTCTCCATGGCCTCATGGTGGATTGCACAGGCCAGCCTTCCTGACATAGCAGCCAAGTCGACTCATAGTTCTAATCTCACTGGACCCTCCCTGCAACCCTTGGACCTAAGGTGCAGTGCCACATACCATCCGGTTTTATTTATTTGTTTATTTTTGAGATGGAGTCTTGCTCTGTCCCCCAGGCTGGAGTGCAGTAGCATGATTCCAGCTCACTGCAACCTCCGCCTCCCGGGTTCAAGCTATTCTCCTGCCTCCGCCTACCAAGTAGCTGGGATTACAGGCTCACTCCACCACACCTGGATAATTTTTGTATTTTTAGTCGAGATGGGGTTTCACCATGTTGACCAGATTGGTCTTGAACTCCTGACCTCAAGTGATCCGCCTGCCTCAGCCTCCCAGAGTGCTGGGATTACAGGTGTGAGCCACCGCACCTGGCCAGCCATCCGGTTTTATAAGTGAGAAACCTACAGCTCTGCGAGGTTAGCTCCGAGTCACACAGCTGGCTGGTGGTAAAGCCACCGACTGACTGTCTGACTGCAACTCTAGCCCCACAGAGTTGCAACCTCGTCACATGTGCAAAGGCTGCCAGGGCTAAGGGGACATGCATCCGAATGTTCTGTGTGTCACTGGATGATCAGACACCAGCCTTCACCTGAGCAGAGCTGGCCTGGAAAGCACCACCCTCTTTGTTTTGACTGCAGGGTCTCAGGCCAGCCCTGAGTCAGAAGCGGTGTAAGGAGCTGCCCTGATGTCCACTTGCATTTCAGGCCACTCTGGACAGTAGAAAGTACCCTGCCTAGAACAACGTTCAGTGAGTTGGGAGTTTTGCATGGGGTCCCCAGCTATGTAGGGTCCTTTTAAAGTATAAGTTTCCCTATCAGCAAAATAGACCTAATATTTATCGCATGGGATGTTGTAAAGATAAACTAGGTTGGGTTTTGAGGCCTAGGCTGGAAGACTTCTTGAGGCTAAGAGCTTGAGACCACACCATGGGGCAACATAGCAAGACCCCCATGTCTACAAAAAAAAAATTTTTTTTAATTAGCCAGGGCCAGATGCTGTAGCTCACACCCATAATCTCCGCACTTTGGGAGGCTGAGTCTGGAGGATCACTTGAGCCCAGGAGTTCAAGATCACCCTAAGCAACATAGTGAAACCTTGTCTCTACAGATTTTTTAAAATTAGCCAGGCATAGTGGCACGCCTATAGTCCTAGCTACTCAGGAGGCTGAGGTGGGAGGATTGCTTGAACCCAGGAGGTGGAGGCTGTAGTGAACTATGATCATGCCACTGTACTCCAGCCTCAGCAACACAGCAAGACCTGTCTCTGAGAAAATAATAATGAAAACAATTAGGATAAACTGGATTGACTTGTATGAAGAGAGTCAACAAAAATCTTTATAGACCTAAGGCATGGTTTTGGAGCCTGTCATTTGATATGCCACTGATCCCACAGTCCTATCGGGACCATGGGGCTCAAACACTTCTCTGTCCAGGGTGCTACATGTAGCTTTTTTTTTTATTTTCTTTTAGATGGGTTTTCCCCTGTCACCCAAGCTGGAGTGCAGTGGTATGAACAGAGCTCACTGCACCTGCCTCCTGGGCCCAAACGATCTTCCCACTTCAGCCCCCAGAGAAGCTGGGACTACAGGCACAGCCACCACACATGCATAACTTTTTTGTATTTGTATTTTTTATTTATTATTTTATTTTTATTTTTTTGGAGACAGAGTCTCACTCTGTCTCCCAGCCTGGAGTACAGTGGCACAATCTCGGTTCACTGCAGCCTCCACCTCCCAGGTTCAAGCAATTCTCCTGCCTCAGCCTCTGGAGTAGCTGGGACTACAGGCACGTGCCACCACACACAGCTAATTTTTGAATTTTTTGTTTGTTTGTTTGTTTAGTAGAGATGGGACTACAGGCACACATTACTACCTCAGTTAATTATTTTTTGTAGTGATGTGGTAGGGGGGGTCTCACTATGTTGCCCAGGCTGGTCTCAAATTCTTGGGCTCAAGCAACCCTCTTGCCTTGGCTTCCCAAAGTGCTGGGATTATAGGGCTGAGCCACTGCACTCAGCCAATGAAGTATCTCCATTCTCTGTTTTCTAAATGTGTCTCTCATTATTCTTTCACTTTACAGTTTTCTTCTGCATTAAAACTCTTTTTTTTTTTTTTTTTTTTTTTAACAGAGTCTCACTCTGTTGCGAGGCTGGGGTGCAGTGGTAGAATCTCAGCTTACTGCAACCTCTGCCTCCCGGATTCAAACAATTCTCCTGCCTCAGCCTCCCAAGTAGCTGGGACTGCAGGCGCTTACCATCATGCCCAGCTAATTTTTATATTTTTAGTAGAGACAGGGTTTAATTATATTGGCCAGGCTGGTCTTGAACCCCTGACCTCATGATCCACCTGCCTCAGCCTCCCAAAGTGCTGGGATTACAGGTGTGAGCCACCACGCCTGGCCCTAAAACAATTTTTAATTGTGGTAACATTAACATAACATTTATGATTTTTTTTTTTTTTTTTTTTTTTTTTTGAGACTGAATCTCACTCTGTCACTCAGGCTGCAGTGCAATGGCGTGATCTCAGCTCACTGCAACCTCCGCCTCCCAGGTTCAACGATTCTCCCTGTCTCAGCCTCCTAAATAGCTGGGATGACAGGCGCACCCCGCTGCACCACAGCCAGTTAATTTTTGTATTTTTAGTAGAAATGGGGTTTTGCCATGTTAGCCAGACTGGTCTCGAACTTCTGACCTCAGGTGGTCCACCCACCTCAGCCTCCCAAAGTGCTGGGATTACCGGTGGGAGCCACCGCGTCCAGCCAAGCCCACTTCTTAAAGAGGAGGAGAATAAAGAATTGGTGGGAAAATGTATGTCTGTAAAAGAATTAACATAGGCTGGGCATATTGGCTAATGCCTGTAATCTCAGCACTTCAGGAAACTGAGGCAATCGTTCAAAACCAGCCTGGGCAACATGACTAAACCCTGTCGCTACTTAAAAAAAAAAAAAGGGCCAGACGCGGTGGCTCACGCCTGTAATCCCAGCACTTTGGGAGGCCAAGGCAGGTGGATCATGAGGTCAGGAGTTCAAGACCAGCCTGACCAACAGAGTAAAACCCTGTCTCTACTAAAGATACAAAAATTAGCGGGGCACAGTGGCATGTGCCTGTAGTCCCAGCTACTCAGGAGGCTGAGGCAGGAGAATTACTTGAACCCAGGAGGCAGAGGTTGCAGTGAGCTGAGATCATGCCACTGCACTCCAGCCTGGGCGACAGAGCGAGACTCCATG
>NC_045443.1:115811085-115811712 GCF_002776525.5 Piliocolobus tephrosceles
TTTTTTTTTTTTTTTTTGAGACAGAGTCTCGCTTTGTCGCCTAGGCTGGAGTGCAGTGGCACCATCTCGGCTCACTGCAAGCTCCGCCTCCTGGGTTCACGCCATTCTCCTGCCTCAGCCTCAGAGTAGCTGGGACTACAGGCATGCACCACCACACCCGGCTAATTTTTTGTATTTTTAGTAGAGACGGGGTTTCACCATGTTAGCCAGGATGGTCTCGATCTCCTGACCTCGTGATCCGCCCTCCTCGGCTTCCCAAAGTGCTGGGATTACAGGCGTGAGCCACTGTGCCCGGCTTCTCCTGTGTTTTTCTAAAATTTGTATGGCTTAAGTTTTTCGTTTTTTTTTTTTTTTTGACACTGAGTCTCGCTCTGTCACCCAGGCTGGAGTGCAGTGGCACAATCTTGGCTCACTGCAGCTCTGCCTCCCGGGTTTACGCCATTCTTCTGCCTCAGTCTCCCGAGTAGCTGGGACTACAGGTGCCCACCATCTCGCCCGGCTAGTTTTTTGTATTTTTTAGTAGAGACGGGGTTTCACCGTGTAGGCCAGGATGGTCTCGATTTCCTGACCTCGTGATCCACCCGTCTCGGCCTCCCAAAGTGCTGGGATTACAGGCTTGAGCCACCG
>NC_045443.1:115811812-115837846 GCF_002776525.5 Piliocolobus tephrosceles
TTTTTTTTTTTTTTTTTTTTTTTTTTTTTGTGACAGATTAGTCTGTCGCCAGGCTGGAGTGCAGTGCACGATTTTGGCTCACTACAACCTCCACCTTCCGGGTTCAAGCAATTCTTCTGCCTCAGCTTCCTGAGTAGCTGGGACTACAGGCACATGCCACCACGCCCTGCTAATTTTTGTATTTTTAGTAGAGATGGGGTTTCACCATGTTGGCCAGGATGGTCTTGATCTCTTGACCTCGTGATCCACCTACCTTGGCCTCCCAAAGTGCTGGGATTACAGGCATGAGCCACTGCACCCGACCATATGGCTTTAGTTTTATCATTAGGTATGTAATCCTATACAAAAAAAAATTTTTTTTGAGATGGAGTTTCATTCTTGTTGCCTAGGCTGGAGTGTGGTAGCGCAATCTCAGCTCACTGCAACCTCCACCTCCTGGGTTCAAGTGATTCTCCTGCCTCAGCCTGCTGAGTAGCTGGGATTACAGGCGTGTGCCACCACCCCCGGCTATTTTTTTTTTTTTTTTTTTTTTTTGAGAAGGAGTCTTGCTCTGTCAACCAGGCTGGAGTGCAATGGTGCGATCTCGGCTCACTGCAACCTCTGCCTCCCAGGTTCAAGTGATTTTCCTGCCTCAGCCTCCCAAGTAGCTGGGATTACAGGCCCCCACCACCATGCACAGCTAATTTTTGTATTTTTAGTAGAGATGGGGTTTCACCGTGTTGGCCAGGCTGGCCTCAAACTCCTGACCCCAGGTGATCCACCTGCCTCGGCCTCCCAAAGTGCTAGGATTACAGGCGTTAGCCACCACGCCCAGCCTAATTTTGTATTTTTAATAGAGGTTGGGTTTCACCATGTTGGTCAGGCTAGTCTCAAACTCTTGAACTCAGGTGATCCACCTGCCTCGGTCTCCCAAAGTGCTGGGATTACAGTCATGAGCCACTGCACCCGGCCACATTATTTTTTTGTGTATGGTGTTATGGTCTGAATATTTGTGTCCTCTCAAAACTCATATGTTGAAATTCAAATCCCCAAGTTAATGGTATTAGCTAGAGGGGACTTTGTAAGGGGATAAGGTCATGAGTGTGGAACCCTCATGAATGGAATTAGTACCTTTATAAAAGACGCCCAAAGGAGCTTGTTCACTTCTTCCACCATGTGAAAACACTGCGAAAAGACAGCCATCTGTGAACCAGAGAGTGGACCCCCACCAGACACCAAGTTTGCCAGTGCCTTGATCTTGGACTTCCCAGCCTCCGGAACTGTAAGAAATACATTTATGTTGTTCATAAGCCAATAAATAAATAGATTATTAAAAAATTTAAAAATTAGCCAGGCATGGTGGTGCATGCTTGTAGCCCTGACTACTCTGGAAGCTGAATCAGGAGGCTCACTTGAGCCCATGAGTTCAAGGCTTCAGTGAGCCACGATCATACTACCACACTCCAGCCTAGGCAATAGAGTGAGACTCTGTCTCAAAAGACAAAAAACAGTAAGTGAAGCAAACAAACAAAAAAAAAAATCCAAGCAATTTATAGTGAAATTCTCCTTGAAAGAAAGCCTTTTGGCTGGGCGCAGTGGCTCATACCTGTAATCCCAGCACTTTGGGAGACCGAGGCGGGAGGATCACATGAGGTACAGGAGTTTAAAACCAGCCTGGCCAACATGGTGAAATGCTGTCTCTACTAAAAATACAAAAAAATTAGGTAGGCATGGTGGCGGGTGCTTGTAATCCCAGCTACTCAGGAGGGTAAGGCAGGAGAATCGCTTGAACCTGAGAGGTGGAGGTTGCGGTGAGCCAAGAATGTGCCATTGCACTTGAGCCTGGGCGACAAGAGTGAAACTCTGTCTCAAAAAGAAAAAGAAAAAAAAAAAAAGAGAGAGAAAGAAACCCTTTTGCCCACCCCAGACCCCTAGTCTTCTTCCCCAGGGACGAGCTGTCTCACCAACTTCTATAGACTACAGTCTTTACTGGTTACCTAATATGCCCCCATCAGAATATTACACAGCCATTAACACTTGGGTTTTCCTTTTTTTTTTTTTTTTTTTTTTTTTTTTTTTTTTAGAGAGATGAGGTCTCACTCTGTTGCCTAGGCTGGAGTGCTATGGCACACTTATCAAACTCCCGGGCTCAAATATCTTCCCACGTCAGCCTCCTGAGTAGCTGAGACTACAGATCGTCACCACAATGCCTGGCCAATTTTTTAAATTTGTAGAGATGGAGTCTCAGTATGTTGCCCAGGCTGGTCTCAAACTCCTACGTCAAGCAATAATCCTACCTCAGCCTCCCAAACTGTTGGGATTGCAGGGATGAGACACTGCACCTGGCAATTTTTTTTTTTTTTTTTTTTTTTTTTTTTTTTTTTTGAGACAGAGTCTCCCTCTGTTGCCCAGATTGGAGTGCAGTGGCCGGATCTCAGCTCACTGCAAGCTCCGCCTCCCAGGTTCACGCCATTCTCCTGCCTCAGCCTCCTGAGTAGCTGGGACTACAGGCGCCTGCCACCTCACCCGGCTAGTTTTTTGTATTTTTTAGTAGAGACGGGGTTTCACCGTGTTAGCCAGGATGGTCTTGATCTCCTGACCTCGTGATCCGCCCGCCTCGGCCTCCCAAAGTGCTGGGATTACAGGCGTGAGCCACCGCGCCCAGCCCGGCAATTTGTTTTTTTAAAGTTTATATAAGAATAAAGATCCCTCTATTGTGATTATTCAGATTTGTAACATTCTGTAAAAGTTTTTATGATAGCAGCTTTATTTTTATTTTGAGACAGAGTCTTGCTTTGTAGCCCAGGCTGGAGTGCAGTGGCTCGATCTTGGCTCACTGCAACCTCTGCTTCCCAGGTTCAAGTGATTCTCCTGCCTCAGCCTCTCGAGTAGCTGGGATTACAGGTGCCCAACACCATACCTGGCTAATTTTTGTATTTTTATAATTAGAGACAGGGTTTCACCATATTGGCCAGGCTGGTCTTGAACTCCTGACCTCAGGTGATCAACCCGCCTTGGCCTCCCAAAGTGCTGGGATTACAGGCATAAGCCATCACCCCCTGCTGATAACAGCTTTATTGAGATATAATTCATACCATAGAATTATCTCAAAGTGTACAATTCAATGGCTTTTAGTATAGTCACAAGGTTGTACAATTTTAGATTTTCATCACTCCAAAAAGACACCCCACACCCTTTAGCTATCACCTTGCTATGGTTTGAATGTGTCCTCCAAAATTCATGTGTTGGAAACAGTCCTTCTACCTTCAAGAATGGATTAATGTTGCCATTGTGGGAGTGGTTTTGTCATAAAAGAAAGCAGCCTCTGGCTCTCTTGCTTTTGTCCTCTTGCCATGTGATGTCCTCTGCTTTGTTATGATATGTCAAGAAGATCCTCACTAGATGCTTGTTCCATGCTCTTGGACTTCTCCGTCTCCAGAACCATGAGCTAAATATACTTTTTTTCTTTATAAATTACCCTACCCAGTCTGTGGTATATATGCAACAGAAAACGGACTAAGACACATTCCCAATTTCCTTACCCTCTCCAACCCCCAGCAATCATCAATCTACTTTCTGTCTCTATGGTTTTGCCTATTCCAGACATTTCATATTAACAGAAGCAAGCAATATATGTTGTGACTGGCTTCTTTCACTTAGCACAATGTTCTCAAGGTTCATCTACATTGTAGCTTGTATCAGTACTTCATTTCATTTTACGGCCAAATTAGATTCCATTGTATGGAGATATTGGTAGCAGTGAATCCATACGGGTCTGCGGCAACCTGAATCCTCGCCTCCTCAGAAGAGAGAATTCAACCAAGGGGCATAAGGCAGAGTGAGAAACTAAGGCAAGTTTCACAGCAGGAGTGAAAGTTTATTAAAAAGTTTTAGAGCAGGAATGCAAGGAAATAAAGTACACTTGAAAGAGGGCCAGTAGGGAACTTAAGAGATTCAAGTGCGTGGTTTGACCTTTGACTTGGGGTTTTATATGTTGGCCGTCTGCATGTACAATGGCCTGCCAGCGCTCGGGAGGGGCTGCCTGTGAATGTTTACCAAAGCTATATGCGTGCTCCCTTGAGGCGTTCTTCCCTTATCAGTTGAGTGTTCCTAGAGGAAGGTCATGTACCAGTTAAACTCCACCATTTTCCCTTTTCGTGCACATGCTTAAGCCCACTCACCCAGCTCCTGAGATCTTACTGGGAAGCTGTTGACCACCAGTTTCTGGCATTTCTAACTATTGGGAGACTGCTTTTCCCTGGTATCGGCTGCAACCAGTGATTATTTTAGAGAGACAGTTTAACAACTGCCTGACCATCTCCTGATGGGGCGGAGGGGCCTCTCCTTCCCTGCTTAGGTCTGACTAACTACCTACTGCAACAGAGATACCACCTTTTTTTATATCCATTCATCTGTTGATTGATATTCAATTAATATTTAAGCCATGAAGTGACTCAGAACCTGGGGCACCTCTTTCCTAAAGTCCTCCCTTCCCTACCCATCATTCCACCTCTAGAAAGACATTGATTTTGCTTCCCTTGCTTGCCTTACTTTACTGTGAACAGATTGACACTTTAAAAAGCCTACTTCTCTTTATTTACAGTGGGTTTTCTGGCCGGACGCGGCGGCTCAGGCCTGTAATCCCAGCACTTTGGGAGGCTGAGGCAGGCAGATCACTTGAGTTCAGGAGTTCGATAGCAGCCTGGGCAACATGGTGAATCTCCATATCTACCAAAAATACAAAAAAGCTAGCCGGGCATGGTGGTGTGCGCCTGTGGTCCCAGCTACTCAGGAGGCTGAGGTGGGAGGACTGCTTGAGCCTGGGGGATGAAGGTCGTACTGAGCAGAGATGGCGTGATGGCACTCCAGCCTGAGTGACAGAGCGAGACCCTGTCTCAAAAAAATAAAAAATAAAAAAGATAGAATGGGCTTTCTTTGTTTTGTTTGTTTTGTTTTCGTTTTTGTTTTTTTGAGACGGAGTCTTGCTCTGTCACCCAGGTTAGACTGCAGTGGCATGATCTTGGCTAAGTACAACCTCCACCTCCTGGGTTCAAGCAATTTTTGTGCTTCAGCTTCCAGAGTAGCTGGGATTACAGGCTTCCGTCACCAGGTCCGGCTAATTTTTGCATTTTTCGTAGAGACAGAGTTTCACCATTTTGGCCAGGCTGGTCTTGAACTCCTGACCTCAAGTGATCTTCCCACTTCAACCTCCCAAAATGCTGGGATTACAGGCATGAGCCACCAAACCCGACCTAGAGTGGCCTTTCTTTATGCCAGTGCACCTGGCTGAAATTTAGTCAAGCAATACTTTATGCCATTTTTTTTTTTATTTTTTCAACAGTTTTAGTCACTGTTTCGGATGTGTAGTTGGAATTCCCAATTTCTTAGGGTCTCAGTGAGACAGGAATAATACAGTTTGGTCACAAGAGAATAGAAAATTCCAGGTAGCAGTTTCACATGACTTGCAAAAGAAAACTTCTGCTGCAGAAGTAAGGGACCGATAAGACCCTGAAAAACCAGGGTGTGGACCAAGCTGGCTAAGACCAACTGGACCCAACATGGTGCTGGATTTGATGTAGGTTTCACCAAGGACCTCATTATACGCTCATTAATGTACTAAATCCCACACCCATTGGGCATGGTGGCTCATGCCTGTAATCCCAGCACTTTGGGAGGCTGAGGCAGGCAGATGACCTGAGGCCAGGAGTTCGAGAACAGCCTGGCCAACATGGTGAAACCTCCTTTCTACTAAAAATACAAAAATTAGCTGGGCATGGTGGTGGGAGCCTGTAATCCCAGCTACTTGTGAGGCTGAGGCAGGAGAATCCCCTGCACCTGGGAGGTAGAGGTTGAAATGAGCCAAGATTGCGCCACTGCACTCCAGGCTGGGTGATAGAGTGAGACTCTGTCTCAAAAATTAATAATAATAAATAAGTAATAAATAAATCCCACACACACCAGGGCCATGATAGTTCTGGAAAAACCCATATTTGGTGTAAAAATGGGTAGCACCGGCCGGGCGCGGTGGCTCAAGCCTGTAATCCCAGCACTTTGGGAGGCCGAGACGGGCGGATCACGACGTCAGGAGTTCGAGACCATCCTGGCTAACACGGTGAAACCCCGTCTCTACTAAAAAATACAAAAAAGCTAGCCGGGCGAGGTGGCTGGCGCCTGTAGTCCCAGCTACTCGGGAGGCTGAGGCAGGAGAGTGGCGTAAACCCGGGAGGCGGAGCTTGCAGTGAGCTGAGATCCGGCCACTGCACTCCAGCCCGAGGGACAGAGCGAGACTCCGTCTCAAAAAAAAAAAAAATGGGTAGCACCACAGTTCTGAGAAACCTCCACCTCTTCCCAAGAATCTTCAGGAATATTCCCCTCCTTGGTTAAAGAAACCTAAAAGAGCCAGGCACGGTGGCTCACGCCTGTAATCCCAGCACTTTGGGAGGCTGAGGCGGGCGGATCACCTGAAGTCAGGAGTTCGAGACCAGCCTGGCCAACATGGTGAAATCTTGTCTCTACTAAAAATACAAAAATTATCCAGGCATGGTGGTGCATGCCTGTAATCCCAGCTACTTGGGAGGCTGAGCCAGGAGAATCGTTTTAACCTGGGAGGCGGAGGTTGCAGTGAGCCAAAAACGCGCCACTGCACTCCAGCCTTGGCGACAGGGCGAGATTCCGTCTCAAAAAAAAAAAAAAAAGAAACCCAAAAGGTAGAAACCCCAAGTCTCAAGTCCCATCGGACTCTGTCTCGAGTCTGCCCGCACTCCCCTTTCTTGTATATTTTTCGCTTTACAATAAATCTTTGTATTTTCATCATTTTCTGACTCACTCTTGAATTCCTTCTCCAGATGGTGTCAAGAGCCCGGATACCGACTGGGGTTGAGGTCCCGCCAGTCTCCGTCTAAAAAAAAAAAAATACAGTTTAGGGGCCATGCAGCCTCTGTCTCCAGGAGTCTGAACAGCCCCAAATTACTCCTGGAAGTAACTTCACTATTGTAAAACCTAAGATCGGGGCTTGGGAAATTTTTCAGACCCTGCACTTGATGGATGGATCAGCTGACACCACCCAGACGAGTAATCTGGCTCAGCCAGCTCTGCCATCCCACCCAGGAGCAGAAGACAACAGAAAAACTCACTTCGATCCCCTGATTCCATCTCCAACCTGACCAATCAGCACACCCCACTTCCCAAGCCCTACCCGCCAACTCATCTTTAAAAACCCTGATCCCTGAATGCTCCAAGAGACTAATTTCAGTCACAGTAAAACTCCGGTCTCCTGCACAGCCAGCTCTGCATGAATTACTCTTTCTCCATTGCAATTCCCGTTTTTTTTTTTCTTTTTTCTTTTTTTTTTTTTTTGAGATGAAGTCTCACTCTTATCCCCCAAGCTGGAGTGCAGTGGCACGATCTTGGCTCACTGCAACCTCCGCCTCCCAGGTTCAAGCGATTCTCCTGCCTCAGCCTCCTGAGTAGCTGGGATCACAGGTGCCTGCTACCATGCCCGGCTAATTTTTGTATTTTCAGTAGAGATGGGGTTTCACTATGTTGGCCAGGCTGGTCTCGAGCTCCTGTCCTCGGGTGATCCACCCACCTTGGCCTCCCAAAGTGCTGGGATTACAGGCGTGAGCCACTGCGCCCGGCCTCCCCTGTCTTAATAAATCCGCTCTGTCTAGGCAGCAGGCAAAGTGAGACCATTGGGCAGCTACATTATCGTTTCACAGATGAGGAACTTGAGGCTCAGGGACATGAAATAACTCTCCAGATAGTCATAGCCTCAAGTCCATGTTTATAAAATGCTGCCCTGGGTTATAGCATTCCCTACAGTAGTGATTTTTTTTTTTTTTGAGATGAAGTCTCACTCTGTCGCCCAGGCTGGAGTGCAGTGGCGTGATCTGGGCTCACTGATACCTCCGCCTCCTGGATTGAAGCGATTCTCCCCTGCCTCAGCCTCCCAAGTAGCTGGGATTACAGGCACCCACCACCACGCCTGGCTAATTTTTGTATTTTTAGTAGAGACGGGGTTACACCATGTTGGCCAGGCTGGTCTCGAACTCCTGACCTCAGGTGATCCACCTGCCTCAGACTCCCAAAGTGCTGGGATTACAGGCATAAGCCACCATGCCTGGCCAGTAGTTGTTCTTAAACTTGGGTTGGGGGGTGGGGACATTAAAGAACTTTGTGATAAGCCTGGGCAACATGGTTAGACCCATCTTTACAACAAATAAAAAAATTAGCTGGGTGTGGTGATGCTTTCCTGTGGTCCCAGCAGTTCAGGAGGCTGAGATGGGAGGATCACTTGAGCCCAGGAATTCGAGGCTGCAGTGAGCTATGATTGCACCACTGCCCTCTAGCTGGGCAACAGAGCGAGACCATCTCTGCTGGACAAGATGTCAGAGCCCGGCATTGGCAAGTGGTGGGCTCGCAGGTCGTAGGTTAGTAAAAAGAATTTACTGACGTCAGTGTAGGTTTGAAAAAGAAAAAAATGTATTAGAAAGAACACTGCATAAAAGTGCAGCAGGGCTCCTCAGCACGAGAGGACTGAGTGCCCTGCGGTGAATTTTCCTTCCAGGTATTTATGGACCTAAAAGCGGGAGCTTAAGGGTAATTTGGACCACATTAGCTGTGCAGGTCACGATACATGATAACATTTGTAGACATTTTGATACCTTAATGTCAGCCAGGGTTTGCACAATGAGTTTTGATATGCATGCATTTCAGGGATGTATAGGAATTCTAGTTACAGGCCAGGCACGGTGGCTCATGCCTGTAATCACAGCACTTTGGGAGGCCGAGGTGGGCAGATCACTTGAGGTCAGCAGACCAGCCTGGCCAACATGGTGAAACACCGTCTCTACTAAGAATATAAAAATTAGGGCCGGGCGTGGTGGCTCAAGCCTGTAATCCCAGCACTTTGGGAGGCCGAGACAGGTGGATCACGAGGTCAGGAAATCGAGACCATCCTGGCTAACACAGTGAAACCCCGTCTCTACTAAAAAATACAAAAAACTAGCCGGGCAAGGTGGCGAGCGCCTGTAGTCCCAGCTACTCGGGAGGCTGAGGCAGGAGAATGGCGTGGACCCGGGAGGCGGAGCTTGCAGCGAGCTGAGGTCCGGCCACTGCACTCCAGCCTGGGCGACAGAGCGAGACTCCGCCTCAAAAAAAAAAAAAAAAAAAAGAATATAAAAATTAGCTGGGCATGGTGGTGTACGCCTGTATTCCCAGCTACCTGGGAGGCTGAGACAGGAGAATTGCTTGAACCCAGGAGATGGAGGTTGCGGTGAGCCAAGATCGTGACCTGAGATCAGGTCCTGAACTGAGGTCAGGAGTTCACTGGATTGTCACTCTAGCCTGGGTGACAGAGAGAGAGGCTCTCACTCAGAAAAAAAAAAAGAAAGAAAGAAAGAAAAGAAATGAAATGAAATTCTGGTTACAAATTTTTTGAGGAAAGAAGCCTGAAACCAGATGCCAGCTTTAGATTAAAAAATAAATAAAAAGAAAATAAATAGGAAGAAAGAAAGAACGAAAGAATGATCAGCTCAACAAAAGGCAGAGTAATTGGAGAAAAGGCATGTAGATTTATTAACGTGAACAAGCGGGGAAACTACAGAGGAATTACCCACAACTCAAGGGAATTTGGAACACTAAATATCATTTTGAGATTACAGAAAGACAGGGGTTTCCATCCTGGCAAAATGGGTTATTGGAGGGAAAAAAGAAATTTAGGGGGAAATAAAGGATTACTAGGGAAATGAATGGGTCGGGAACTAGAAGAGAAATTAACTTGTAAATAGATGTCTTTGAAATGTGAATGAGCCTGACATTATCTTGTGAAAGGATCTGTTCAGGTGTGGTTACCTTCTGGGTCTTTCTTTCTGCAACAGATAAAGAGATAACAGGGAGGGAAAGAAAGGACAATTGTTTCTAATTGGGGGTGTCTGGATTTTAGGTAGATAAAGGAACTTCCTGTGCTTTTGGAGGGGAGGGAATATCAGAGAGATCCTTCTTCAGTTCAGTGTATCAAAGCCTCCGTTTCTGAGCCCCAACAAAACAAAAAAGCCAATCCTGCTGGTCTAAACTGGAATTCTAAACTGGGTCGGTCTGGCCCAGGAAGTGGGAAAAAAAAATAGTAATAATAACTCACTTACAAACTGGAATCACCAGGTGGCGCTCTCGGCCCTCAACAGAACCTGGGTTCCACAGCCAAGGTCATCTCAAAGATAATAGTTGGTTCAAGCTTCATGGAACTCCAAAAATTTCAGAGATTATTGGTTCAACCAATAGCCTTCACCTTCCAAGGGAGGAAAAGTGTCCCAGAGTTGTTAAACAGATTGCTTAAGGTCACAGCTCATGGACAAAGGCAGGGCTCTCCCGCTTGTCTAATCCTGGTATTTCTAAAATGTATCACATATAGCTCCCTGACCCTTTCAACAGAGCACAGTATGCACAATGCAATATTTTCTTGTGATAATTCAAAGAATGGACTTTTGTGTATGAACACTGGTGTCTGTGCTGTGCTATCTGTGGGAACCAGATAGATTAGAGGACCTTTATCCCACACACAAAATGACCCTGGACTGTTTCTTTGTTCCAACAGCTACCTACATTTTTGTTAATTCCTCTGAGGGGTAAGGCACTGTGCATAGGTTTTGGTCCTCCTATTTGTCAGGTTTGTTTATGTATTTCTGTGTCTTTAGGAAGAGATATTTTTCCCTTCTCTTAACTCTAGTTTATGGCAGTCAATAAAAGTTGCCAGCAGGAAGGAGATAATCAGTAATTGGTAATTATTAATATAAATACACTTCTTGACATGTTAGCAGCCAACAAACATGAAAAAATGCTCAACATCATTAATCATTGGAGAAATGTAAATCAAAACTGCAATAAGGCTGGCTGGCTCACGCCTGTAATCCTGGCACTTTGGGAGGCTGGGGTGGGAGGACAGTTTGAGGCCAGGAGTTTGAGAACAGCCTGGGCAACATAGTGAGACCCCCATTTTGACAAAAGCTCTGTCACCAGGCTGGAGTGCAGTGGCATAATCTCAGCTCACCGCAACCTCTGCCTCCTGGGTTCAAGGGATTCTCCTGCCTCAGCATCCCGAGTAGCTGGGATTACAGGCACCCACCACCATGCCCGGCTAATTTTTGTATTTTCAGTAGAGATGTGGTTTCACCATATTGACCAGGCTGGTCTCGAACTCCTGACCTTGTGATCCACCTGCCTCGGCCTTCCAAAGTATTGGGATTACAGGAGTGAGTCACTGCTCCCAGCCGCAAATAACTTTTATTGCTGGCTTATTTCTGTTCAAAATTCTGCAGCTGTAGATTTATTCTTTTGGCTAAAATTGTGCTTCCTGGATTTATTTTTATTTTATTTTATTTTTATTTTTAATTAATTATTATTATTATTATTATTTTTGAGATGGGGTCTCGCTCTGTTACCCAGGCTGGAGTCCAGTGGTGTGATCTCAGCTCACTGCAACCTCCGCCTCCCGGTTTCAAGTGATCCTCCTGCCTCAGCGTCCCGAGTAGCTGGGATTACAGGCGCCCTCCATCATGCCCAGCTAATTTTTGTATTTTTGGTAGAGATGGATTTTTGCCATGTTGCTCAGGCTGGTCCCAAACTCCTGACCCCAAGCGGTCCACCTGCGTTGGTCTACCAAAGTGCTGGGATTACAGGCATGAGCCACCATGCCTGGCGTATTTTTATTTTTTGAAAGAGGAAGTCTCGGCCGGGCGCGGTGGCTCAAGCCTGTAATCCCAGCACTTTGGGAGGCCGAGACGGGTGGATCACGAGGTCAGGAGTTCGAGACCATCCTGGCTAACACAGTGAAACCCCATCTCTACTAAAAATACAAAAAACTAGCCGGGCGAGGTGGCGGGCTCCTGTAGTCCCAGCTACTCGGGAGGCTGAGGCAGGAGAATGGCGTAAACCCGGGAGGCGGAGCTTGCAGTGAGCTGAGATCCGGCCACTGCACTCCAGCCTGGGCGAAAGAGCGAGAAACCCCCTCAAAAAAAAAAAAAAAAAAAAAAAGAAAGAGGAAGTCTCTGGAGGAGGCAGCACACTAAATTACTTCAGGATGAACAGTAAAGTTTTTTTTTTTTTAGATGGAGTTTCACTCTTGTTTGCCCAGGCTGGAGTGCAATGGCATGATCATGGCTCACCGCAACCTCCGCCTCCCAGGTTCAAGCGATTCTCCTGCCTCAGCCTCCCTAGTAGCTGGGATTACAGGCATGTGCCACCATGCCCAGCCAATTTTGTATTTTTAGTGGAGACGGGGTTTCTCCATATTGGTCAGGCTGGTCTCGAACTCCCAACCTCAGGTGATCCGCCCGCCTCCGCCTCCGCCTCCCAAAGTGCTGGGATTACAGGCGTGAGCCACTGCGCCCGGCAGTTGTTAAAGTTTTTGTTTGTTTGAGACAGGGTCTCACTCTGTCACCCGGCTGGAATTCATTGGCGTGATCACGGCTCACTGCAGCCTGGACCTCCCTGGCTCAAGCCACCCTCCTACTTCAGCCTCACGAGTACCTGGGACCACAAGTGAATGCCCTTATGCCTGGCTAATGTTTTGTATTTTTTATAGAGATGTGGTCTCACTGTGTTGCCCACGTGGGTCTCAAACTCCTGGGCTCAAGCGATTCACCTGTCTGTGCCTCCCAGGCGTGAGCCCCCCTGCCGAGCCGATTCTTAGTTTCTTGATGGCACCCAGAAGTTTGATCGGCCCAGGAACCCAAGCAGCTTTGATCACCAGGGCTCTCTCTTTCTGCATACTTTACTCAAAAAAGCTCCCAGCAGGCCAGGAGCTGTGGCTCAGGCCTGTAATCTCCGCACTTTGGAAGGCCGAGGTGGGCGGATCACCTGAGGTTGGGAGTTTGAGACCAGCCTGATCAACATGAAGAAACCCTGTCTCTACTAAAAATACAAAATTAGTCGGGCATGGTGGTGCATGCCTGTAATCCCAGCTACTCGAGAGGCTGAGGCAGAAGAATCCCTTGAACCTGGGAGGTGGCAGTTGCGGTGAGCCGAGATCGCGCCACTGCACTCCAACCTGGGCAACAAGAGCGAAACTCTGTCTCAAAAAAAAAAAAAAAAAAACTCTTTCTACATTTTTTAATCTCACTCTAAAGAAATATCACAGTTAACTATTGTTGTTTATTCTTCCAGATACGCATTTATATGCATTATATATGACATATTAACATATATATATATTTTTTTTATTTTTTTGAGACAGAGTTTTGCTCTTGTTGCCCAGGCTGGAGTGCAATAGCACGATCTTGGCTCACCGCAACCTCCGCCACCCGGGTTCAAGCAATTCTCCTGCCTCAGCCTCCCGAGTAGCTGGGATTACAGGCATGCACCACTACACCCGGCTAATTTTGTATTTTTAGTAGAGATGGGGTTTCTCCATGTTGAAGCTGGTCTCAAACTCCCAACCTCAGGTGATCCACCCACCTCAGCCTCTCAAAGTGCTGGGATTACAGGCATGAGCCACTGTGCCCAGCCCATACATATAGTTTTAAAGACATAAATAAGGTCACACACTATATGTTATTGTTGTTTTTTGAGCCTCTCTCTGTTGCCCAGGCTGGAGTGCAGTGGCTTGGTCTTGGCTTAGTGAAACCTCCACCTCCTAGGCTCAAGTGACCCTCCTACCTCAGCCTGGAGTAGCTGGGACCACAGGTGAGGGCCACCACACCTGGCTAAATTTTGCAATTTTTGTAGAGATGGGATTTCGCCATGTTGCTCAGCTGGTCTCAAACTCCTGGGTTCAAGCAATCTGGCCTCCTTGGCCTCCCAAAAGTGCTGGGATTATAGGTGTGAGCCACTGCACCAGGCATGTATGTGTGTGTGTGTATGTGTGTGTGTGTATGTGTGTGTGTGTGTATATATATATACACACACACATACATATTTTGTTTGTTTGTTTGTTTTGTCTTGTTTGAGATGGCGTTTCACTCCTGTTGCCCAGGCTGGAGTGCAACGGCCCGATCTGGGCTCACCGCAACCCCCACCCCTCCTGGGTTTAAGCGATTCTCCTGCCTCAGCCTCCCGAGTAGCTGGGATTACAGGCATGCACCACCACGCCCGGCTAATTTTGTATTATTAGTAGACATGGGGTTTCTCCATGTAGGTCAGGCTGGTCTCGAAATCCCGACCTCAGGTGATCCACCCTCCTGGGCCTCCCAAAGTACTGAGATTACAGGCATGAGCCACCACGACCAGCCCACCTCAGCCTCTTAAGCAGTTGGAACAACAGGCACCCGCCACTCCACCAGCTAATTTTTGAAGTTTTTATTCTTTTTTTTTTTTTTTTTTTGTCACGGAGTCTCACTCTGTCACCCAGGCTGGAGTGCAGTGGCGCGATCTCCACTCACTACAACCTCCGCCTCCCAGGTTCAAGCGATTCTCCTGCCTCAGCCTCCTGAGTAGCTGGGGTTCCAGGTGTGTGTCACCATGCCCAGCTTTTTTGTATTTTTACTAGAGACAGGGTTTCACCATGTTGGCCAGGCTGGTCTCAAACTCCTGACCTCAAATGATCCACCTGCCTCGGCCTCCCAAAGTGCTGGATTACAGGTGTGAGCCATGGTGCCCAGTCACATTTCTGTATATGTGACATTTGCCCTTCTAGAACTTTGATCCAACTCTAGGGAATTGGCTTGGCAACCTTTTTAATCTAATCTCTTTGTTTACTTACCTTGAACTTTTGGTCAAATGTTCACTACAGATAAACATGACTGTAAGTCAAAACAGTTGGGGAAGTAGAAATAAATTCCAGGTTGATGTGTTTTAATGAATACAGTTTCTCAATTTCTGGAGCTTGCAGAAAATTCTGGAGCTTGCAGAAACTCATAATATTTTGATAAGTAGAGATGGAATCTGTTTTAATTAAGTGGCCAATATCATACATAATTAATATGAGCTGTGTACACATGCAAGGGGCTTACTCACCTGCTGCTTAGATGCTGCTCTCTCAAGCTGATTAACAAGATCTCTGCATTGGTGTGTGCATCACTCATTTGCTACTTGCAGAAGACATGTTTTGCTTTTACGTTTCCTACCTGTATTTCTTTTTCTTTTCTTTCTTTCTTTCTTTTTTTTGAGACAAAACCTCGCTCTGCCGCCCAGGGAGTCTAGCTCTATCTCCCCGGCTGGAGTACAGAGGCATGATCTCGGCTCACTGCAACCTCTGCCTCCCAGGTTTAAGCAATTCTGCCTCAGCCTCCCGAGTAGTTGGGATTACAGGCACCTGCCACCATGCCCAGCTAATTGTTTTGTATTTTCAGTAGAGACGGGGTTTCACCAGGTTGGCCAGGATGGTCTTGAGCTCCTGACCTCGTGATCCGCCCGCCTCGGCCTCCCAAAATGCTGGGATTACAGGCGTGAGCCACCATGCCCAGCTGTAATTTTGTATTTTTAGTAGAGATGGGGTTTCTCCATGTTGGTCAGGCTGGTCTGGAACTCCCGACCTCAGGTAATCTGCCTGCCTCTGCCTCTCAAAGTGTTGGGATTACAGGCGTGAGTCACCGCACCTGGACTTTATTATCTTATAATTTCTATAGATCAGGGGTTTGGGGATACCAGAGCTGGGTCTTCTGCTGACCCAGGGTCTCACGAGGCTTCAATAAGTGTCAGCCAGGTCTCACGTCTCATTGTCAAAACCTTACTCAAGCTGGGAGAGCGAGCTGAGGTGTCAGGTGTCCAAGTAGACAATTAAGCAATAAGCCATCGGCCAGGTGCACTGGGCTCACACCTGTAATCCAAGCGCTTTGAGAGGCCAAGGCAGGAGGATCACTTGAGCCCAGGAGTTTGAGATCAGCCTCAACAACATAGTGAGACCCTGTCTCTAAAAAAAAAAAAAAAAAAAAAAAATCGAAAAATTAGCAGGGCATGGTGGTGCACACCTGTAGTCCCAGCTACTCAAGAGGTCAAGGTGGGAGGATCACTTGAGCCCATGTGGCTGAGGCTGCAGTGAGCCATGATTGCACCACTGCATTCCAGCCTGGGTGACAAAGCAAGGCCCTGTCTCAAAAGAAAAAAAAAAGCAATAAGCCAAAAATGAAAGAGGTAAGGCTTTATCACTTGATTATGATGGTATAAGGGCCAGGAGTGGAAAAGTACTGGATATGAAATCAGAGTGGGAAACAATGGGTTCAAGGTTTCCCCTCCCATCCCCAGAAGGAGGTCTTGGCAGAAGCCCCAAGACCTCTGCCGGAGGCCCCAAATAAAGAGACCTAGGATCAAAGGTGCTGCCTGGTTACGAATGCAAATGTGTTCAAAAGCATGGCCTGCCAGGACCGCTGGAGCTCCTGACTCCAGCTCCCTTCAGACACTGCAGTGCATAGGCTGGGCACCCAGTGTGGTGTGGGGAGGTGGCAGCTTTCCCCAAAGCCAGCCAGGGAAAGCCTTCGTCATTGCCCAAAGTCAGGCAGGCCTGAAGAATCTCAACTAGGTTTTCAGCCAGGACCTGTACTCCACTCGCACCTGAAAGCCGGGCTTTTGGGGGAAGGGTCCGCTTTCCTATTTTTTTCTTTTTTTTTTTTGAGACAGAGTCTCGCTTGTCGCCCAGGCTGGAGTGCAGTGGCCGGATCTCAGCTCACTGCAAGCTCCGCCTCCCGGGTTTACGTCATTCTCCTGCCTCAGCCTCCCGAGTAGCTGGGACTACAGGCGCCCGCCACCTCGCCTGGCTAGTTTTTTTGTATTTTTTAGTAGAGACGGGGTTTCACCATGTTAGCCAGGGTGGTCTCAATCTCCTGACCCCGTGATCCGCCCGTCTCGGCCTCCCAAAGTGCTGGGATTACAGGCTTGAGCCACCGCGCCCGGCCGGGTCTGCTTTCAAGGTCACTCAGTGGTTTTTGGCAAAATTCAGTTCCTGGAGGGGTTGTTGGGCTAGGGCCTCGAGTCCTGGCTGGCTCTTGGCCAGAAGCTGCCCTTGGTTCCTTGCCACATGGGCCTGCTGCCACACGATGGCTTGCTTCCCAGAGGCCTGCGAGCTGAGAAAGCAATGGACAGCACGAGCTAGCAAGACGGAAGCCACAGCCTAATACAACTCAATCGGAAGTGACATGCTGTCTGCACATCATATATTGTTTGAGATAGGGTCTTGCTCTGTCACCCAGGCTGGGGTGCAGTGGCATGATGACGGTTTACTGCAGCCCTGAACTCTTAGGCTCAAGCCATCCTCCATCCTCAGCCTCCTGAGTAGTTGGGACTACAGGTATGCCACCATACCTGGCTAATTTTTGAATTTTTTGGAGAGATGGGGGTCTTACCATGTTGCCCAGGTTGGTCTTGAGCTACTGGGCTTAAGCAATCCTCCTGCCTCGGCCTCCCAAAGTGCTAGGATTATAGACGTGAGCCAGTGCACCTGACCCAGACTTACATAACTTAATCAGAAGGGACATCCCGTTTACATGTCATGTTATTGATTAGAAGCAAGTTACTCAAGGGGAGGGAAGCATGTGGGGCCATGAATACCAGGACGTGAGGTTCACTGGGTCCATCTTAGAAACTGCCTACCAGAATGGTTATCTGGAAACATGAAGGGGGAGTCTACTTGAAATTGAAACCACCCCACAGGTGGAAACACGGAAGACAGATACCTAAGGTATTAGTTAAGTCCCTGGATCCAGACACTCCTGAAGTCAATCACCCACCAGCATCTCAGTACACGAACAAATTAGTTTTCTTCTTCTTCTTTTTTTTTTTTTTGAGACTGAGTCTTGCTCTTGTTGCCCAGGCTGGAGTGCAGTGGCATACCAGCTCACTGCAACCTCCGCCTCCCAGGTTCAAGCAGTTCTGACTCAGCCTCCAAAGTAGCTGGGATTACAGGCACCCACCACCACACCCGCTGATTTTTGTATTTTTAGTAGAGACGGAGTTTCACTATGTGGCCAGGCTGGTCTCAAACTCCTGACCTCGGGTGATCTGCCTGGAGTTTGAGACCAGCCTGAGCAACATAGTGAGACCTTGTCTCTACACAAAATACAAACAAAAAAAATTAGCCGGGCCTAGTGGCATGGGCCACTAGGCTCTTACTGGTCTCAAATTCTTGAGCTCAAGTCATCTCCTGCCTTGGCCTCCCAAAGTGCTGAGGTTACAGGCATGAGCCGCCACACCCGGCCTTCTTCTTTTAAAATACCAGTTTGTACAGCTGCAGTAGCTCGAATCTGATTGGTCCAGGTCAGGCTGTTGAGTCAGGCCATTTCATAGGTGGTTTGAGAAGCCTTTGAATTGGCTGAAGGTGGGAGGAGTGTCAGTGGATGGGCCCCTGAGGATGTCCTAGGAGCTGTGGGTGTGGCAGGTGTTCTAAGACACAAAGCAAGCCATTCTTCACAAAGATGGTCAGGATTCTGGTTTGAATGATCACTAATTATTTTACTTTTCTTGAGAGAGGTTCTCACTCTGTTGCCCAGGCTGGAGTGTAGTGGCGTGATCTCGGCTCACTGCAGCCTCCACCTCCTGGGTTCACACCACTCTCCTGCCTCAGCTTCCTGAGTAGTTGGGATTACAGGTGCTCTCCACCACTCCTGGCTAATTTTTCTGTTTTTAGTAGAGATGGGATTTCACCATGTTGGTCAGGCCAGTCTTGAACTTCTGGCCTCAAGCGATCTGCCCGCCTTGGCCTCCCAAAGTGCTGGGATTACAGGCATGAGCCACTGCGCCTGGCCTGAATGATAACTACTATAATATTGCTAAAGTCTGCATGATGAGGCTTCCCCAAGTTTATGCATGATTTGACATACCTGGTTTCCTTTTGGATGTGTGGTCGTCTGCATCAACTCAGGACTGCAGGAGATTAAGTGAGAACATAGAGGGTATTTTCTTTTTTTTTCATTTTTTGAGACAGAGTCTCCCTCTGACACCCAGGCTGGAGTGCAGTGGCACAATCTCGGCTCACTGCAAGCTCCACCTCCCGGGTTCAAGCCATTCTCCTGCCTCAGCCTCCTGATTAGCTGGGACTACAGGAGCTAATCAGGGACCACGCCCGGCTAATTTGTTTGTATTTTTAGTAGAGATGGGGTTTCACCGTGTTAGCCAGGATTGTCTCGATCTCCTGACCTCGTGATACACCTACCTCGGCCTCCCAAAGTGTTGGGATTACAGGCGTAAGCCACCACGCCCGGCCATAGAGGGTATTTTCAAATGCTTTCTCAAAGAGAAAAGGCAAAAATATTCTCAAAGGGAAAAGGCAAAAGAAAAAAAAAAAAAAGTCTCAATAGGAAAAATCTGACAAGTGGAATCCTGGTGACCTGTTAATAGTTAATTCCCAGAACAGTGTCTCTGTGCATATCGTTGGCCAGCAGCCAGCACCTCAGTTCCCTGGAGTGGCAGTTGCAAGTCACCGGCATGGCCACAACAGTTTCTGAACTCGAGCTAAGGACAGAACTTTGTTTTTGTCCAAAATTCCCTCATAATTATTTTTGTTTTGTTTTGTTGTTTTTTGAGACGGAGTCTTGCTGTGTCGCCCAGCCTGGAGTGCAGTGGCACGATCTTGGCTCACTGCAACCTCCGCCTCCTAGGTTCAAGCGATGCTTCCGCTTCAGCCTCCTGAGTAGCTGGGATTAGAGGCGCTCACCACCACGCCCGGGTAATTTTCGTATTTTTCACAGACAGGGGTTTCACCGTGTTGGCCAGGCTGGTCTCTAACTGCTGATCTCAGGTGAACCACCTGCTTCAGCCTCCCAGAGTGCTGGGACTACAGGCATGAGCCACCACCCCCGGCCCCAAATTTCCTTATTAAACAATTTCTCTTGCAGAAGCACAATGAGTGAAACTGGCGTGAAGCCATTCCATTGAATAACCACATCAGTGAATTTCCTGGTCCTCTTTCAACAAACAAAAACAACTCGTGGTTTTCCAGGCTGGTTCATTTGAGTCTATCCTCAACCAGCACCTGCCCAAGCTCCTGGCCTAGAAGAGGCACACGTGGCAGAAATACAAGAGGACAGCAGAATAAATAGCATCAATGAAAAGAGTCAAACTTTGTAAAACATTTGAAGAGATTCATTCCGAGTCAAATATGAGTGACCATGGCCTGTGGCCCAGCCCTCAGGAGACCCAGAGAACATGTGCCCAAGGTGGTTGGACACAGCTGGGATTTATACATTTCAGGGAAACATGAGACAGCAATTAAATACATTTAAGATATATATTGGGGCCAGCTGTGGTGGCTCACATCTGTAATCCCAGCACTTTGGGAGGTGGAGGCCAGTGGATCACTTGAGCTCAGGAGTTCGAGACCAGCCTGGGCAACGTGGCAAAACCCTGTCTCTACTAAAAATACAAAACGTAGCCAGGTGTGGTGGCACACACCTGTCGGAGGTGGGAGGATTGCGGGAGCTGGGAAGTTGAGGCTGCAGCGAGCCGTGATTGCACCACTGCATTCCAGCCTGGGTGACAGAGCGAGACCCTGTCTCAAAAAAAAAAAAAAAAAAAAAAAATATATATATATATATATATATTGGTTCAGAAAGGTAGGATAACTTGAAGTGGGAGGGCTTTCAGGTTATAGGTAGATTTTTAAATTTTCTGATTCACAATTGGTTAAAAGAGTTATTATCAATAGAAAGGAACGTCTGGGTTATAAGGGGTTGTGGAGAACCCCACCAAAAAAAAATCCTCCAAGTAGGATTTTAACATTTAATATTGTATTGTAAACATTTCTTTCTTTTTTCTTCTTCTTTTTCTTTCTTTCTTTTTTTTGAGACAGAGTCTCCCTCTGTCACCCAGGCTGGAGTGCAGTGGTGTGATTTTGGCTCACTGCAACCTCCGCCTCCCAGGTTCAAGTGATTCTCCTGCTTCAGCCTCCTGAGTAGCTGGGATTATAGGTGTGTGCCATCACGCCTGGCTAATTTTTATATTTTTAGTGGAGATGGGGTTTCACCATGTTGTGCCACTGCATCCCAGCCTGGGCGACAGAGCAAGACTCTGTCTCAAAACAAACAAAAAATAAAGTGTGTATTTTTTGACCTAATTAATAAAAGCTCCCATGTAATAAAATTTTCCAAAAACAGTCTTTCAAGTTTTTAAAGATATATGTATAAGGAGGTTCACTTCAGTGATATTGTAAAAGGAAAACAATGAACAAAACAGAGTACATCAAGAGGCTTGTTGAATAAATGATGGTTGAATAAATGATGGTGCATCTATAGAAGAATAAGTCATTAAAATGTTGAAGACTTTTTTGTTTAGTTTTGTTTTTGTAGAGATAGGGTCTCACTCTGTCCCCCAGGTTGGAGTGCAATGGCACAATCACGCCTCACTGCAGCCTCAAACTCCCAGGCCCAGGTGATCCTCCTGCCTCAACCTTGGTAGTAGCTGTGATTACTGGCACATCCCTCCATACCGGGCTAATTCTTGTATTTTTTTGTAGAGATGGGGTTTCACCATGTTGTCCTGACTGGTCTCGAACTCCTGGACTCAAGTGATCCTCCTGCCTCAGCCTCCCAAAGTGCTAAGGCCTTAGCCACCGCACCTGGCCTGATGACTAATTTTTGATATGGCTATTTTATAATGGTAGGATAGAATGCAATCTTTTGGTGAATAAACAACAAAATCATCTATACTCATATTATTTTTACATAGGAAAGATATACCCTAAATGATTACTGACATTTATATCAAAGTAGTGGGACAGAAGGGGATTTTTACTTCTTTGAGTTTTTTCCTTTGATTTTCTACAATGAACTCGTATTATTTCCTAGTAAGAATGGAAATCAAGAGACTTTTTATTCCATGGGAGGAATTATCAATGTCAAGCGTCAAAATAGATAAGAACTATTAAATAGTGCTTATTGGCCAGGCACGGTGGTTTACACCTGTAATCCCAGCATTTTGGGAGGCTGAGGCAGGCGGATCACGAGGTCAGGAGTTTGAGACCAGCCTGGCCAACATGGTGAAACTGTGTCTCTACCAAAAATACAAAAATTAGCCGGGCGCGGTGGCGCATGCCTGTAGTCCCATCCACTCGGGAGGTTGAGACAGGAGAATTGCTTGAACCCGGGAGGCGGAGCTTGCAGTGAGCCGAGATCCAGCCACTGCACTCCAGCCTGGGTGACAGAGCGAGACTCCGTCTCAAAAAACAAAAAACAAACAAAAAAGAAAGAAAGAAAGAAAAAAATAGTGCTTATATTCAGCAAAAAGCAAAAAGCAAGCAGTTGGTGGTCACAATAAGAGCAGTTTTGGTATGAGTAAATACGGTTTAAAAATGTTTTTTTTTTAAAAAACAAAACCCAAACATTTCTCAGGACTTTTGTGAGGACGAATTTTGTGTGGAGAAAACGGACAAATACATTTCCCCCTATATTTAAATGCTCAAAAGTTCACTCAGGTGATCTCACCAGGCAATTACCATGACAAGTGATCACGTGTAAAAATACAGAGAATCTGGCTCGTTTTAAGAAGTGCAAAAGAAAAGCAAGGCCTTACAGTTTCTGAATTTGGGGTGTGTGTGTGTGTGTATGTGTGTGTGTGTGAAGATGTGGTCTCACTCTGAAGCGCAGACAGGAGTGCAGTTGCAAGATCGTAGCTCACCGTAGCCTCAAACTCCTGGATTCAAGAAGTGATCGGCCGGCCGCGGTGGCTCACGCCTGTAATCCTAGCACTTTGGGAGGCCGAGGCGGGCGGATCACGAGGTCAGGAGATCCACACCATCCTGGCTAACACGGTGAAACCCCGTCTCCACTGAAAATACAAAAAATTAGCCGAGCATGGTGGCGGGCGCCTGTAGTCTCAGCTACTTGGGAGGCTGAGGCAGGAGAATGGTGTGAACTTGGGAGGCGGAGCTTGCAGTGAGCAGAGATAGTGCCACACTGCACTCCAGCCTGGGCAACAGAGCAAGACTCCATCTCAGAAAAAAAAAAAAAAGTGATCCTTCCGCCCCAGCCTCCAGAGTAGCTAGGACTACAGGCATGCACCACTATGTCTGGCTTTTTTTTTTTTTTAAGTTTTCTGTAAAGATGGGGTCTTGCTACATTGTCCAGGATGGTCTCAAACTCCTGGGCTCAAGCGATCCTCCTGCTTTGGCCTCCCGAAGTGCTGGCGATATAGGTATGAGCCAGGCCACATTGCTGAACTTGGAAAGTGGAGCAAAGAATCATGCAAAAAAATTAAGAAAACCAAAACGAAACCAAGGCGAACTCAATTGCATTTTTTTTTTCACCGCGACACTTTGTAAGGCACGAACCTCTCTTAGGCGGACCTATTCCAGGGCGCCCTTCATTTTCATTTCTTGAAACAACAGCCTTGCAGGCCAAGCCGCGGTTCCGGATAACTCGGCTGCCACCCGGAGCAGGTTGCATGTACCCAGGAGCGCTAGCGGCCCTGCTCTGCCAGCTTCGGCCAATCAGAGGCCAGGCAGCGGTGGGCGTGGCGTGGGGCGGTACGCGGGGTGGGCGGTGGCTGGGGCGCGTGCTCTCGCTTAGTCGCTGGGTCTGCGCCTTCCCGGGCCAGTGCGCTGAGTCCTCCGTGTCGCCGCTCCCGCCCGCCCCTGGCCTGCCGCTGCCGCCCGCGCCTAGCCTGCCGCGGCACTCCCGGCTGCACGCTTTGCTTGGCCTCGCCATGCCGGTGGACCTCAGCAAGTGGTCAGGGCCCTTGAGCCTGCAAGAAGTGGACGAGCAGCCGCAGCACCCGCTGCATGTCACCTACGCCGGGGCGGCGTTGGACGAGCTGGGCAAAGTGCTGACGCCCACTCAGGTACACCGGGTGGCGGGCGTGCGGGGAGCGGCCCGGCGCGGAGGCCTGTGCCAGCCGCCTGGGTGGGACCCAGCGGAGACAGGGCCAGGGGCGGTGGGGAGGTTCCGCCTGCGTGTGTCGAGGCCCCCCAGGGCAGAGGTACTGGGGTCCGTGTCCCATGCCTGGGGGCCACCTCGAGCACGGGGAACCTGGCCTGTGGCGTGGCCAGGCGGGTTCGGCCTGCAGCAGAAATTCATTCACTTTTCCCGGGCTTCGGGCCCGAGAGGGGCCTAGGTCAGGAAACAGGCCGGATCCCCCTCTCCCTCAACGGGGCAGGGCGCTGGGGAGGGACGTCCCCGAGACGGAGTAGACTGGCCGCTCGGACGCCCCCAGAGCTTCCCCTAGGGCGTCAGCATTTTAGGCCTCGTTTTGGAGGGCTGAGAGCCTGTGACGCATTATGTAACTGGCGATGAGCGCGCCGGCCGATTTCTTTTGTTAAATCGGTCAACAGCGTGCAGCCGCAACGCTGGAGGGCGACGGTTTAGTTTTGCTGTTTGACCTCCCACGCCCACGGCTGGGGCTGCTGAAAGTGAAGAAAATAGATTTGCAGACGCCACTGCTAGTTGATTATGAAGCTCCGGGCAACAGTGTTAAATAAACTGTCCCGACCTTACATTGTTTTTGATGTTCACAGAATTTAAATTTTTTGGATGTTTACATATGAAGTGGCCATCTAATACAGCCTCCCTTTCCCTGCACCCCTCTCACCACCTTGGCTTTCTCCTTTTCTTTGCACTTTGAAACGTTAGTGCAGTTTGAAACGTTGCACTCTGAAACATTAATGCAGATTTCACTTTAGCAGGCCCCAGGTAGCCTCGTGATCACCAAATCCAGAAACCCTGTGATTCCGGACAATGTAAGGGTGTCCTTGGGAGGGGGACTCAGTGCCAGGGTTGGAATCCCAGCCTCATCTGTTTCTGTTAATAGTGTGCTGGGACACTAGCCCCATGGTGTTGTTGGGACTGAAATAATATACAGCCTGGGCAACATAGCAAGACCCCAACTCTAAAAAAAAAATTGGCCAGGCGTGATGATGTGAGCCTGTAGTTCCCAGCTACTTAGGAGGCTGAGGTGGGAGGATCGATTGAGCCCTCCCTGGAGGTTGAGGCTACAGTGAGCCTTGATAGCGTCACTACACTGCGGCCTGGGGGACAGAAGGAGACCTAGTCTCAAAATAAATAAATAAGATAAATGATGTATATAAAACTCCAGCTCCTGGCTCTTAAGAGTCAATACAGGGTTATTGATTTTATTAAAAGTCTATTCCGTTTTGTCTTTGAAGAATCTGAGATCAAAGAACGAGTATCGGTTTCTTCAGGATTTCTCTTTTTTTTGAGACAGAGTCTCACTCTGTCGCCCAGTCTGGAGTGCAGTGGGGTGATCTTGGCTCACTGCAGCCTCTGCCTCCCCAGCTCAAGCGATCCTCCCACCACCTCGGCCTCCCGAGTAGCTGGGATTACAGGTGCCTGCCACCATGCCCAGCTAATTTTTGAATTTTTAGTAGAGACAGGTTTCACCGTGTTGACCAGGCTGGTCTCGAACCCCTGACCTCAAGTGATCCTCTTCTGGGCCTCCCAAAGTGCTGGGATTACAGGCGTGAGCCACCACACCCAGCCAGTTTCTTCAGCATTTCTGACTTTACTCCAAACTGTTTCCTTCATACAGGTTAAGAATAGACCCACCAGCATTTCGTGGGATGGTGTTGATTCAGGGAAGCTCTACACCTTGGTCCTGACAGACCCGGATGCTCCCAGCAGGAAGGATCCCAAATACAGGTGAGAGTTGGGAAAGACGAGGAAGAGCAGGTCATGCAGACATGACTTTTCCGGTGTAAGTCCCTTGCTGGACATGGAGAAGTAGACTTGGTTTGGGATCCCCCCACCCATGCTTAAGCCAGAGAGTGCCTTTCCTGTCCTATTGCCGCCTACAGCGGGTGTCTGTAACTCACAACCGAGAGCCATATCTACCTGTGGCTTGTTTCTGTACAGCCGCATGAGCTAAGAATGGTTTTTACATTTTTTTTTTTTTTTTTAATTTAATTTATTTTTTTTTTTTTGTGAGACGGAGTCTTGCTCTGTCGCCCGGGCTGGAGTGCAGTGGCCGGATCTCAGCTCACTGCAAGTTCCGCCTCCCGGGTTTACGCCATTCTCCTGCCTCAGCCTCCGGAGTAGCTGGGACTACAGGCGCCCGCCACCTCGCCCGGCTAGTTTTTTTTTGTATTTTTAGTAGAGACGGGGTTTCACCGTGTTAGCCAGGATGGTCTCGATCTCCTGACCTTGTGATCCGCCCGTCTCGGCCTCCCAAAGTGCTGGGATTACAGGCTTG
>NC_045443.1:115837946-115898082 GCF_002776525.5 Piliocolobus tephrosceles
AATTTTTTGTATTTTTAGTAGAGACGGGGTTTCACCGTGTTAGCCAGGATGGTCTCGATCTCCTGACCTTGTGATCCGCCCGTCTCGGCCTCCCAAAGTGCTGGGATTACAGGCTTGAGCCACCGCGCCCGGCCACATTTTTACTTTTTATTTTTTTGAGACAGAGTCTTACTCAGTCACCCAGGCTGCAGTGCAGTGGCATCATCTTGGCTCACTGCAACCTCCATCTCCCGGGTTCAAGTGATTCTCATGCCTCAGCCTCCTGAGTAGCTGGAATTACAGGCACCCACCACCATGCCTGGTTAATTTTTGTATTTTTAGTACAGACAGGGTTTCACCATGTTGGCCAGGCTGGTCTCAATCGTGACCTCGTGATCTGCCTTCGTGACCTCAGGTGATCTGCCCGCCTCAGTCTCCCAAAGTGCTGGGATTACAGGTGTGAGCCACCGCGCCCGGCCTGGTTTTACCATTTTTAAATGATTGGTGAAAAATTGAAAGAAGAATAGTACTTTATGATGTGGAAATTATACAAAATGTACGTCTCAGTGTCCATCAGTTATGTTTTATTGGAGCACAGCTATGTGTCATCTGTGGCTGCTTTCGTGCTGCCAAGGCCAAGTTGAATAGTTGCAACAGACTGCGGCCCCCAAAGCTTAACACATTTATTCTCTGGGCTTTTAATGGAAAGTTTGCTGACCTTTGCTCTAGAAAAAGAGGGTGGGAGGGGCTGGGGCTGCTCTTCTGCAAACCCATGAGGTTCGTGCCAGCCTCTAAGAAAGTGAGGACTATTGTTTGTGGCTGTGTTCTGGCACCCAGCATGTTCTCGATGCTCAGTTGCTGGCTGTGCAGTGAGTGTTGCTGATCTTCTGTGGTGCTGACATCCCGTGTTTCTTCATGCAGGGAATGGCATCATTTCCTGGTGGTCAACATGAAGGGCAATGACATCAGCAGTGGCACAGTCCTCTCCGATTATGTGGGCTCAGGGCCTCCCAAGGGCACAGGTTAGTAAAGGTTGTTTTTGGTGGGAGGTTGGGAGGGAGCTCGGGTGCACATTCGGATTGGCTCAGTGCTTTTTTCTTTTCTTTTCTTTTCTTTTTTTTTTTGGGACGGAGTCTCACTCTATCACCCAGGCTGGAGGGCAGTGGCGCCATCTCAGCTCACTGCAAGCTCCACCTCCCGGGTTCATGCCATTCTGAAGCCTCAGCCTCCCAAGTAGCTGGGACTACAGGCGCCCGCCACCACGCCCGGCTAATTTTTGTATTTTTAGTTGACATGGGGTTTCACCCTGTTAGCCAGGATGGCCTTGATCTCCTGACCTCATGATCCGCCTGCCTCGGCTTCCCAAAGTGCAGGGATTACAGGCGTGAGCCACTGCGCCCGGCCTTTTTACTTTTCTTTTGAAAGCCCTTAACCCTGCTGGAAATAGCATCTCAGCTCACCTGTAGGGCAGCTGCCTTCAGGGCACACATTCACACCTGCAGGAGTGTCAGGTGGCTGGAGCCTTGGGTTCTGGACAGATGGACCCTCTGTGTGGAATTGCCTCTGCATCCCTAGCCCTTTAGCAAGCAGGGAAGTCGGTGAGAGGGAATCACTGTTGCGGAAAGCTTAGCATGGCCTTTTGGGGCTGCACTGGGTGGAATACACAGTTAAACTATCTCAAGCCTTTGCCCGGGGTGATCTTTGAGTTGCTAATTCTATAAAAAATTTCAGAAATGATCGGTTTCCAAATTAACTATATAAGGTTGCCTTCTGCATTTATTTTTTGCTCCCTCTTTCTGAAAAAGTCGAGCTTGGTATATTGAAAAAAGATTTGGAAGACTTCAGCAGAACTATATTGAAGACACACACACACACACATTGTATTGTGTTGTGTCATGTTATAGCTATTACATATAAAATACATGTAGACATCTAGAGATAGAAAGAGAAAGACCACCATGTTGAAACTTTGAGGTTGGGTAAGTGCTGCCTAAGCTGATGGTGAGAGATGCATTCTTATTGCCTGGTGTTCAGTTCAGGATGTTTCCATTGGGTGGAACTGTCGCAATCCTAGCTTTCGTACAGCTTATCCAGCCAGGAGTTAACATGAAGAGGTACAAGAACATCCCTGACATGGACAGTTGGTCACGGGCTCATGTTTTCTCTGTAGACCCGGAAGCTTCAGATGCCTTTAAACCCTCTCACATATGCATAATAGACGGTAAAGGGACCGATTTCCCAGGGACCTATTAGGTTGTTTAGGGCAGTTATAAAATTAGGCAGCTTAATTATGGGAAGCTTACCCATGAGAATAAAGCAGTTCTCTCAAGTAAGAGCTGTGTTCTCATTTTTAAAAAAAGCCTCAGTAACTCATTTTCTTGTTGTTGCTTTTTCCATATTCTTGTAGTATGGTATAATTTACATGTAACAAAATGCACAGATCGGAAGGGTTCAGTCAGCAAATGTGATCAATGCCTATACCCATGGAAGGTACCAGCCATTGGAAAGATAGATGACATTTCCATCACCCAACAAGTTCTCACGTGACCTTTTTACTTAAATTCCCCCAGAGCTAACCATATTCTGACTCCTGTCTCCATAAATCACTTTCACTATTCTTTTTCTTTCCTTTTTTTTTTTTGTCTGAGATGGAGTCTCACTCTGTCTCCCAGGCTGTATTGCAGTGGCACAATCTCAGCTCACTGCAACCTCCACCTCCCGGGTTCAAATAATTCTCCTGCCTTAGCCTCCTGAGTAGCTGGGATGACAGGCGTACGCCACCACGCCCAGCTAATTTTTGTATTTTTAGTAGAGACGGGGTTTCTCCATGTTCCAGGCTGGTCTTGAACTCCTGACCTCAGATGATCTGTCTGGCTCAGCCTCCTAGAGTGCTGGGATTACAGGCGTGAGCCACCGTGCCTGGCCCGCCATATATTCTTGTATGTATAAATTTTTGTCATTTTTTAAGCAAGTGTTTCCATTTTTCTTGGGTGAATACTGAAGAGTAGAATTGTTAGTCATGGAAATTTCCCCAAGGTTCTCCAAATGGTTGAAAATGTTACACTGTAGCTGCAGTGAGCTGTGATCACACCACTGCATTCGGGGCTTGGTGATAGAGATCCTGTCTCAAAGAAAAAGAAAACGAAAACTTTATACTCTGATCAGCAATATCTGAAAGTTTCAGTAGAGCATATAACATCTTTGTAGCTCCATGCCAACATTAGGTGTTGTCAGTCTTTTTTTTTTTTTTTTTTGAGACAGAGTCTCGCAGTGTCGCCCAGGCTGGAGTGCAGTGGTGCCATCTCAGCTCACTTCAAGCTCCGCCTCCCGGGTTCACACTATTCTCCTGCCTCAGCCTCCCGAGTAGCTGGGGTACAGGCGCCAGGCACTGTGCCTGGCTAATTTTTTTGTATTTTTAGTAGAGACAAGATTTCACTGTGTTAGCCAGGATGGTCTTGATCTCCTGACCTCGTGATCCGCCTGCCTTGGCCTCCCAAAGTTGCTGGGATTACAGGTGTGAGCCACTGTGCCCGGCCTGGTCTTTTTGACTTTAAACACTTAAGTGTGTGTAAAATGGTGCCATTTAAGCCGAGCGCGGTGGCTCACACCTGTAATCCCAGCACTTCAGGAGGCCAAAGTGGGTGAATAACGAGGTCAGGAGATCGAGACCATCCTGGCTAACACGGTGAAACCCCGTCTCTACTAAAAATAGAAAAAATTAGCCAGCCATGGTGGCGGGCGCCTGTAATCCCAGCTACTCAGGAAGCTGAGGCAGAGAATGGTGTGACCAGGGAGGCGGAACTTGAAGCGAGCTAAGATCGCGCCACCGCACTCCAGCCTGAGCGACAGAGTAAGAGTCCTTCTCAAAAAAAAAAAAAAAAAAAAAAAAAAAACATTTTGTGGTTTTACTGTTCATCACCCTGATGACTAATGAGGTTTTAATGTCCTTATGACCATTCTTGTTTTGTAACTTGCTTTACTTGCTTTTTGAAAGCTATTTTTTTAACTCTCATAAAAACATATAAAATTTACCATCTTTTTGTTTATTTGTTTGGTTTTTGAGACAGTTTCACTCTTATTGCCCAGGCTGGAGTGCAGTGGGGCCATCTCGGCTCGCTACAAACTCCGCCTCCCTGGTTCAAGCGATTCTCCTGCCTCAGCCTCCTGAGTAGCTGGGATTACAGGCATGTGCCACCACGCCCGGCTAATTTTGTATATTTAGTAGAGATGGGGTTTCTCCATGTTGGTCAGGCTGGTCTCAAACTCCTGACCTCAGGTGATCCGCCCGCCTTGGCCTCCCAAAGTGCTGGGATTACAGGCATGAGCCACCATGCCTGGCCAACTCCAGAAATTTCTGTACCACACCTGGTCTTAGATTTGATAAAAACCAGTGATGTCCCCATCTCCGGTGCTGGGCTGTGTGTACCTCTTCCCTCTGCCTCTCCCCACAGGCCTCCACCGCTATGTCTGGCTGGTTTACGAGCAGGCCAGGCCACTAAAGTGTGACGAGCCCATCCTCAGCAACCGATCTGGAGACCACCGTGGCAAATTCAAGGTGGCGTCCTTCCGTAAAAAGTACGAGCTCGGGGCCCCGGTGGCCGGCGCGTGTTACCAGGCCGAGTGGGACGACTATGTGCCCAAACTGTACGAGCAGCTCTCTGGGAAGTAGGGGGTTAGCTTGGGGATCTGAAGTGTCCTGGAGGCCCCAAGCCCTGTTCGCCAGTTCAGTGTTGCATGTATAATAGATTTCTCCTCTTCCTGCCCCCGTGGCACAGACGACACCTGACCAGTCAGATGGTGTTTGAGGGTGACTTTTCCTGCTGCCTGACCTGTATAATTTTACTCACTCACTCTGATGTATGTTTTGATCAAATTTGAACTTCACTTTGGGGGATATTTTGGTACTGTGATGGGGTCATCAAATTGTTCATCTGAAAATAGCAACCCAGAATGTAAAAAAGAAAAAATCGGGGGGGTGGGGAAAGACCAGTTCTACAGTGACAGAGCAAAGCATCAAATAATCTTTAAGGGAAGTTTAAAAAAAAAAAAAAAAAAGATTGGTTGCCTCTGCCTTTGTGATCCTGAGTCCAGAATATGGTACACAATGTGTTTTTATGGTGACGTCGCTCACCTAGACAAGCAGAGGCTGGCATTGAGGCTGACCCCCAACACGGTACATCTCAGATGCCTCAACAGGCATCAGCATGCCGCTGTGACCCCTTTAAAGAGCAGTCCTGGAAGAGGCAGGAGGAAGAGTGACTTTGCTGCTGTTGGGACGTGGCCATTGAGACCAGCAGCAGCGCTCGCTGACAGCTTAGGAGGAATCCTTACGTCTTTGTTAAATGGATCGTTCTTCACGGGAGTCAGAAAAGCTGGTCTGGAATTGCTGAGTGTTGCATTAATTGTGCTGTTTGCTTATAGTTGAATAAAAATAGAAACCTGAATGAAGGACCCGAGTCCCCGGATGTTTTGTCCTATTGGGTGTGGGTTTCATAAGCCTGGGAAGTCAAAGTCTCTCAGGGTGGGTCGTCTCCGTGACCAGCAAGTAATGGCTGGGACTTGTTTCAGGGGCCGTACAGAGCGTCTGTGCCTCTACATGTGCCATTAACCCGCAGTAGGAGCAAACCGTTAGACTTGAGGTTTTTAAAAAAAAAATCATAAAACGTGAGGCCAAGTCGTCTTGCCCAAAAAGCACCTTTGCTTCAAGTGGTCCTTTTGACCTGAGTAGGATGTTCTGAAGAAGCCGGCTGAAAACCTTCCCCGTTGGTGAAGTCTGGTGCGGACACTGTAACAATGCCTAAGAAGTAGCCTGCACTTTGCGTTCTTGTTTGTTATCCACAGAGGACCAGCACCAAAGAGGTGCGCAGGGTAGGAGGGTGAGAAGGTCGCGGTCTCATGCCATCTGATGTACCAAAAGAAAGGAAAGGAGGTGTTTGAAGGTGCAAATCACTGATTTGGTCTCTGCAATGGACAGGGGGGATCCTGAATCAGGCCTGACAGGTGCTAATGATTGGCCCTTCCCCATCTTTTACTGCAGTACTTTTTTTTCTGAAAAAACTTGGAAATGTTGCCTCGCTGGAAGCACATAAGGTAGATGTAAGTTTTCTTGTTTTTTTATTTTTTTGAGATGGAGTCTTGCCCTGTCACCCAGGCCGATCTCGGCTCACCGCAACCTCCACCTCCTGGGTGGGTTCAAGTGATTCTCCTGCCTCAGCCTCCTGAGTAGCTGGCATGTGCCACCATGCCCAGCTAATTTTGTATTTTTAGTAGAAAAGGGGTTTTGCCATGTTGGCCAGGTGGCTCTCGAACTCCTGACCTCCTGACCTGCTTTGGCCTTCGAAAGTGCTGGGATTACAGGTGTGAGCCACCATGCCAAGCCTGGAAGTTTTTTTTTTCTCTTTTTGACTAATTTAGAGTTTTAAAATTCGTTTTTTACATAATAAGATTTTGCTGAACACAAGTTATAAAGAAAACAACTGTCAGCCGGTCGCCGTGGCTCACGCCTGTGATCCCAGCACTTCAGGAGGCCGAGGTGGGTGGATCAACTGAGGTCAGGAGTTCAAGACCAGCCTGGCCAACATGGTAAAACGCTGTCTCTACTAAAAATACAAACATTAGCTGGACATGGTGGTGGGCGCTTGTAATCCCAGCTACTGAGGAGGCTGAGGCAGGAGAATCACTTGAACCTGGGAGGCGAAGTTGCAGTGAGCCGTGATCACGCCATTGGACCCCAGCCTGGGCGACAGAGTGAAACTCCATCTCAAAAAAAAAAAAGAAAAAAGAAAAAAAAAAAAAAAAACTGTCCTGTTGACCTTGACCTTGAAAATAAATGTACAGACTGGGCATGGAGGCTCACACTTGTAATCCCAGCACTTTGTGAGGCCAAGGCGGGGCAGATCACCAGCCTGGGCAACATGGTGAAACCCCTGTCTTTAAAAAATGCAAAAGTTAGCCCGATGTGTGGACTTGCTCCTATAGTCCCAGCTACTAGGGAGGCTGAGGTGAGAGGATCACTTGAGGTGAGGAGGTCAAGGCTGCAGTGAGCTGTGATTGCACCACTGCACTCCATCCTGGGCAATAGAGCAAGAGTGTGTCTCAAAAAAAAAAAACAAACGTAAAGTGTAATACACGTACATGGTTAGACATGTTGTGCGCAAGAGGAAGAAAATGTCTCCTACCTTCCATTTAGTTATTGGTAAATAAAAATATATGTATCAGCATATATCTACATATTTATTCTAAAAAATAAGTCTTACTCTACATACTGGCATACATTGTTCTACCTTTTTAATTTTTTTTCCCCAAACTAATGAATCTTCAGTTAACAAGTCACCACAAATGTTTTGTTTTGTTTGTTTTGAAACAGAATCTCGCTCTGTCACTGAGGCTGGAGTGCAATGGCACGATCTCGGCTCACTGCAACCTCCACCTCCTGAGTTCAAGCAATTCTCCTACAGGCTTGCACCACCATGCCTGGCTAATTTGTTTTGTATTTTTAATAGAGATGGGGTTTTGCCATGTTGGCCAGGCTGGCTTAGAACTCCTGACCTCAAGTGATCTGCCCGCCTGGGCCTCCCAAAGTGCTGGGATTACAGGTGTGAGTCACACCGTACCTGGCATTCACTACAAATGTTATTTGAAACAAATATTTGATCTTATGAATGTTCTATGATATATTTAACCAGCCCCCTTGGGTGATAGGTTATTTCTGGTTATTTGCTATTCTAAACAGTGCTTCGGTGACCATTTATATGTATACAGTGCTTTTTCAAGTAATTTTGTAGGGTGAATTCCAAGTATTGAAATAATTAGGTCAAAGGATATATACATTTTCAGTTTTTTTTTTTTTTGAGACAGGATCTCTTTCTGTTGCTCAGGCTGGAGTGCAGTGGCTCACAGCTCACTGCGCCTTCTGCTTCCTGGGCTCAGGGGATCCTCCCACCTCAGCCATCCAAGTAGCTGGGACCACAGGTCTGTGCCACCATATACAGTTCTTTTTTTTTTTTTTTTTGTAGATATGGAATCTCCCTGTGTTGCCCAGGCTCATTTTCTTTTCTCTTTTTTTTTTTTTTTTGGGATGGAGTCTCGCTCTGTGGCCCAGGCTGGAGTGCAGTGGCCGGATCTCAGCTCACTGCAAGCTCCGCCTCCTGGGTTCACGCCATTCTCCTGCCTCAGCCTCCCGAGTAGCTGGGACTATAGGCGCCCGCCACCTCGCCCGGCTAGTTTTTTTTGTATTTTTTAGTAGAGACGGGGTTTCACCGTGTTAGCCAGGATGGTCTCTATCTCCTGACCTCGTGATCCACCCGTCTCGGCCTCCCAAAGTGCTGGGATTACAGGCTTGAGCCACCGCGCCCGGCCTCATTTTCAATTCTGATACTGAGAAACCATTCTTTGCAAAGATCACACTGATTATATTCATGTCAGTGGCATATGAAAGTACCTACTTTTGGCCGGGCGCGGTGGCTCACGCCTGTAATCCCAGCACTTTGGGAGGCTGAGGCAGGTGGATCACCTGAGGTCAGGAGCTCGAGACCAGCTTGATCAATATGATGAAAACCCGTCTTTACTGAAAATACAGAAATTGGCCGGGCCTGGTGGCGGGCGCCTGTAATCCCAGCACTTTGGGAGGCCGAGGCGGGTGGATCATGAGGTCAGGAGATCGAGACCATCCTGGCTAACACTGAGAAACCCCATCTCTACTAAAAATACAAAAAATTAGCTGGGCGTGGTGGCGGGCGCCTGTAGTCCCAACTACTCGAGAGGCTGAGGCAGGAGAATAGCGGTAACCCGGGAGGTGGAGCTTGCAGTGTGCTGAGATGGCGCCACTGCACCCCAGCCTGGGTGACAGAGCAAGACTCTGTCTCAAAAAAAAAAAAAAAAAGAAAATACCTACTTTTTCATATTCTTATCAGTCTTCTCAAACTTACACATTTTGACAATTTGATATTTATGCATATTTAAAATCATATAGTTTTTCTCTAAACTTCTGTTTTAATGAGACATTTTGATAACCACAAGTCCTTTTTGTTTCAAAGTCTGCAGATTAATGAGGAACTATAATGATCTGTTTGTTTCCCTGTCTAAAACAGGTACAGACTCAAATGATTCAGAATAAGGTGAACAAACCAACCAAAGAAGGTAAATGCAAAAGAAATTAACACAAAAAGAAAAATCTATCAATACTGGCCCAGCACGGTGACTCACACCTGTAACCCCAGCACTTTGGGAAGCTGAGGCGAGTGAATCACTTGAGGCCAGGAGTTCAAGACCAGTCTGGCCGACGTGGTGAAACCCCATCTTTACTAAAAATACAAAAGTTAGCCTGGCATGGTGGCGGGTGCCTGTAATTCCAGCTACATGGGAGGCGGAGGCAGAATTGCTTAAACCTGGGAGGTGGAGGTTGCAGTGAGCCAAGATCGCATCACTGCACTCCAACCTGGGTGACAGAGTGAGACTCCATCTAAAAAAAAAAAAAGAAAAGAAAAAGAAAAACATTAATACTAACATGGTACTAAAGAGAAAAAAAATGCATATATATGAGAAGGCAATAGTCATCTTAGAAAGAAGGGTGATGCCATGTTTCCCTTCTTCAACTGGTATGTGATGCGAACTTGCCCAAGGGTGGCTAGGAAGTGGGTGACCCCCATTCTGAACTCAGCTCTGTCCTCAAGGTCCAGCTCAGAACCACCGGGCCCACTGGGTCACTAATTCCAGCTTCCTCATTTAAAAAAAATCAGGGTTGCAGGGGGTTGTCAGCCTGCCTTATTCATCTCACAGGGTTGTTGGAGGACAAAATAATCTTTTGTTGGGATTAATAGTTAATGTATGTAAATGACTAAACTTGGCCTGATTGTCATATAAGAATAAAGTACGAAAGCCCAGTTTCCTCAGGCCTGTTTCCTCACTGCAGCCTCCACCTCCTGGGTTCAAGCGATTCTCCTGCCTCAGCCTTTCTAGTCCCCCTGCCTTCCTTACTGCCTCCTCAGGCAAGTACTGGGAGGAGTTGGACAACTCTGTCCATAGCAGGTGTTAGGAGCAGGGACCCACATCCTTACTTCCTGGTAACTGCCCTGGGGCACATCCCTGACAACTGTGCAGTGGGACCTTTTTTTTTTTGAAACTGAGTCTCGCTCTGTTGCCCAGGCTGGAGTGCAGTGCTACAGTCTTGGCTCACTGCAATCTCTGCCTCCCAGGTTCAAGCAATTCTCCTATCTCAGCCTCCCAAGTAGCTGGGATTACAGGCATCCACCACCACGCCCGGCTGATTTTTGTATTTTTAGTAGAGACAGGGTTTCACCATGTTGGCCAGGCTGGTCTGAAACTCCTGACCCCAGGTGATCCACCCACCTCAGTCTTCCACAGTGCTGGGATTACAGCTGTGAGCCACCGAGACCTTTTCTAAAGATAGCACCTACAATCTCAGACACAGGGCCCTTTCCCAAACTAGCACCTACAATCTCAGACATAGGGCCCTTTCCCAAACTAGCTAGACTTTTTCACCACAGTGAGAAATGGATGAAATAGGCTACAGGAAGCTTTCCTACCCTACTGAAGATGGAATACCCCTTTGGATATAGATCAGACAGGTCTCGATTCAGACCCCACCCCACCACTTACTCTGGCGTGAGCTTATTTCTTCATCTGTGAAATTCTAGTGTTCTGTCACGTGGCAAGCATAAGCACGCCATCCACGGTATCTGTTTCTCTTAATTACATGTCTTCTTTCTAGCCCTTTCCAGTATTATTTTCAGATGTACCTAATATAGAAACTCCAATGAACAGAGCTATTTAGGAAACACAATTATCACTGAGTGTGAGTTACAAAAGGTTTTGCGGTTGGGATGAACCCATGTTGGTAATTATTTTTTAATTTTATGAGTATACCTTTCTGCTTTAGCCTATCATTGTGAACATGACTGGTCACATTTGTCTCTGACACATGAACATCCTGTAGGAAACAAGAATGATCTTCAGGTCATCGTACTTCTTTTTTTTTGAGATGGAGTTTCACTCTTGTTGCCTGGGCTGATGTGCAATGGCGCGATCTTGGCTCACTACAGCCTCTGCCTCCCGGGTTCAAGCGATTCTCCAGCCTCAGCCTCCCAAGTAGCTGGGACTACAGGCACCCATCATCACGCCCAGCTTATTTTTTTGTATTTTTAGTAGAGACGGGGTTTCACCATGTTGGCCAGGCTGGTCTTGAACTCCTGACCTCAGGTGATCCACCCGCCTCGGCCTCCCAAAGTGCTGGGCCCATCCCAGGTCATCATATTCTAAAGAGCAATTTCCAGGGGTCTCCGGGTTCTTAGCTTCTGTTTCTGGTTGGGCCAGTAAAGCCCCTTCCTCATCCCCCTTTTCCATGTATCACCAGACACGGAAACCAAAAACCATAGCCTCAGGCTGCCAAAAGCCTAAAACAAAACAGAGTAACAACAAAATAAGGAGGGTTGGACAAGCCTGATACAGCCTTTAAGCATATGGGATCTTACTGAGATTGTCCTGACCCCCAAATCATATCCCTGAAATTTTGTATTTTTTACTATCTCATTGTTTTACATGTAAAATTATTCTAATAAAAGCAGAATATGAGGGGAGGGGGGTCTAATATTACATGGGATCATTTCAAATATTTGGTTATGGTGCCTTCTCCACAGCCTGCTTTCCTTTAAGGGTGCCCAATTTCTCTCTTCAGCAATGCATGCTTCTATGCACACCTGGCACGTGGGGGTTCTGTGTGCGTGTGTGTGTGTGTGCATGGATGCCTTCTGTTCTTCAGGACAGAAAGGTGCAGTTGACCATGAGCCCACATCGAATGGTGCAATGCTATCTTCGGCCCCAGAGAAGAACTTGGAAGACGTAGCTTTACCTGAAAGTCTTGAACGGCTCTTCTTTGAGTGACCGCGGCTGTGGAGAACAGTTTCAGGAGGGTGGCTGTCCCTCTGAATTGTGAACTGGGGAACCTAGAAGGGAAACCTCCTGCTACAATAACACAGCAAGGCGATGTGATGAACACTTTTATTTACAAATATAATTAAAAGCTCTGACAGTTATCATGCTCTTCCTTGGAACCTGAAAAATGTTTTGTTTTGTTTTTAAAGTGCATGCAAAAGAAGTAAAGCCTTTTTTTTTTTTCATCATTTTTTATTGTAAGAAAATACACAGTTTGAAAGTGTGAATAATGCAATATTTATGACCAAGAAATGGGACTTAGGAAGGGGAAGGGAAGTAAAGAAAAAGATCAAGATGATCTGATTGAGAGACAGTGTTGAACTCCAAATACTGAATTGGAAAAGGAGGGAGGTGGGGAGCAACAGGAGGAGGAAGTAAAAAAATTTGATCAGAGAAACAGTTAAAATACAATATGAAAATAAGTAATACCTCTCCTTAAATTCCTTCTATACACAAAATACACGATTTGCCAAAGCCCAATTTGTGCTACTGGGATTCTGTGAGCTCCTTTAAGTGTATTCACATCCTCTGCAACAGCAGAAAATGATTATGATACAATCAGAATATGCTGAAGACAAGTTAAACTCTTGCCAGCAGGTTCTTAAAAATCACAAGATCTCTTCACCCCACCCACCCCCCATCCCCCAAAAAGTAATAATATGTCACCACTGATATGTACATCACAATTAGTTTCTGTAAAATGTATCAAATTTTCAATCTTTAATAAAACTTTGTTTTTTTTTTATTCCTGATGAATAAATACCAAAAAAATAAAATAAAATAAAATAATGCAGCAGCTAGTTAAGGTGTAAGGCTGCGGATATTGTGTCTCTCTCCCCCTTGGCATTTATTATTATTATTTTTTTGCTTTACTTTCACAGATTGGTGGTAATGAGTGATTGCTTAAAGCAATATACATCCACTTTTTTTGTTGTTGGTTTATTGGTTTTGTTAAAACTGTCTCCAAAGTTTTCACTGAAACATTTTGAATCACATCAATACTGTGACGTGTACTATGAATAGAAGAGACGGCCAGGTTTTGGCCAGCACTGAAAGTTGACACGGGGGGAGGAAGGGGGCCCCTGATGGAGTAAGAATAAACAGGCACTAGTCCGACACGATGTCAGTAAGAGTAAGAGAGAGAGAGAGTGAGAGCAACGCCCGTTAAAATGGGGAATGTGGTTTTGCAGGGTCTGAATTTTTTTCTGTTTTCTTTTTTTTTTTTTTTTTGTAAATGGCAAAAAATTTAATCTCATCTATAGTCCTCCTTAGGAAAATCTAATGTAACCAAATTCCCAAATCCCATTCTGAGGCTCTCCATGTCAAAAGTTTCAATCTCTCGCTCTTGCCTTTCCAATAGGTTCTTTATTCTCTCGCTGCGTTCCTTCTGAAGGGCAGCCAGCTCCTCTTCAATCTGAAACAAGCACAATGCAGTTCTTAACGGAAAGCATCTCCTAACAGGCACCCACATGACATGCACACACATATAGGCACACATATGAAGTGCACACACACACAGGAACTAAGGGAGGACCGAGGAAGGCTGGCCGAGTCCTGTGATCAATGCATTTAAATCATTATATTTAAAACTTGCTCACAAGAATAAAAATGTTTGGGGTCCACCTGGGGCTGGCAATGCCATTCTAGCAAGCTCAGCAGCTGGGCAGATCTAGGTCAGTGTCCTGTGTTAGGGGATGGCTCAGGAGAAGCTAAAAGACACTCAAGCACAATTGGATTGTGCTGCTTTCCCACAGAGAGCCAAATGCCTCCTGGGTCATTAGTAATTTAGTTCTAGAACAGGAGCTGGGAAAATAGTCTGTTATGTTGGTCTCAGGGAACTACTGGAAGAAAGTGCAAATAACTGGTTAAGCAAATAAATGCTTAACAGCTTTGAGATGCCTTATGAAATCTTTTCTACTTCATATTCCTCAGAATATCTAAAGCAATGCATATTTTCAGTTGGGATAACATTTATTATGCATGGCAATAGCAGTCTATCATCATTTAAATTTTTTTTTTAAAGAGCCCTGCTGGTGATTTCTCTCAGTTTAAAAATAGCTGAAAAGTCAAATCTATTATACGCTTGGCTTCCTCGTGCCATTTGGCAGCCCTGCTATCAGCTCGCAGTACCTTTCAGGTGTCACATCAATCCCCCCAGCAACCCTCGTCATTCCTCTGGCTGGGAACGTTGAGGGTTTCCTAGCAGAGTAGCAGAAAGACTTAGGATGTGGGGTCAGACATGTGTGCCTTGGTGTTTCGGCCTGCAGAATGGGAACAATGCCTACCTCGCAAGGGTACCAGTAGCATAAAGCAGATAAGTGAAAAGTGCCCAGTTTAATCTCCAACTAAGGAAGGCTGCATATATGGCAGTTCCCTCAGCCATGCCCCCTTCCACCCAGTGGCATGGGACCCCCGGTAATGCTCTCATACCTTCTGCTCAAGATGTGCTCTGCGCAGAGACACCCTCTGCTCTAGCTTCTGGAGCTCACGTTCATGTTGTGCCTCTGTTTGCATCTTGATTTTGCTCTGGTAGGCGTTGAGCAGCTCCATTTCCTGCTGGAGCTGTAGCCTCAAGGCCTGGCATTCTGCTTCTTGAGCCTCATCTAGCCGTAACTGCAGGCACAGAAGACACTCATGGTCATGCACCCTTGCCTACAGCCCTTGGTGGCCTACAGCCCCTGGTGACTACTGGAAGAGGCTTCCTCACTTGGATTGAAATTGGTTCCCCCCTCAAAAACACAGATGCTCTGGGTACATTCAGAGTTAGGAATCAAAAACAGTCAAGTCTGCCCAATGGGCTACAACGTACCAAATACATTCTTTTCAGTATGGTCTGAAACCACAGCAGCAGGCGTCAGGAAGGCTACAGCTGTCGGCTTTGGAGGTAGGCTCCTGGGCTTGAGTTACAGCTCTACCATCCACTTGTGTGTGGTACACCTTGGCACATCACCTACCTCTCTAGATCTCATGTTTCATCCTCAAGAAAATAACAAGAATAGTTCCTATCGTCTGAGATTGGTGGGAAGATTAAATAAAAGAATTCATATAAAATCCTAGGCACGGTTCTCAATGCATTACAAGTGTTCAAGAAATAGTAGCAGTTATCATTATTTTGGTTTCAACTGATCATGTCCTTATTTCAAGATCTTTAACCCTAAAATCATTTAGATATGCTTAACTCTAAAAAAATGAATCCAATTTCCATAAAACTTGAGGAATATACCACAGTACTGTTACGCTCCAAGTAGTAATGTTGGCACCTATTGTCGGCTATAAAAGTTACCTTGCTAGCCAGCCAATCCAAAACTCCAAGTGGTTCAAAATCTCTTCCCTGGCTGGTGGCTCACCTCTGTTATCTCACTGCTTTGGGAGGCCAGGGTGTGAGGATTGCTTGAGGCCCGGCGTTCAATACTAGCCTAGGCAATATTGTGAGAGCCCCATCTATACAAAGATTTTTTTAAAAACTAGCCAGGCATGGTGGCATGTGCCTGTAGTCCCAGCTACTTTGGGAGGCTGAGGCAGAAGAATCTCTTGAACCCAGGAGTTCGAGGCTGCAGTGGGCTATGATCACACCACTGCACTCCAGCTTGGGAGACAGAGACTTTGTCTCATAAAAAGAAAAAATCTTTTCCCCACAGAGGGTAGGTACCCTTGATAATTTTAAGAGGCATAACTGCTTTGAAGCAATGCCTGAACTTTGTCATATACAAGATACCCAGATCCTGCATGGAGAATGAGCCAAGCAGAAGTGCCAACTTCTCAAAGCAGAGTTGAAGGCTTCGGACCATCAGCAGGACAGTGTTTAGGAATGATGACCCCTGGTCACAGGCTTGGTTTGGTCCAATTTTGGCAGGCCCTCAGTTTGGCTGAGAACTGAGATTAGAACCCTTGAATCAGTCCATCTACCCTGAGCTTATCTGTGTTTCCATATTGACCACTTTTCCAAGATACTTACTCTCCACCTTATGTACAGTTTGTGACAATACACATATCTTGATTGAAAAATTACTTTTCGAAATGTTACATTAAAACAGTTTTAGAAGGGCCGGGCGTGGTGACTCAAGCCTGTAATTCCAGCACTTTGGGAGGCCGAGGCCGGTGGATCACGAGGTCAGGAGATCGAGACCATCCTGGCTAACATGGTGAAACCCCATCTCTACTAAAAATACAAAGAATTAGCCGGGTGTGCTGGCGGGTGCCTGTAGTCCCAGCTACTCGGGAGGCTGAGGCAGGAGAATGGTGTGAACCTGGGAGGCGGAGCTTGCAGCGAGCCCAGATAGTGCCAGTGCACTCCAGCCTGGGCAACAGAGCGAGACTCTGCCTCAAAAAAAAAAAAAAAAAAAAAAAAAGAAAGAAAGAAAATAGTTTTAGATATAGAGATTAAAGGAACATAAAATAAATTATGTAATATTTCCAAGGTACCATCTAAAAATTAATCCTAACTAGGTTTCATTAAAACCCTTGAAGAGGGCCGGGCGCGGTGGCTCAAGCCTGTAATCCCAGCACTTTGGGAGGCCGAGATGGGCGGATCACGAGGTCAGGAGATCGAGACCATCCTGGCTAACATGGCGAAACCCCGTCTCTACTAAAAAATACAAAAAAACTAGCTGGGCGAGGTGGCGGGCGCCTGTAGTCCCAGCTACTCGGGAGGCTGAGGCAGGAGAATGGCATAAACCCGGGAGGCAGAGCTTGCAGTGAGCTGAGATCCGGCCACTGCACTCCAGCCTGGGCGACAGAGTGAGACTCCGTCTCAAAAAAAAAAAAAAACCCTTGAAGAGGACAGATAGTTCTCATTTTCCCAGTAAGGAATGAAGGGATAAGAGACATTAGACACAATACATAGTCTTTGGCAGGAACAGACTCACAGGTAAATGCCAAAGGATTTACTGGCTCCCAGTGAGGGCTGTTCCCCCTTGATATGGGAGGTTCCTTATCAGTAAAGGAAGTGGAAGTCCTATTCCACTTGTCTGCATTAGTTGCTGTACGCCCCGGCTAAGTGGGTGAGAGGTTCATTCTATGGTCAGTTTAGACCATCGAAAGATTTTTAAACATTCAGAACATCTCCATTTCCTTTTATTTCTGGCATGCTATTATTATTATCAGTAACTGGTACCATTGTTCTGTACCAGCTCTGACTCTGACGGCCCAGTGCTAGAAATCAGATGTTCCAGCATTTAGTATTTATCACCCAAGGTTACACACATCAAATCCATTAAAAAGTTGTTTTTTCTTGGTTTTTGAGACAGTCTCACTCTGTTGCCCAGGCTGAGTGCAGTGGTGTGATCTCAGCTCACTGCAACCTCTGTCTCCCAGGTTCAAGTGATTCTCCTGCCTCAGCCTCCTGAGTAGGATTACAGGTTAAGTGCCACCAGGCCCAGCTAAATTTTTGTATTTTTAATAGAGATGGCATTTCACCATGTTGGCCAGGCTGGTCTCAAACTCCTGAACTCAGGTGATCCGCCTGCCTCGGCCTCCCAAAATACTGGGATTATAGGTGTGAGCCACCGTGCCTGGCTCCACTAAAAAGTTTTATAAGAGTATAGGTAAATATGTCTGTTCTTTACAGTGGCTTACACTGAGGAAAAAGATATAAGAGGCAATATAACATAGTAGCAGCCAAGCATACAGGTGTACAGGATTCCCCCCAAGATGGGTTCAAATCCTAGCTCCACCACTAGTTAGCTATGTGACCTTCCCCCTTACCCCCAAGCCAGGGGTTGGCACACTACAGCCCATGGGCCAAATCTAGCCTGGTGCCTCTTTTTGTAAATATATATATATTTTTTGAGATGGAGTCTTGCTCTGTCGCCAGGCTGGAGTGCTGTGGCATGATCTTGGCTCACTGCAACCTCCAACTCCCTGGTTGAAGTGACTCTCCTGCCTCAGCCTCCTGAGTAGCTGGGATTACAGGCATGCGCCACCATGAGTAGCTAATTTTTTTGTATTTTTAGTAGAGACGAGGTTTCACCAGTTGGCCAGGCTGGTCTCGAACTCCTGACCTCAGGCGATCCCCCTGCCTCAGCCTCCCAAAGTGCTGGGAATACAGGCATGAGCCACTTCGCCCGGCCGTAAATAAAGTTTTATTGGACACTGATAATACTCATTAATTTATATTTTGTCTATGGCTGCGTTTGTGCTACAATGGCAAAACTGAGTAGCTGTGACAGAGACCCTGTGGTCCACAAAGTTAATTACTATCTGTCCCTTTACAGACAAAGTTTGCCAACTCCTGTCCTAAGCAAGTTGCTTTACTTCAGTGAACTTCAGTTTCCTCACAGGTAAATTAGGGTCAAAACAGTAACTACTTCAAAGGGGTTTCACAAAAGTGAAATGAGATAACACTTACGAGATATTTACCATTGTACTTGCCACATGGTAAGTAGTCAGTGAAGGATACTGTAATGATCACACACTTATCTTCTCCCTGTCTCAGAAGAAAGGGCATTTCTCTCCTTTTATTCGAGGGTAATCATTGACCTCTATTTCTGATCCTGTTCTCTCTCATCTTATTTATTTTTTTTAAGAGTCCCAGTGTTGTTGTGTTGCCCAGGCTGGAGTGCAGTGGTGTGATCATAGCTCACTGCAGCTTTGAACTCCTGGGCTTCAGCCTCCCAAGTCACTGGGACTACAGGCATGTGCCACCACGCCCGGCTAAGTTTTGTATTTTTTGTAGAGATGGGGTCTTGCTATGTTGCCCAGGCTGGTCAAGAATTCTTGGCCTCAGGTGACCTTTCCCACAAAGTGTTGGGATTACAGGCATGAGCCACCATGCCTGGTCTCTCCCATTTTATATAACAAACATTCACTGAATGCTGGCTGTATGCCACACATTGTTGCAGATGCTGAGAATATAAAGAGTAACCAGACAAAAACCCTATCAACCTCTACGTCTCTTACCAACTTCTTCCTTCTCTTTTGCCTTTCACCTCTCTTTCCACTCCTTTCCTCGCACTCATTCTGATCCTAACCCTCTACTTCTACCGCTCATGTTAAGGTGACCCATGATGGTCTGGAAGTGGCCCATTACCTGACCTTCCAGCAGCATTTGGTATTGCCGACTGCCCCTTCCTTCTTGAAATCTTTATCTTCTGAGATACCACAACTTCTTGGTTTTTGTCTTCCCTGACTATTCCCTTGCCAGTAGTCCTTACCTACCTGGCCCTTAAATGCGGGTGTTCCTAAGGTCTTTGTCTTGGACCCTCTTCTTCCTCTAACCGCTCTTCCTAAGAATCTCATCTATTTCAAAAGCCTCATTTACCATCTACATATGTGCAAATGACTCCCACACTAAACCTCTATTTCAGACTTTCCTTCTGAGGTCCAGACGAGCTCCTCTGGTCTACTAGAGACATCCTCCCCTGGATGTTTCCCAGGCTCTCAGGCTCCACACAGCCAACACATCACCTTTTCCTTCCCACTCCCCAATCTGTTCCACTTCCTTTTTCACCATATAGGTAAATATAGGTAGACCATCATCTACTGTTTTTTTTTTTTTTTTTTTGAGACGGAGTCTCGCTCTGTCACCCAGGCTGGAGTGCAATGGCGTGATCTTGGCTCACTGCAAGCTCTACCTCCCGGGTTCAAGCCATTCTTCTGCCTCAGCCTCTCAAGCAGCTGGGACTACAGGTGCCCGCCACCACGCCCGGCTAATTTTTTGTATTTTTAGTAGGGACGGGGTTTTGCCGTGTTAGCTAGGATGGTCTTGATCTCCTAACCTCATGATCCACCCGCCTCGGCCTCCCAAAGTGCTGGGATTACAGGTGTGAGCCACTGCGCCCGGCATTTTTGTTTTTTTTTGAGATGGAGTCTCACTCTGTCACCCAGGCTGGAGTGCAGTGGCATGATCTTGGCTCACTGCAACCTCTGCCTCCTGGTTACAAGCAATTCTCCTGCCTCAGTCTCCCAAGTAGCTGGGATTACACAAGTGTGCACTACCATGCCCGGCTAATATTTGTATTTTTAGTAGAGACAGGGTTTCACCATGTTGGCCAGGCTGGTCTCGAGCTCCTGACCTCAGGTGATCTGCCAGCCTTGGCCTCCCAAAGTGCGAGGATTATAGGTGTGAGCCACCATGCCCCGCCCATCATCTACTGTTTTGTTCAAACCAGAGACTGGAAGTCATCCGGAATACTGGACTCTACATTCAACCTGTCATTAAGTACTCTCAATTCTACCTCCCACCAAATTTAGTAACTTTCCCCTTCATCCCAACTGCCCTTTTCTAGTCTACTTCCCACTCCCTCGTACCCCGGGTAAAAGTAACTTCACAAATCATCTCCTAATATCCATTCTTCCCATCTCCCAGGCCATTCTCCATGTCACCAGAGTGATGGTTCAAAAACACAAATCTGATGTCACTTCCTGCTTAATACTCTCCAATGGCTTTTCACTGTTTCGGATAAAGACAAAAATTCTTACCAAAGCCTGAAAGCCCCTACGTGACCCAGCCTGTTTACCCCTTCAGTCTTGTTCTCACGTTGGTCCTCTCCTAGTTCCCTACATCCCAAACAGAACAGATTTCTGTGAATTCTTCCGAAGTGCCACTGCCTTCCCCACGTTCACACATGTGTTCCTCATGTGTAGGCTCCCCAGCCTACACAGCCATTGTGCCAGGGAGGCCTCTCCTGACTCTCCAGACCAGGCGAGCTCTCCTGTTTGTACTCTGTCGGCACCTTGCTCTTGCTCTGCCATTACATGGAGTAGACTTTTTCAATGTCTGTTTCCTCCATGCTTCCATAAACTCCATGAAGACGTGATCCATGACTGTCTTATCCACCACAGTATCTCCGGATGCCTGGTACATCATGTAGGCACTCAATGAATACTTGCTGGATGGATGAATAGATGAACGCACTAGCTCCCATCCTCGGCCTAAGAACATGCATGCTTAAGCCTCTCCCAACCAACAGAAGTCTTCCTTCAACTATCTCCTCCTTTTGCTACAGCTCTTGTTCTCTTTTCCTTCATTGATGAGGATCTGGGAAAAGCGGTCTCACCTACCATTTGGATTTCACTTTACAACCCCTCATCCAATGCTATAATATCCAAACATTCTATAATCCAAACATTATAGAATGTTTCCCAGTCCCACCACTCCACTGATTCTCTGAGACAAGCAATGGACGAATCCAGTGCTAGGTCCAATGAACACCTCAAAGTTTATTCTTCTCATTGATCTCTGCAACATGTGATGCTGCCAGTTAGAAACCCCTGCTCTGGCTCCTGTGACACGCTCTCTTTGGGTTCCCTTCCTGTGTCTCTGATTATTCATTTTTGTTCTACTTCTACTCAGCCGTCAAATGTTGGTGCCTACCAGACTCTGTCCTTAGCTCTTTCCTCTCTAAGAATATCTCCCATCCCCAGCAGATCTCATCTATTCCTACCAGCCACAAGTGCACCCACATAACAATGAAGTCTAGCCTTTTGCCTTTAATCTTGAAATTGCTCCTAAACTACAGGTTTCCATTATCTGTACCTCTGTACCTCTCTACCTGGACAACCACGAAACTCAGATACCATGTGTACAGCTTAGTCAATTATCCTTGCAGGCATACAAACTCACTATTTTATTGTTCTAGCTTGGCAAGATAATGACCTATTCTACTCTGTTGTCAAACCTCTCAAATTGGTCACTAAGTTATTTCCATTCTTGCCTCCTAAATTTTTTTTTTTGAGATGGAGTCTCGCTCTGTCACCCAGGCAGTCTCCGCTCACTGCAAGCTCCGCCTCCTGGGTTCATGCCATTCTCCTGCCTCAGCCTCCCAAGTAGCTGGGACTACAGGTGCCTGCCACCATGCCTGGCTAAATTTTTTTTTTTTTGAGACAGAGTCTTGCTCTGTCACCCAGGCTGGAGTGCAGTGGCGTGATCTAGGCTCAATGCAAACGCTGCCTCCCGGGTTCATGCCATTCTCCTGCCCCAGCCCCCCGAGTAGCTGGGGCTACAGGCGTTTGCCACCACACCCGGCTAATTTTTTTGTATTTTTAGTAGAGATGGGGTTTCACCATGTTGGCTAGGATGGTCTCGATCTGCTGACCTCATGATCCGCCTGCCTCGGCCTCCCAAAGTGCTGGGATTACAGGCGTGAGCCACCGCACCCAGTCTAATTTTTTGTATTTTTAGTAGAGACAGGGTTTCACCATGTTCGCCAGGATGGTCTCGATCTCCTGACCTCATGATCCACCCACCTCAGCCTCCCAAAGGGCTGGGATTACAGGCGTGAGCCACTGCACCCGGCCTCCTAAATATTTCTTAAAACCTTTCCTACTCCTCTCCATCTCCATTAGCATGTTCTCTCATCATCTTTTTCCTGGACTATTATAATGGCTTCCTAACAGGTCCTTTTACCTATATTTGCCACATTTCTGCCAACATCTTTCCGTAACACAAATCTGATCCAGTTATACTTTCCTTCTTAAAACAGGGTTCAACAGCTCTCCATTGCTTACAAAATAACGTCCAAACTCCTGGCTTCTCAGGCTCTGACCCTGACTATCCTCCCACTTTCCCTCAACAAGCATCCTATACTCTTGCCATAGCAATTACTCATTGTTTCTCAAATGTGTCATCCTCTTTCAGGCCTCTAAGTCTTTGCATATACTGTATCCTCTGTCAGGAATAACTTTTTCTCTTATGCCTATTTGGTAAACTATTACTCTTTAAGACTCATCTCCTTGGGAAATCTTCACCAAATTACCAGGCAAGCTTCCATCCCAAGCTCCCTTTCTGACCTCTCCATTCTAGGTTCCTGCAATCTTCCTTCTTGAACTTTGGGCTCACACCAAAGTTCTTTCTGTCTCTATATACTTTCCTTTGTTTGAACCTTTGCCTATGTAGGTTCCAGTTTCAAGAAATCGGTTTATGTCAATGAATTCCTTAAAGTTTCTTGGCTCCCTCCAGGAAGATTTCCCTAGACCAGCTTAGTTAGTCCTACTTGTTCTCCCCTGACCCCCAGTACCTCCCATTTCAAACCACTTACTTTTTTTTTTGAGATGGAGTCTCGCTCTGTCACCCAGGCTGGAGTGCAGTGGCATGATCTCGGCTCACTGCAACCTCCGCCTCCCGGGTTCAAGCGATTCTCCTGCCTCAGACTCCTGAGTAGCTGGGACTACAGGTGCCTGCCACCACGCCCAGCTAATTTTTGTATTTTTAGTAGAGATGGGGTTTCACCATGTTGGTCAGCCTAGTTTTGAACTCCTGACCTTGTGATCCACCTGCCTTGGCCTCCCAAAGTGCTAGGATTACAGGCCTGAGCCACCACGCCTGGCCCCACTTACCATGTTTTACTATTACCACTTCATTATCTGACCACCTGGCTTGACTGACAAATTGTCTGTCTAGCTCACCCTGAGTCCAGCAGAATGCTGAACACTGATGCTTAATAAGTTTAATGCATGAGTGTGTCTGTGTGTCTGTCTTCCTCACTTGACTGTGGGCTCCCTAAGGGCAGGGATTGTCTTATTCATTTGTGCCTGATATTAGTTGGGGGGAGGGCAGTCAGTAAAATCTTTGATAAATGAACACATGATATCATATGTGGTATCTATCACATTTGCCCTCAAAGTCCCTATGTGCCACAGGTCTGATGTGGCATGTCACTCCTTGAGTTCCATCTTATAAGACACTCCAGCAAGTATCCACATTGGCTTGGCTTTATTCAGCGTCGTCCTTTCCTCAGTCCTTTGGGCAGAAAAACATCAATATCCTAAATTTGTGCAAGAATCATCTTGGGAACAACAGGCTGGATCTTGGATTTTCTCGATTCCCAAAGCTCTTGAAGCCGTGGCACCAAACCTAACCACTTACCGCTTGAGAGGCCATCATTTCATTTATACTCTGTTCATACTGCTCTGCCAAAATGGCAAGTTTTCTTGTCTGCTCATCTTTCAGTGTCTTTAAGATTGTTTTGTGCTCATTCTTTGGAGTAACTTCCAACTGGTGATTCTTGAGTGCTTTATACTGTTTGGTCTGTACTTTGCAAGTGTCCTGAAACTGTTTTTTAATTTGCATTTCCATGGCCTGGGTAGAAAAAGTGACAAAGGAAAAATAAAGGCACATCAGTAAATGCAGAAAGCCTTCTACTATAATGATATAATACAAGTGCTGAGAGCATCTGTTTTTTGGTGCAGTGACCCACATTGCTAATCAATAAAAATCAAGCAGTATGTATGACACAGCAAAAGTTAACTCCACCTATACTTTTGGTTTCATATTGAATGACTGTAAGTAATTTTGAATTTACAAATGGCTCCAAAGAAAATATGGACTATTACAAGGGGATGACAACTCTAAGCAGATTGAGGGATATTATGTAGCTTAGCTTGCTGAAAGAGTGGCAACTCTTTTCATGCTTTCCTAGTCAGATAGACACTTCAGTGTCTTCCACTGTTCATTATTTTTTTCCTTTTTTTTTCCTTTTTGTGTTTCACTCTGCTTCCAAGTGAGAGAGGGGATAGCATTATATAAGCCAGCTCTCACTGCTCTGGTTTATAGCAATTTCTTATCAACTCCATAAAGGACAGCATATGGATAGTACCTCATATCTTAACCCATTTCCACTGGATTTCAGCATAAACTGAAAGAGAAAAGTGATTTAGAATTTTTTCCCCATTAAGAGGTTGTGCTTGCATGTAGCAATATCAAATAAGCATCTGGGCAAAGAGAAGGTAGAATATATCATTTTAAGCCCAGAAGGCATTCCATCAGGTTGCCCCATAGTCATGTGTGCACTTCACAAACACTCTGAGGACTAATGGTGACAGAAATCACTGCTTAGCTTAGGATTTGACTGAAGAGATGCACAGCCAGGGTGATCGAGGTTGGCCTCACATCTGTGCCAACACTGACAATGTCCTCCTGGATATATAGCAATGGCTTAGTACACAGAACTCGCTAATTAGCAGTCAGCTAAAATTAGCTGGAGGCATTGAGGGCCACAGGAGTTCCTTCACATCTCTGCATCTCTAGTGCAGAAGCGGTAAATGTCAGGCACTTGTACATTCATTCCTGATGACCACGACAGACATCACTAATAAATGACACTCTTTCCTCCTAAGCTTGGATGTGGCTTTAGAGTCTTTCTCAATACAGTGGTGCTCAAAGTACCTAACACCAATATAACTTCCTTATTTCCTGGGATTAGAACCATAAACTGCTATTAGTCCAGTTTTGAAGAGGGCAGGTCATGAAGTGCTCAGAGAAATTCCATAATGGATATGAGGACAAATTGATAGATAATGTAGTATACTAATAGTTTCCAAACCAGCTTGCCCAACATCTCCTTTTCAGGAGCCTAAATACAGACTCTGTGCTTTACAATTGGAGATTCTGATGCAATAGGCGTGGGGCGCAGAAATCTGTGATTCTGAAAAGTTGCTCAGGTGACTCTGACACTTCAGGGAGAGAAACCACTGATCTGGTCCAACACTGTCCAGAAGCACAAATAGGGAACTGCTATCTCCTCTTACCTTTAAGTTTTTTGGCTGTTGCCGAAGTTCCATGACATGCTTTCTGTGCAGTTCCCTTTCTCGCCTCTTATTGTACTCCAGCTGGTTTTCCAGTTCAGTCTGGTGCTGTAAACGGATCAGATCCATGCGTAGCTTCTGTAACGTGTGCAGCTGCCTGTACTCTAGCTCTCGGGTGGACTCGTCGTGCCGGATTAGCATGGCATGCTCCATCTCCTTCTGGGTCCTCTTTTTATTTAGTTCCTGCATCCAGGAACAAAAGATAAACAGAGAGAGGTGAATGGAGAGGAACTGGAAGCAATGCACAACTAAGTGAGGGATGGCAAGGAATGGCACTGCTAACCATTTCTTAATTAAACCCATTAGTGTTTGGCAGCAGAACTTAATGAGATTAAATTAAAAATCTCTTCAGGTTTAGATTCTGTTCCTAGGTCCACCACTTACAAAATGGGCAACTTCACAGCAATCACTACTGCACTATCTGTAAAATGGGATTAATTTTGCCTGACTCCCTTTTACCTCACAGAGCTGCTGTGAACCTTAGTTAGGTGATGTGCTATGCATAGGTCTACATAAATATTTCTTCAGTGAAGCTAGTGGTTCTACACCCTGACTGCCCATAAAAATCATGTGAGGAAACTTTTCAAACATAAGATGCTTGAATCTCACAGGGTGAAATTCTCATAACTGTCTGGGGTGGAAGCCTGATGTCAGGAGTGGTAAGAGTTCTCCAAGTGGTTCCAATATGCAATCAAGATTGAGAATTAAATTGATAATATCTGCAATGTTCTTAGCTTTCTGGGAAATACCTTGTTTTTGCACGAATCAGAAGTAGGCCAATTATCTATTTTTTAAAATCTCAGAATTCAAGGCATGTTGGGGAAAAAAAACAGATGACATCTATCCTCTTTCATCTTCCACATCACAATCTGTTTAATCATTTATAGATCTAATCACTCTGTTCTTTTCCGTTCTACTCATGTCTTTCTTTCTTCCTTTTCTTTCCTTCTTTGTTGTTGAAGGAGGAAAGGAAAACAAACTAGAAAAAAAGGGGAAGTTGGGTGAAATCTTTTCATTCCTCAATTGAAGAATATTTCTTAAATAGCACTATATATGAAGATCTGAACAATGTGCTCTCAGTACATAAAAATATTTATTAAACCATGACTTCTGTCCTCAACTCACTGACACTCCAATAGGGAAGAGCGCTAAACATTTATTGAAGTATATGCTCTGCTCAAAGCTCACTGAATCAGACTTAGATACAAGGCCCAACCTGGGTCAATTTATTTTCTCTACTTGGAATTTGAAATTGATATTCAGAACCAGTTAATCTCTATGTGTGGCTGGAATTGAGGCATATAAAAACCGCATATGTGGTAGTCATCTGCTGCTATGAGGGCTGAGGATTAGAGAAAGCTGGGCTTCAGACCAAGAAGAAATGAAAAAGAGAGAAGTGCAGGGAATATACTGATGCCTAAGTTGCTTACTGCTTCTGAGCCCTCCAGTAGGTCCAGCTGTATTACTGTATTTGATTTTATAAGACATTCTCATATTTCTATAGTAATTTCCCTGGTTTTGGCTTAAGCTAGCTCAAATAAATTTCAGTTAACATGCAAACAAAAAAATCTTAATTAATACAGGGACATACCTTTTTTTGGGGGGGGCGGGTAGAGATGGGGTCTCACTATGTTGCCTAGGTTGGTCTCGAACTCCTGGACTCAAGTGATCCTCCCATCTCAACCTCCCAAAATGCTGGGATTATAGGCATGAGCCACCCCACCATGCTTAGCCAGGAAATAAGTTTTACGTGCAAATTAAAAAAAAAAGAGAGAGAGAGAGTGAGGTTGGATAAGTGATGAATGCTATAAAAGATTTTATGCTGTAAGATTTCTGAAAAGGGTGTATTACTTTTTTTTTTTGAGACAGAATTTCGCTCTTGTCCCCCAGGCCGGAGTGCAATGGTGTGACTTCGGCTCACCACAACCTCCGCCTCCCAGGTTCAAGCAGTTCTCCTGCCTCAGCCTCCAGAGTAGCTGGGACTACAGGCACATGCCACCACGCCTGGCTAACTTTTGTATTTTCAGTAGAGATAGAGTTTCTCCATGCTGGTCAGGCTGGTCTTGAACTCCTGACCTCAGGTGATCTGCCTGCCTTGGCCTCCCAAAGTGTTAGGATTACAGGCATGAGCCACTGTGCCCAACCTAGCGGTATTACTATTAAGAAGGTCAGGGAGGCTGGGCGCGGTGGCTCAAGCCTGTAATCCCAGCACTTTGGGAGGCCGAGACGGGTGGATCACGAGGTCAGCAGATCGAGACCATCCTGGCTAACACCGTGAAACCCCGTCTCTACTAAAAAAATACAAAAAAAACTAGCCAGGCGAGGTGGCGGGTGCCTGTAGTCCCAGCTACTCAGGAGGCTGAGGCAGGAGAATGGCGTAAACCCAGGAGGTGGAGCTTGCAGTGAGCTGAGATCCGGCCACTGCACTCCAGCCTGGGCGACAGAGCGAGATTCCGTCTCAAAAAAAAAAAAATAAGGTCAGGGAAAGGTGAACGCTTTTGAGCTGTACTTTATTTTTATCTATTAAATTTTTTGAGACAGAGTTTCTACTTTGTTGCCCAGGCTGGAGTTCAATGGTGTGATCCTGGCTCACTGCAACCTCTGCCTCCAGGGTTCAAGCAATTGTCCTGCCTCAGCCTCCCGAATAGCTGGGATTACAGGCACCCACCGCCACGGCTGGATAATTTTTGTATTTTTAGTATAGATGGGGTTTCACCATGTTGGCCAGGCTGGTCTCAAACTCCTGACCACAGGTGATCCACCCGTCTCAGCCTCTCAAAATGCTGGGACCACAAGCGTAAGCCACCATGCCCCAGCTTCAGCTGTACTTTGAATTAGAACAATAGAGTGCTCTCTTCTCTGATGGCATCCACTATGGGAGAAAATGCAAATTATTTATTTTAATAGATATATTGATAACATTTTTATACTGGCGTGGTTGGAAATATCTTGTACACTTGGGCTCCCTATTGATTTGAAGAGAAATCCTTTTAATAGCACAGCATCTAGTACTAGAGCATATTCACTAATCACTCACTTATTCATTCAACAAGTAGTTACTGAGCACTTACTATGTGCAGGACATTATTGTAGGAACTGGGGATACAACAGTGAACACGTACACCCCCTTAGTGACCTTATAAGGAGAAAAAATCCAAAGTATAAATACAATTTAAATTTGTTTTAAGGAATAAAAAATAAGCCCCTAGAGTTCTCTCTCTCATCTCCTCCTGTGTTTTCCTTTATTTTTCCTCTTTACTTAGACCATCAAATTTCTTTTTTACAAATCAGTAACTGACCCCTAGGTGGCACCAAAGGACAGAGAGCCCTTCCCACAGATGAAAGCTCTCCCAGGCCAAGGAAACCCCTTCAAATGAGGGTTTTAATTGGGGTCCAGGAGTCCCAATATCGGGCATTTATTCATCCCACACTTTCCTAAATTGAGAAATGCAAACTGAGTCTGAGTTACTAAGAGCCCTGAAACTCATGGGTTCTTGACACAAAGCAAGCAAACACCTTCAGAAGAAATCAAGTGCTTCTCTTCATGCTTAATGAAATGCTTCACGATATTGTCCACAGAATACCTACATCTGAATTACTTGTGTTATAAGCGACTGGTCTGAATAACAAGCTACGCAGCTAATTCTGATATATATGAAAGTTTGAGAATCAATGGAAAAGTGCTAAGGGCATGAGTCAGTTTCAGCTCCTCTATAAGTCTCATGTATGGCTTGGGGCAAGTCTCTTAATCTATATTTCAGGTGTAAAATAAGGATAGCAGTACGCACTGTGAACTATTGTAATTGTAATTGTAAAGATAAAATGAAAGACCATAGGAAAGTGTTTCAGAATACATAAATATGTCATTATTTTTCTCCATTCAGAAGTGAATATGTGGCATATATCTCAAATCTAATTTTTATAAACTATTAGAAGAGTAAGGAAAACATGACACTGAAATGGCTTTTCTGTTACAAGTTGTTCCCTTTACCTTTAATTTGTACATCTGAGTTGCTGAGGTGTAAGATGGTAAGCTACCTTTAATATTTGAGACATGGGGGAAAAATTATTCACCTTATTATGAGGCCAGTGTTGTGCCTACATAATAATGTATGATGTGCTTTCCATTTTTAAAAGTTATTCCATACATCTCATTCAATCCAAATGGCCACCCTATGAGGTGGTAAGACTGTAAGGATTTCCCCCGTTTATATGTGTTAGTAGGCATTTGGGAATTGAAGGACTAACAAAAAGTGATACAACATCTATAAAGAGAACTGAGGCTAAAACTCAGGTATTTAGCTTCTCAGTATTTTCCATTAGAAATGTTCCAATAAACGAGGCCAGGCACGGTGGCTCACGCCTATAATCCCAGCACTTAGGGAGGCCGAGACAGGTAGATCAGCTGAGGTCAGGAGTTCGAGATCAGCCTGGCCAACATGGTGAAACCCTGTCTCTACTAAAAATACAAAATTAGCTAGGTGTGGTGGCACATGCCTGTAGTCCCAGCTACTTGGGAGGCTGAGGCAGGAGAATTGCTTGAACTCAGGAGGCGGAGGTTGTAGTGAGCTGAGATCGCACCACTGCACTCCAGCCTGGGCAACAAGAGCCAAACTCCGTCTCAAAAAAAAATAATAATAAATAAATAAATAAAAAGAAGAAATGTTCTAATAAATGCATACTTTCCTGTTTTATACTCTTTCAGTCTGTGATATAATATTTTGAAGAATTCTGCTCTAGCTAGACATGATACAATGGTTATTTGTACAAATGACACAATATACATACTAGAGCCACATCATGTGCACCTTCAGCTTATACGAATTTAACAAAATAAACTGAGCAAAAATTAAAAAACCAATTTTAATGGTACAGGTCATTCTGCCATGTACTCCATGTGTGTATATGTGTGTACATATGTACATATACATGTACATATGTACATGTACACACATATGTATATGTACATCTATACACACATATACATACACATATGTATAGGCCCTGGAGGGAGTGCAGGAAGGAAGAGACATGCAGCCTCCTTTCCCTGAGTCAATGTCCAGTGTGTTTCAAGCGTTCTAACTTCCAATGGAAGTAGTATTGACTTCTTTAAAAGCAGCTGATTTCACTCGTGCCAAATTTTTATGCTCAGGCTCACTGAGGTTGAGTAAAAATGAGAATTCTAACTTTTAAATAGAGATGCTATTTAATGCCATCTTAGTTTCAGTTCTTAGTTTCAACACTGGTCAGAAAATGCTGAGTGTCTGTATGTGTTGGTGATAGAGAAAGAGGCTCAACCCAGTTTCAGTGATCCTCTTAAGTGTTTTCACTAATTAAAAGGATTGCTAATGCTCAATCCTTCAGGCAAAGACATAGGAAACCGGGCATTCTTATGCTTTGTTGGTGGGAGTATAAACTCCTTTAGGGGGCAATTTGGTGATATTTATTTTAAAAATGTAGATGTACCCATTCTTTTTTTTTTTTTTTTCTTTTTGAGACAGGGTCTTGCTCTGTCACCAGGCTGGAGTGCAGTGGCGTGATCTCAGCTCACTGCGATCCCCACCTCCCGAGTTCAAGCAATTCCCCTGCCTCAGTCTCCCAAGTGGCTGGGATTATAGGCATGCACCACCACACCTGGCTAATTTTTTGTATTTTAGTAGAGACGGGATTTCTCCATGTTGGCCAGGATGGTTTCGATCTCCTGACCTTGTCATCTGCTTGCCTTGGCCTCCCAAAGTGCTGGGATCACAGGCATGAGCTACGGTGCCAGGCTTGATGTATGCATTCTTTGACCCAGGAATTCCACTTCTGAAAATATATGCCCCAAAATACTTGTTTACATGTAAAAATATCTATGTACAAAAATGTTCTTATATTATTAATAATACCGTAAAACTTAAACAAAATGTCCACTGAGAAGCGTCTCATTAAATAAATGGTATTGAGGCCATACAACAAAATACTATCAGATGAAAAAGAATGAAGCAGAGCTGTATGTGCTAGAAGGTAAATGGGAAGAAGAGTTACAAAACAGTAGAGTGGACATCTGTTACTTTTTGTAAACTCAGCATCCATTTTTCCTGCTTCTCTTTATAGGCTCTTTTTTTTTTTCCCCTTTTTTTGCAAAATGACTCCCCCTTATCTGGAATCAGAGAGAGTGTTGAATAAGTATAGGCACATGACCCAATCAAGTTCTATCTCTCCTAGGAATTTTAATCTTGAAGAGAAATGATACAAAGACAAAAAGTGGTCGGAGGAGGTACATCCAAATGGCAGTGCCTGGAAAACGGCACATGAGCTCTGGCTCTCTCTGTCATGGAAGTTGCTTCACCAGCGTGGCTCTTCATGTTTTCCAGCTGGGTTCTTCAGCTCTGTACCTACTTCATTTCCTTCCAATAATTTCCTTTCCAGGCTTAAGTCAGCCAGAGTTTATCTCTATTGCTTGCAAATCAAATAACCCTACTGATACAAAAGTAATCTCATTTTTTATAAAGTCATATATAATATAGCTGTACATATGTATATTAAAAAATCTAGAAATATATATGCCAAATTAATGGAGACTGACGGTAGAGATTGGGTGGAATGGGATTATCGAAAAGGTGAAAACGGGCTGATGCTGGTCAAATGGTAGAAAGTTTCAGTTGTGCAAGATGAATAATTACTGGAGCTCTAATGCACTCACCGCATGGTGACGACAGTTAACAATGTTGTATTGCATGCTTGTAATTTGCTAAGAGGACCATTCCTAAATTAAATCTCCCTACCCATCCCCATGCACACATGCACACAAATGTAACTATGTGGAGGTAACAGATATGTTAGTTAGCTTTCATGTGATTATTTCACAGTATATACATATATCAAAACATCAAGTTGTATACCTTAAATACATACAATTTTTATATGTTGATATCTCAGTAAAGCTGTTAAAAAGAACTTTCAGGCCGGGCATGGTGGCTCAAGCCTGTAATCCCAGCACTTTGGGAGGCCGAGACGGGCAGATCACGAAGTCAGGAGATCAAGACCATCCTGGCTAACACGGTGAAACCCCGTCTCTACTAAAAAATACAAAAAACTAGCCAGGCGAGGTGGTGGGCGCCTGTAGTCCCAGCTACTTGGGAGGCTGAGGCAGCAGAATGGCATAAACCCGGAAGGCAGAGCTTGCAGTGAGCTGAGATCCGGCCACCGCACTCCAGCCTGGGTGACACAGCGAGACTCCGTCTCAAAAAAAAAAGAACTTTCACTACTTAGCTTTATGTTTTTCTGTTTTTGTTTATTTTCAATGTTCTTGAGTTACTTTTGTAAATAAAAAAGCTTTGAACATTTTCATGAAGGTGGGCTCTGGAATAAGACTAAACAAAGGAAAATCTAGACTTTTATGAAAAATACTCTTACAGAGTTATTCTTTGCTCAGCTGGCTAGAACCTTATACTAATGAAGTCACCAATATAGTTTCTATCATTTTTGGGGAGTCATTATCTTCTGTAACTTTTACTGACACAAATTGTCCTCTTAGCCTCAGACTTCCGCAAAATATCTATTATTAGAATAACAATAAATGTTACATGAAAAGACTCCCAAATGACTTATTTCCAACTGGCCATTAGCCTTTTTCATTTTGAGCTTTTGACTTCTGATAAACGCAAAATGTGCAGTACTGAATCAGCTTATTTTTTAATTTATTTATATATTTTTTGAGATTGAATTTCATTCTTGTTGCGCAGTTGGAGTGCAATGGTGCAATCTTGGCTCACTGCAACCTCTGCCTCCCAGGTTCAAGCAATTCTCCCTCCTCAGCCTCCCAAGTAGCTGGGATTACAGGCACCCACCACCACATCGGCTAATTTTTGTATTTTTAGTAGAGACGGGGTTTCACCATATTGGCCAGGCTGGTCTCAAACTCCTGACCTCAGATGATCCACCCACCTTGGCCTCCCAAAGTGCTGGGATTATAGGCGTGAGCCGCCATGCCCACCCCTCACCCCTCCTTTTTTTTTTTTTAAAGACAGTCTCATTCTGTCGCCCAGGCTGGAATGGAATGACATGATCTCAGCTTACTGTAAACTCTGCCTCCCGGGTTCAAACCATCCTCCCACCTCAGCCTCCCAAGTAGCTGGGATTACAGGCGCCCACCACCATGCCTGGCTAATTTTCGTATTTTTAGTAGAGATGGGGTTTCACCATGTTGGCCAGGCTGGTCTCGAACTCCTGACCTCAAGTGATCCGCCTGCCTCAGTCTTCCAAAGTGCTGGGATTATAGGTATGAGCCAGCATGCCCGGCCTGAATCAGCTTCTTACCAAAACCTCTCTCTAATCTCTTCTCTGTTTCTACCACATCTTCATTTTCCCTAGTGTTAAGCCCTAGAAATAATTTTGATTCTGTTTTCATCTTTTTTTCTCATATCTTAGTATATGTCATGTCCTGTTTACTTTAAACTTCAAGTTGCGTTTCGAATCTACTGCTCTGACAGCTGCTACCACCAGCCTTGTCCATACCCTATTTCCTGCTTCTAGTCTTTTCTCTCTAATCTTGTGCTTCTCAAGCAAGGTTTTTTGTTTTTTTTTCATTATTGCCCCTGTAAGGAGACTTTTCAGGCTTTTTCTCCCTTAATCATCCCCATCACTGAAATATTAATACCACAGGTAGGCTGTGTATCTGTTTATGCACTGTGGTCCTTTGAAACTCTAATAATATCTAAGTCACCCCACCCCAACAAGAATTCACTTTCACCCACTGGGGGTGTTATCACCCCCACTGAGAATTCATGTTCAAATCATTCTGGGTATTCCTGTCAACCTGGGCTAATCTCTTTGAAGTACAATTTTAGCCGTATCACTGCCCTTCTCAAAAATGTTCAGCAGGCTGGATGCGGTGGCTCATGCCTGTAATCCCCACACTTTGGGAGGCTGAGGCAGGCAGGTCACTTGAGCTCAGGAGTTTGAGACCAGCCTGGGCAACATGGTAAAAACCCATCTCTACTTAAAATATAAAAATTAACTGGGCTTGGTGGTGTGTGCCTGTAATCTAAGCTACCTGGGGGGCTGAAGTGGGAGGACCGCTTGAACCTGGGAGGCTGAGGTTGCAGTGAGCTGATACTGCGCCACTGTACTCCAGCCTGGGCAACAGAGCGAGACTCTGTCTCCAAAAAAAAATGTTCAGCAGCTCACAGCTCTCCTTCTTCTTCTTTTTTTTTTTTTCTTTTTTTAAGAGATGGAGTCTCGTTTTGTCGCCCAAACTGGAGTGCAGTGGCCGGATCTCGGCTCACTGCAAGCTCCACCTTTCGGGTTTATGCCATTCTCCTGCCTCAGCCTCCCGAGTAGCTGGGACTACAGGCGCCTGCCACCTCGCCCGGCTAGTTTTTTGTATTTTTTAGTGGAGACAGGGTTTCACCTGGTTAGCAGGATGGTCTCGATCTCCTGACCTTGTGATCCGCCCGTCTCGGCCTCCCAAAGTGCTGGGATTACAGGCTTGAGCCACCGCGCCTGGCCAGCTCTCCCTCTTCTAATAAGACAGCATGCATAAAGAGCCCGAGCCTGGCCTACATGTGTTCAATACATTTTAGTCTGCTTCACTCCTTTTCCTTCTCATTTCAATGCAGCTCTCTAACAAGATTCTATCAATCCACTTCTGTATTAACTGTGCCGGAAGTGCTCGTTTCCCTCATGTAGGCCAGCACTGGGCTTTTCTCAGATTTTGATATTGTTACCACTGTGCTAGATCATTTATAAAGTTTTCTCTGCTTACTCCAGGTCACAATGATTTTCTGTTGAACACAGTATTCTGTATTCCTCATCTCAGTGAACGCCAGCATATCCCTCCAACCTCCCAAAGTAGAAACCTGGAAGTCACTTTTGACTTCCTCTTCTGAAATTCCCATATTTATTTGGTCAGGATTAACTATCAGTTCTGAGTAAGAAATGTCACTCAGATCTAATTGCCTCTATCCCCACAGTCTCTTCCAGGTTAGAATTGGAGAAACAGCATCCTGGCTGACCTCACTGCACTTTGCTTTTCATGACTTCCACCTCTCTCTCATACTGAAACACTAATTCTTTTTTTCTTTTTTGAGATAAGTCTCACTTTATTACCCAGGCTGGAATGCAGTGGCACGATCCTGGCTCACTGTAACTTCTGCCTCCTGGGCTCAAGTGATTCTCCTGCCTCAGCCTCCTAGGTAGCTGGGATTATAGGTGTGCACCATCACGCCCAGCTAATTTTTGTATTTTTAGTAGAGACGGGGTTTCACCATGTTGGCCAGGTTGGTTTCAAACTCCTGACCTCAAGTGATCCTTCTGCCTTGGCCTCCCAAAGTGCTGGGATTATAGGCGTGAGCCACCATGCCCGGCTGATATACTAAGTCTTCAAAATAAAGAAATGTCTCATCATGTCATTACCCTGCTTAGAAATCTCTGATAGCCACTGCCTTCAGGCTAAAAGTGAAATGCCTTGCCTTAAACAAGGGTCTCTACATTCTGCTTCCAATTAATATTGTTCTGCCCTCCACTCCATATACACAGAACTCTGGTCACACTCATCTTTTTATTAATAGCAGAGTCCTCTAAGCCCTCTCATGATTGTATGCCAATGATACTTTATTTCTATGTCTAACATGTTACCTAACATATTGTATTATAATTAGTCTGTTACATGTTTTTATTGCTCTTAGACTCATAGCCATTTGAAGGCAGGGAGTACAGCTGCTTGGTATCCCTGGTGTCTAGCACTCACTCTGAGAGTGCTGGATGACTGAATAAATAAACTTAGTTATAGAGCATCATAATGTCACTTAAATGTTTTATGTGGAGTCACAAAAACCCAAGTCCTTGACAAGCAGGCTGAAAACAAAAATTCTCGATTCTACTTCTTTTGATTCTTCATTGTGTGATATGGCTTATAATGGGAGTTCAATAAAATTCTATTACATGTATTTAGATGGAGCTAATTCTTTGTTCTGTGAGTGGGCTTCCTTTATCATTCCCTGACTTTTTTTGTATACCTACTCTGTGTTAGCCACCGTGCTAAAGGCTATAAAGGCTAGGGATACAGGAATGGACCAGGCAGACGTGGTCACAAGCCTCACATAGCTTATTGTCTCCTATGTCAACGACAATAGTCATGAGCATAATAAATACCTCCCGAATGTTCTGCTGCTCCACCTCGTGCCGCTTGATCATTATTTTCCGCTTGAAGAAACGACAATTTTTGTCGTAGTACAGTCTCTGTTGAGTGAGAAGGTGGGCTTCCTCTTCAGCCTGCGTGTGCTGCAAGTTCTCTTTATGTTTGGAGATCCGCTCTTGCTTCTCTTTCTTGGGTGTGCTATGGTCCTCATTCATTTCCTAAAAAGAAAAGACAAAAACCAAGCCGGTCTCACTAAATGAAAGGGACTGTAACAGCTTACTGCAACTGAAGATTAAGTTATTTGGAAAGCCAATGCAAATGTAAGCACAGAAAAACTTGGTGTTGTATATCCTTCCCCCATTTTTTTTTATTTGCCCTTTAATTGAGTATTAAGTGAGAGGGACACTTGTGAGTTTCCGTATCTTTGGCTTCTCACTCTCAGAAATTATTTGTTCACTCATTCACTCAACACAAACTTAATAAGCTCCTATCATGTGACAGGCAGTGTGCAAGATACACGATACAAAGGTGAGTAAAAGGCCATCATATTTGCCACCATGTGTCTTTACATTATAGAATCAAAAATTAAAGAACCGCAGAAATGAACTAAAAATTACTGTGATCACTGCTTTGAAGAGGATGTACTGGGTCCTATAAGAATTTAATAGAAAAGATTTAATCTTGGTAACAACTAAGAAAAATTAGTAGGAGTTAACCAGTGGAAAAGGAGAGGGAAGAATACTGTCAGTAGAGCAAACAGCATGTGTAAAGCCCTAGGGGTGGGGGAGGAAACATGGTGCCATCAAGGGTTGAAAGAAGGTCAGAGTGGCTGGTGTAAAGTAACAGGAGATGAGTCTGACCAGGTAGGTGGGACCATTGAGGCTTTACAGGCCAATATAAGGACACTGATCTTTAGTATAGGAGAAATGGATTTCATGTATGTGAGTATCATAATGAGATGCATTTCAAAATGATTACTCTGGCTGCCATGGGGAGAAGAGAATGAAGGAGGCAAGAACATATGAAGATAGTTGGGAGGCTACTGGAAAGGTCCAGGCAAGAGAGATGATAGTAGCTTGGACAAAGGAAGTAGTGACAAGACTGAGAGAAGTAGACAGATTCCAAAGAGAAGAGGTGACTACGCAAATGTCACTAGTTTGAATTTCAGGACAAAGCATTCTTCACTTGGGATTACAGAGTAAATAAACCATCTATATTTTCAAAAGAACAAAACTCACAATTTTTCCAGAGCATCTGAGCAAAGGAAACAAAGCAGTGAATCAGACAGGTAAGACATTAAACGATGGTGAAAAGAAAAAGACGACTTGTTAAGAAAGTACAGTCTACTCTTCTTTCTTCATTTGGTTAGCTACTCACTCAGCTAAAATCTCCTTCAATTGCTAACATCTATTTTACTTAATGTTTTGTGATGCAGATATCATAGACTATTTTATCTCTTAGCCAAGAAGTCTCTATAAATCAATTTTCAACTATTCTGTTCCAGTGAAGCTGTAAGTGAAATCTTAGAATCGACAAGAGGAAGTGTTGTTTTCAGAGTAAGCTGGAGTAAGCTGGGATCACAAGAGGAAGGCTGGGTCATTCATCTCTTCATGCCGTGATGTCACTACTTGGTTTGCCATTAACCACTAGCCTGCAGAACCCAATTCAAATATAATCACAAAAAATTTACTCCAAAATCAAGAATAGGCCAGGCGTAGTGGCTCACGCCTGTAATCCTAGCACCCTGGCTGAGGAGGGTGGATCACGAGGTCGGGAGATCGAGACCATCCTGGCTAACACGGTGAAACACTGTCTCTACTGAAAATACAAAAAAATTAGCCAGACGTAGTGGTGGGCGCCTGTCATCCTAGCTACTCAGGAGGCTGAGGCAGGAGAATGGTGTGAACGCGGGAGGCAGAGCTTGCAGTGAGCCGAGATCGTGCCACTGCACTCCAGCCTGGGCGAGAGAGCAAGACTCCATCTCAAAAAAAAAAAAAAAAAAAAAAGCGAGAATAAACTAGTAACTAGTTCTGGACCATCTATCATCCTGTGCTGGGATTACAGACATTAGCCACTGTGCCCAGCCAAGGAAGGTATTTAGAGTGGAGAAAAACCTCAAAATTTCTTAGGCTATCTCTGATCCAGCAACATCCTATTATGATATAAAAATTAAGCTCAAGCCAATAACTCAGAGAAAATGGAAAGAATGTGAACCTTCTGAGTTGGGCTATTCTCTCTACACCCAGGTTTTCTAGACTTTATGGTGTCAGAGATTCTACCCATTCAGCCAGTGTAAATCAAATACAATTTTCTATTAGGTCTAACAATTACCAGTGGCTTACCTGGGCAGGGCAAAAAACCCCTAGGCCCACCCCAACGCCCTTGGTTTCACTTCCTAACTAAAAAAGAATTGGAGGGGAACCTTGCTAAGTCCTCTACTGCTAACCTACAAATCAGGCCAGGCGAGCTGGCTCACGCCTGTAATCTCAGCACTTTGGGAGGCTGAGGTGGGGAGATCACCTGAGGTCAGAAATTCAAGACCAGCCTGGCTAATACGGTGAAACCCTGTTTCTACTAAGAATACAAAAAATTAGCCGGGCATGGTGGCGTACTCCTGTAATCCCGGCTACTTGGGAGGCTGAGGCAGGAAAGTCTCTTGAACCCGGGAGGGGGAGGCTGCAGTGAGCTGAGATTGTGACATTGCACTCCAGCTTAGGTAACAACAGCGAAACTCCGTCTCAAAAGAGAAAAAAAGAATATGAGCTCAAACACATGATTTTATATGTACTAAAACAATGCCCCATATTGAATTTTATTAAACCTTAATACACTTAGTAAGTCTACAAATTAGAAATACTAAGGTTTATGAGAAGAAAAGTCCATGGAGCTGCAGACGATTCACCTGTAAGTACTGGTAAAAGGAGAACTGAAGAAATTTGAGCCTTCAGATCAAAGTGCAGTTCTTCAAGAACTTCTTAAGTCCACTAGTGGTCTTCAACCCAATATTCCAGAATCAATCATTCATTTATCACATATTGACATGTACAGGACACAGGGATACAGTTGTGAGCAAACAAAAATATGGTATGTCCTCTTACGATGCTGACCAGTTAGTAGAATAAGTCGCTCAAATAATCATTAAACAAATGTATAATTAAAAGCTCTAGTGTTAGGAAACCAGAGACATCTGTCTTGGTTGAGGCAGTTAGAAGAGGCTTCCCTAGGGAAGTGATATTTAAGTTAAGATTCTAATAACCAATCCCATGTCATACGAGGAGAAGAAGTAGGAATTAACCGAGCAGAATTGTGGTCAGGGAGGGCTTGGGGGTAGGGAGAACATCTTGGCGGAAGAAACAGTATGTGGAAAGACCATGGGGAAGGGTGGAGCTTGATATGATAAATTTGAGGAACTGAAAGGTGACGATGGTGGCTGGTGCAGGGAAGAGTGGGTTGAGGGTGGGGCATTAGTGTGAGATGCCACTGAACGAGTAGGCTAGGAAAAGACTGTGTAGAGACTTCTAGGATTTTGACTTGTCCTAAAAGCAAAGAGAAGACAATGGATTTCAAAACTATGCAGTAGAATGACCAGATTTATGGTTTGAAAAGATCACTTTGACTGATGTGTGGAAAATACACAGGAAGAAGACAAGAATGGTTTAGAGTTCTATCAGTGGTTCTTGAAATGTGGTCCCTGAAGCAGCAGCAGCAGCATCATCTGGGAACTTGTTAGAAATACACATTTTCTTTTTTTTTTTTTTTTTTTTTTTTTGGGGACGGAGTCTTGCTCTGTCGCCCAGGCTGGAGTGCAGTGGCCGGATCTCAGCTCACTGCAACCTCCGCCTCCCGGGTTCACGCCATTCTCCTGCCTCAGCCTCCCGAGTAGCTGGGACCACAGGCGCCGGCCACCTCGCCCGGCTAATTTTTTGTATTTTTAGTAGAGACGGGGTTTCACCGTGTTAGCCAGGATGGTCTCGATCTCCTGACCTCATGATCCGCCCGTCTCGGCCTCCCAAAGTGCTGGGATTACAGGCTTGAGCCACCGCGCCCGGCCGAAACACACATTTTCAAACTCTACCCCAGAAAGTCTAGGGATAGATTTTTAAAATCTGAAAATCTGGGGGTGGGTTAGCAATCTGTTTTAATAGCATTTTAGGTAATTTTTTTGTTTTTTTGTTTTTTTGTTTTTTTTTGAGACGGAGTCTCGCTCTGTCACCCAGGCTGGAGTACAGTGGCTGGATCTCAGCTCACTGCAAGCTCCGCCTCCCGGGTTTACGCCATTCTCCTGCCTCAGCCTCCCGAGTAGCTGGGACTACAGGCGCCCGCCACCTCGCCTGGCTAGTTTTTTGTATTTTTAGTAGAGACGGGGTTTCACCTTGTTAGCCCAGATGGTCTCGATCTCCTGACCTCGTGATTCCGCCCGTCTCGGCCCCACAAAGTGCTGGGATTACAGGCTTGAGCCACCGCGCCCGGCCAATTTTTTTGTTTTTTCAGACAGAGTTTGGCTCTTGTCGCCCAGGCTGGAGTGCAGTGGCATGGTCTCAGCTTACTGCAACCTCTGCCTCTTGGGTTCAGATGATTCTCCTGCCTCAGCCTCCTGAGTTGCTGGGATTACAAGTGCACGCCACCAGGCCTAGTTAATTTTTGTATTTTTAGTAGAGACGAGGTTTCACCATGTTGGCCAGGCTGGTCTCCAACTCCTGATCTCAGGTGATCTGCCCGCCTCGGCCTCCCAAAGTGCTGGGATTACAGGCGTGAGTCACTGTGCCCAGCCAGCATTTTAGGTTATTCTAACGTAAAGTTTGAGACTCGCTGGACTAGAATACTGATCACAATGCAATATGAGTGAATGTTACGTTCCAACCATTCTAATGGCAACTTGGTGAGAACAAACATTGGTATCCTTACCTCTTTTATTTTTTCCTTACAAATCTTATACTGCTTCTTCTGACTTTCTAAGAAAGTTGTCAAATCTTTCTTCTGCTGGGCCAAGATCTGCTGCTGGAACTTCTTCTCATCTGCTGCAGCTACCTTTGCCTGACAAAATAACAAATGTAAGATGAATCTGTTCTTTACACAGAATTCAGTGGTTTATATACTCCAATGCAATAAGAGAGTCTATAAGTGCTAATAAAGTGACATTTTTGAACAAATAATAAAAGATAATTGTTTTCTGAATTTTTTGTGTCTTAAACAAACAAACAAAAAACAAAACAGAAATTTTGACCATTGAAAAATACATTCTGGGGCGGGCACGGTGGCTCAAATCCCAGCACTTTGGGAGGTTGAAGCAGGCAGATCACCTGAGGTAGGGAGTTCAAGACCAGCCTGACCAACATGGAGAAACCTGGTCTCTACTAAAAATACAAAATTAGCTGGGCATGGTCGTGCATGCCTGAAATCCCAGCTACTTGGGAGGCTGAGGCAGGAGATTTGCTTGAACCTAGGAGGCGGAGGTTGCGGTGAGCTGAGATCGCACCACTGTACTCCAGCCTGGGCAACAAGAGCAGAACTCTGTCTCAAAAAAAAAAATAAAGAAAGAAAGAAAATGAAAAATACATTCTGAATTATGGGAAAAATATGAAGGTAAACCATAAACATACTTTATCGAACACAAAAACATTCATGGGATGAAAGGAGACCTAAGAATTTTTTTTTTTTTGAGATGGGGTCTCGCTCTGTCACTCAGGCTGGAGTGCAGTGGCACGAGCATAGCTCACTGCAGCCTAAAAATCCCAGGATCCAGTGATCCTCCTGCCTCAGCCTCCTGAGTTGCTGGGACCACAGGCATGCAACACCAGTCCTGGCTAAGTATTTTTTTTTTTTTTTTTTTTTGAGACGGAGTCTTGCTCTGTCGCCCGAGCTGGAGTGCAGTGGCCGGATCTCAGCTCACTGCAAGCTCCGCCTCCCGGGTTTATGCCATTCTCCTGCCTCAGCCTCTGGAGTAGCTGGGACTATAGGCGCCTGCCACCTTGCCCGGCTAGTTTTTTGTATTTTTAGTAGAGACAGGGTTTCACCGTGTTAGCCAGGATGGTCTCGATCTCCTGACCTCGTGATCTGCCCATCTCGGCCTCCCAAAGTGCTGGGATTACAGGCTTGAGCCACCGCGCCCGGCCCTGGCTAAGTATTTTTAAAAAATGATCATACAGACTGGGTCCCACTATGATGCCTAGGGTCATCTCAAATGCTTGGCCTCAAGCTATCCTCTCCTCAGCTTCCCAAAGTGCTGAGACTACAGGCATGAACCACCATGCCCGGTCAGAACTAAGGATTATAATAAAGGTTTTAAAATCATATTGTTGATAGGCCAAAGGTTAAGTTGTAAAAATGTATAAACAACCATGCCTGGCCAGTTATAGTCCAAGAATCAAACTCTAACTGATTAATTATTCCAACTATCTGGTTTTCCAGTGGTATCATCTCAAGTGTAATTGGAAAGCTAATGACATTTTGTTTTCTTTTCTTTTTTTTTGAGACACTCCCTTTGCCACACAGGCTGGAGTGCGGTGGCATGATTTCAGCTCACTGCAACCTCCACTTCCTGTGTTAAGTGATTCTCATGCCTCAGTCTCCCCAGTAACTGGGATTACAGGCACATGCCACCACATCCAGCGAATTTTTGTATTTTTAGTAGAGACGAGGTTTCAACATGTTGGTCAGGCTGGTCTCCAATTCTTGAATTCAAGTGATCCACCTGGCTCAGCCTCCCAGAGTACTGGGATTATAGGCGTGAGCCATTTTGTTCTCTTAGGCACCTGCTGCAATCCACAACAGTCACACGTCATGACATTTTGGGGGGTCCTAAATGAATAAAACACATACTATATAAAAGGTAACCCAGTAAATACTGGCTCCTGAAAGTGACCAAATCTCTTTCTGGTAACCACTGGGTGAAGGATATATGTAAGACAAGCGGCTTGGGAGATAGAGAGGGAATTATGCTTCATGGCTCGTGGCTCTTTTTATGTATCTTTTTCACCTGCAACTTCCATTATGGACAATTCTTCCATTATGAACAATTCTCATAACATATTTACCAAGTCAAATCTCAAGAAAGAATCTGACGGATCGATTTAATCAACATTATCCTTGTCTGGGCAGAGGTTTTCATGCCAGGCTGCCTCACAGATGGATGGCTGTTGGGGAAATCTTTCTACAACCTGATGGTTCCTTCCATGTGGAGACAGAGACAGACAGAGAGAGCGAGCGAGCTCACTCAATTATGGAAACACCCTGGAACCGTGTCCCCAGTCACTGCATCCCCAGGGAGCACATGTCCACCACATTTTTCAACACTATGGAAGTCTCATGGGGCTGGCAGGAAAGGTGACTCAGTTTTAGCACTGCCTGAGCAGGCAAGTGTGCTTAATTTTGTTTCCCTGCAGACATAAATTACCTCTTGTACCTAACATGTATCAGTAATAAAGATGATATTATGACTATCTGCCTTACCCTTCTGCTGTATCAGTAATAAAGATGATATTATGACTATCTGCCTTACCCTTTTTTTTTTTTGTTTTTTGAGATGGAGTCTTGTTCTTGTTGCTCAGGCTGGAATGCAATGGTGCGACCTTGGCTCACTGCAACCTCTGCCTCCCGGGTTCAAGTGATTCTCTTGTCTCAGCCTCTCAAGTAGCTGGGATTACAGGGACCTGTCACCACACCCAGCTAATTTGTTGTATTTTTAGTAGAGATGGGGTTTCACCATGTTGGCCAGGCTGGTCTCGAACTCTTGACCTCAGGTGATCCACCCACCTCAGCCTCCCAAACTTCTGGGATTACAGGCATAAGCCATCATGCCCGGCTGTGTTTTTTTTTTTTTTGAGAGGAAGTCTCACTCTTGTCATCTAGGCTGGAGTGCAATGGCATGATCTCAGCTCACTGCAATCTCCACCTCCCAGGTTCAAGCGATTCTCCTGCCTCAGCCTTCCGGGTAGCTAGGATTACAAGGCACCTGCCACCATGCCTGGATAATTTTTGTCTTTTTAGTAGAGTCGGGGTTTCACCATGTTGACCAGGCTGGGCTTGAACTCCTGACCTCAAATGATCTGCCCGCCTCGGCCTCCCAAAGTGTTGGGATTACAGGCGTGAGCCATCGTGCTCGGCTTTTTTTTTTTTTGAGACAGGGTCTCACTCTGTCACCCAGGCTAGAGTGCAGTGGCACAATCTCGGCTCACCGTAACCTCTGCCTCCTGGGCTCAAGCAATCCTCCCGCCTCAGCCTCCCAAGTAGCTGGGACTACAGCCACGTGCCACCACACCCAGCTAATTTTTGCATTTTTTGTAGAGATGGGGTTTTGCCACATTGCCCAGGCTGGTCTTGAACTCCTGGGCTCAAGAGATCCACCCACCTTGGCCTCCCGAAGTGCTGGGATTATAGGTGTAAGCTACCACACCTGGCCTTGTCTGCTTTTAAAATTAGCTTAGAACCTGGATGAGGAAGACATACATTCCTTAGAAAACCCAAACAATTGCCGGACTCATTATTCGCTCCCTTTGTTCGGGGCCCATCAGCTGTGGGCAGGGATTATCACCACTATAACAGACTATTTGTTTCTTTTGAAGAGGACTGTGGGTGTGGCAGATACAGTAACAAACTTGTGTTGTGCACTTTCGCAGAAGATGGCAGCATCTCGTTTCCCTTTACTTGTACCCAGGCCACCATCAAGAGACTGATAGTCAGAATATATATATATATACACACATATACACACACACACACACACACACACACATATATATATATATATATATATATTTTATTTTTGAGACAGAGTCTTGCTCTGTTGCCCAGGCTGGAGTGCAATGGCACGATCTTGGCTCACTGTAACCTCTGCCTTCAAGGTTCAAGTGATTGTCCTGCCTCAGCCTCTTGAGTAGCTGGGAATACAGGCATGCGCCACCAAGCCCGGCTAATTTTAGTATTTTTAGTAGAGATGGGGTTTCACCATGTTGGCCAGGCTGGTCTCGAACTCCTGACCTCAGGTAATCTGCCCGCCTCGGCCTCCCAAAGTGCTGGGATTACAGGCGTGAGCCACCACGCCTGGCTGCAGAATATATTTGAATGGACAAGAATGTAACATACATTTTCAGTTGCTATTTGAACTCTGAACAACAATTTTACACAGCCCCATAAAATCTAGAAACCCAATTTTGCCACCCCCCAAACAACAATGTTTCTCCATCCCCAACTCCTGCCTCCTGCTAACATCCTGCCACTGACCCCAAAGGTTGGGCTTGGTTGTGGCATGAAGGCGTGTGTGCACATACTGACCTCCTTTTCTATGATAGCCACTTGCTTCTTGGCCAGCTTCTCCAGCTCGATGGACGAGTTGTTGGCATGTGTCTCCACCTCCTTCTGCAGCTTGAGGCGGTGCTCGTCCATCTCAGCCTTCAGCTTGTTCTCCAGGGCGATCAGCTGCTTCTGGTGCTGGCGCCGCATCCGCTTATAACCTGACATCTGTTCCCGCAACTCGTTCTCCTGCTCATGCTCATGGATCTGTCGTGTAACCTGAATTGGGTTAGGAAACAGAACTCAGGTAACCAGGTTCATGGGAGACAAGCTTTCAGGCAAAGTAGAAGGGCTCTGTGGCATAATTTTATCTATCACCTTCACCATCAATTTACCTACTGTTTAGTGAATGCTCACCTGTAGGGGGCACCGTGCTAGATAGATACTCTATGTATTTATCCCTAGTCCTCAAAACCATCTCATTCACTCATTCATTTCATTCATGAGGTAGGCGATAACATCTCAGCTTTATATTTGAAGAAATTGAGTCTTGAAAGAAACTATTTATTCAGGCCGGACACGGTGGCTCATGCCTGTAATCCCAGTACTTTGGGAGGCTGAGGTGGGCAGATCACTTGAGGTCAGGAGTTGGAGACCAGCCTGGCCAACATGGTAATACCCCATCTCTACTAAAAATACAAAAATTAGCCAGGCATGGTGGTGGGCACCTGTAATCCTAGTTACTAAGGAGGTTGAAGCAGAAGAATTGCTGGAACCCGAGAGGCGGGGCAGAGGCTGCAGTGAGCTAAGATCACTCCACTGCACTCCAGCCTGGGCGACAGAGACTCTGTCTCAAAAAACAAAAAAATAAAAAATAAAATAAAAAAAAGAGAAAAAAAAAAGAAATTATTTATTCAGTCAAAATATGTTTACGTATTTTTGATATACCATCACACATATTATATGTTCACAGTAACATAGCTAATAAGGACTGGATTGGGAAACAGGCCCATCTCTATAATTCCAGAGCCATGTTATTTCTACTATACCAAGAATTCTCACCAACACTACCAACAATGAGCCAGCTAATTACCTGTTGTGGGGGCCATCCTGTGCATTGCAGGATGTTTAGCAGCATCCCTGGCCTCTACCCACTAGATGCCAGTAGCATCTCCCACGACATGACAATGAAAAGTATCTCCAGATATTGCCAAATGTTCCCTTAGGAACAAAATTCCTCTAGTTGAGAACTACTACACTGGTTTGTTTTGTGTGTGTGTGTGTGTGTGTATACATACGTATATTTATTTTGTTAAGGGTCATGTCTCTAACAGTCATGGACTTTTAAAACTAGTCTGAACAAGATTTATTTCCTATTCCTAATATGAAGAGGTGAGTATGAGATCAAGAGATCTCTTAAATCATGTCTCCGCCAGCCCCTTCTCTACAAAAAAAAAGCTACCAAATTATAATACATTCATTTGCTCTCCTAAAGGATAAAGGATAAAGCACTGCTATGATTTTTGGAAGGCTACTGTTCTTAGTAACTTTTCCTTAACTCATTTTCAAGTAAACATCCAACAAATTAAAGTTTGTAAATATGTACATTTCAGCACCTCTTGCTCCTTTCTATTAAATCCTTTGTGATTTTCCAGCCCTTCCTTCAATTTATCTTCTCTCTTTATTTTCCTGATCACTTCCTCCTAAGTTTTCCTATTTTAGAAAAAAAATCTTAATTCCAGGATTTTAACTTTAGTCTTGTTCTTCACTAAGTGATTTGGTTACTCCTATCTACTGTAAGGCCCATCTCCCCAGCCCACCACCCAAACAAGTTTTACACAGGACATTCTCATACTGCTATTAATTGTCTGTACTATTTTCAGTTTATGGGTTAAAATACATTTTATACAAAGAAGAGTTTGTTTCTCTGCTCTTTTCAGAAGGTGGCCCTGCATACTAAATTGAGTCCTTACTATCAAGAGAGTGCTGTTCTGTTACAAGACAGTATTATCAAAGTGCACCATTAAACATTAGTCAAACTTTGAAACCTTTCCAGCTGACACTAATACTGGGTTTCATATTCATTTCTCTTTTCTGAAGGATAATACTCTTTAAAGTATTAAGAATAAGAGCAGAGGATATTTCAAGACCAAAAAAGGATAGCATCACCCAAAAGGCACCTAACCCTCTAAAGAAAATAAATGATCTATTTTGTTATCAGAAAATGTGTTTTTTAATGGACATACGTCAAGATAAAAGGAGGAAAAGACGTAGTTTGACATATATATATCAATTTTACTTCTTCATGCTTATGTATTTCTGAAGTACAACTTTAAGGAAGAAACAAGTCTAATCAATAGAAAGGATACTATTTAGCCCTTTCTGAATTCAACTGTTTTTCAGAAAAATATGTCAGTAAAGTATCAGGGCCAGGGTAATGCATTTTAGATATGTTTTAGCTAGATACTTTTTCTTATTTTAGCATTCCTTCTTTAATCAGATTCCCAAAGCGGAGGCATGGCACACTCTAAGCTATCATGACACATTTAAAACTTGCCATAAGCATTGGCTTACAGCCAATAAAATATTCTCAGGATGGTCATTTTCCTAAACCAGGAGGCCTAAAGATAAAAGGGAAATGAGTTGTGTCAAGAAAATTTTCTATTTTAATTGGTGTGTGGGTCTCTGTAAAGAGGGTGGCTTTCTACTTGTACCAGATCACACCTGGTACAAGGATGGGGCAAAGAAAATTTACAGAGCTCGATCTGCTATCATTGTACATCACTGGATTCCAGGAGAGACATTTTGCTTTTGAATGCTTCCCATAATGTGGATAATTACCTTCTTAAACTCCTAATATCACCTTTCATTTGTCACAACTAAACTTTCTAAGTTTCAAATTGTCTTTTTGGGTATATAGAGAGATACTAAGCTTTATAATTCCATGCTCAAGCTGGATAGATGAATTTAAATAAAAGTATAACCAGATATTTCAGTTGTAAAGTGTAACATGAAATATACAAAAAATGTGATATTTAGAGTTATATGTGTCTGTGTCTTAAGTGTACACTATGAGTTTTAAGAATACATTTTTTGGTCAATAAAATAAAAAATAAGAGCCCATAACTTTTTCATGCATATGGTTTAAAAAGTGCTTTCACATATAATTTACCTCTTTAATTTTTAGAAGGCCTTGGATTCCTAGGGTTCTTGAATTGCCTGAGGAAATTCTTATCACCAAGGCAGAAAAAGAGTGACTATTTTCTGTTAAAAGTAATAAAGGGAATCAACACTCAAAAAAGTCAAAGCTAGAGAGAGTGGTAAGTCTAAATTACAAATCGAGTAAGTCTGAAATGGGAGAAAGGTATAAAGATGTAGTGAATGTAGTTTTTACAATGGCAGTCTCGAAAATGTGGTCAACTAAAAGTGGGCAGTACCACCCTGCTGTACCCAGTGGACTGCGTGGAGAAAAACCTCATTTATCTCTTACTATATAACTGACCTGGGGCAAATTACTTAACCTCTTAAAGTCTCTCAGTTTCTTAATGTGTAAAGAGAGAGGAACTACTATTATCTTCCTCAGGGTCAGAGCACTTTCTCATGTGAAAGTGCCTAGCAGGGTGTCTGACTCCTAGGAAATACTCAACGTATGCTGGTTTCTTTCCTTCTGATGCCAGGCTCTGCGAAGCATGCCCCTTTGCCCTCCACTTAGTATTTCTGGTGATGGAGACATAGATCAGAAGAAGTGGATCCAGAAGAAAGGGCACATTTAAGGGGAAAAAAAAAAAAAAAAAAAAAAACAACTGTATCTGTATCTAGGTTGTGGATTATAAGATTATGTATAATTTCTGAATCTGAATTATTACTCATTTCATGTATCTAGAATATGTAAAATAAACAAATAAATAATAAATAATGTACCATGAAAAGGAAGACCAAAACTTATTTTCTAAAGGTTCCTACAGCTGTTCAATGCTACTTTATTTAATTCCAGCAAAATTCAGCCCTAAAACAAACCACCTCATCCGAAGTGCAGAGTGTCCCTCCCGTGTACAAAACACCGCACTTCCTGAACACAAATAATAAGCAACTTCCTGAACACAAAACAAGAGCATGGTGGCTGATAACATTACCCTCTGAAGAGATCAAAGCCAACTTACAAGATTAATAATATGTAAGAATCAAAATGATGCATATGATAAAAGTGGCCACCTCAGCACTTAGAACAAATGAAATTTATAGCAAGTTCTTAAAAAGAATACAGTGAGTCACATTTTGGCATTAGAAACTTAACATTCTATTCTTTAGAATACCTAAGGGAAAACTGTTTTTAAGTTTTTGCTAAAAGTAATGACTGATAACAGGCAATTCTGCATTTAGAAAAGAATATGTTACATGAAGAATTCTGAAATGCAAACTTATAAATCCAAATTCTCATCTGATAGCAGGGCTGGAGGTGACCTCATTCATTCGTTCATTCATTTATTCAACACACATTTATTGAGAGACTTTGACCATATGGGTTGGGCATGTAGATTGGACAGCATAAGTGAGAAATGGTATCAGCAATGACCTTAGTGAGTTAAGAAGTCAAGAATAAGTGAAGAGATACGCAATATTTTGATAAGCATCCTCTGGTATACTGTCCAGGAAGAGAACACATTTTCAAGCATTTACAAATAGGACTGGGCTCATGAGAGCTGAAACAGTAGCACTTACTGATGAGGCTCTCATATTTTTATTCTTATGTACCAAATTCATTCAGGTATCCAATTTCACAATTAGCTGAATTATTAGGGTACATTTTAAAAACTCCAAATAAAGATTTTCTATTTATGGGTTTTTCTATCGAATCTGGCAAAGCGAAGTAAAAGAATCTATATCTGCATTAATAGAACAATAATACTTTTCCCCTACATGCCTCCTTGGGAATTCCCCTCTCACGCCCTTCTCCCCGACATGTGTTCTAACATAAATTCGCCTGTGTAATGCAGTCACAGGTGAAGAGGGGCAGTGAGAATTCCTTCACAAAGTCAAAAGCTGAACTCTAATAGATACAGCGCTCTTCATATGAATATCTCTTCCATGGAAACAGCCAAGAGCTCCGGACATTACAAAGTTTTCAGAAGAAATGACATCAGATGTAGCAACAGCTGAAAACACCCTCATGAATCACTAATATAATTAAAACATGAGGCTCTCCATAAAAACTCAAGGAAGGCACATCTCAAGGGCCCAAGAAATCAGACTAGTGATTCTGCAGAACTACATAAACAACTCCTTTTTCCAGATAACACATGAGCCCAATATGAACTTCCTTAAAGAAGAAGGAAAAGAAAGGTTAAAATAAAGATGCTGTGAAATACCCTTCCTTTTCCTAATTCTTCAAAATAAGGGCAATAATCTCTGTCCTTAGAAAATTATAATAAAAATTGTACAATTGTAATAAAAAGTTACAATGCTAAAGTTTTCTCAGGATTTCATCTGGTATCAAAGTTTATAGTCCTTCCTTATCCTTTGTTACAAATGCAACTGTGCAGCAGTGCATAATACAAAAATCTCAGTCAGAAGGTGCCGAAACAATAAAGGCATGTAGCAATACAGGCCCAAAGTCCATGGGCTTCTTCATACACTTGTCAGTAACCTCATTCAAAAGTACAATGTTGAAAGTAATACTAAGGGGGAAAAGCACAAAGCCAGGCCTCTTTTAGGCTTATGTTGAAGAGGTAGGCTCATAAACAAATTTTAGGAAAACTAATATCTTTGTCAGTTTGCAAGTCAATTTAAAATATGCATTTCATCATTTACTTATCTAGTTATTGAAAAACTAATTTCTAATTTCCTTTTTCCTTCCTGTTGACCTTTGGACCTCTTTGTGACTTGTTAGCGCCTCTACTAGAAGATGTTAAAGAAAGAGTAAAACCAAAATAAATGAATAAATAAATATAGTATTGCCACCAACTATGAGAAGGCAAGATTTCAACAATGACTTGATTTTTTATTATACTGGACTTTCACTTTCCCATGATCTTGCTCTTACTTTTATGTCATTTTAGTCATTTGCGTTTGAGCTGGGATTCATAAAACACAACAGAATTCATAATACATTTTTAAAAATTAAATATTTTATGATATTCCAGTGTCCTGATTTATATACTACTATTGGCATTAGGCTTTAAAACAATATAGTGGGTAGAATTGTAGAACTTGGTAATATACATTAAAAAATCCATACCAATAATTAGATTGTTCAAAATGGGACATGGAACCACAAAACACCGTACCTTTCCCTTCCATTTTTTTTCCCTCCCTAAAAGCCACTAGATACAAATACCACTGAACTCTGGTAAACTTCCGTCAATCCCAACCATGACTCCCAAAGCACTACGTTTAGAGAGGGTGCACCACAAAAAACAACTCATTTTGCGGCTAAAGCAACAGCATATCAGCTACTCTGTTTTTAACTTAATATAGGGGTAGGGGCCTTTTAGCAAATCAAAACTTCATTAGAGAGACTGGTTGCAGCTGTTCTCTGGATGGGCACTAGGAAGCCTGTAGGATTCAGAGGGTTCCTGAGGACACTGCCCGTAGCCCTGAGGTGGCCCAGTAGGGAAGCAGCTTTTATCATCCACAGAAAGGAAGACTGTGATGGCTGATATACACACAGAGTAGCCCTGGGTGAGTTCACAGATGCGAGCGTGAGATTATTCTGGCATGGCTGTAGTAATCTCTTGCTGAGAGGTAGGAGAGGGTCATGAATATATGATGTGGGAATGAGGGTGTGGCAAGAGAGAAAAGAGAACCTGTCCCAGAGGGGGAAAGCCACTTGGTGTAATGTCTGCTTCACATGTAAAACCGCTGATGGTGCTCGGATGCTCAGAGCTTGTTATCATTTCTCCACTCATTTCGACATGAACGGGTCTGGATAAAGGTACAAGTCTCACCAGAGTCGATGGTTTAAGTAGTCATAGTTCTCTAAAGCACCATATTTCTTCTTTTGTCAGATATCATGGCATGAAAATAATGATTATTTGGTAATCTCATGATGCTTTATCCAGACGCAAAAGCATATTTTTAGGTGCTTAACAATCATTAGCAAATACATAGTGGACATTTTAAGATCTCCATTACATAGTGTAGCATTCCTTTAAAATGAAAAATTGCTCATCAAAGAGATCATAAGAAACTTCTATATAAAGGAACTTAAAAGTGGACTTATTTATAAGCAGTTTAAATTAAATTGCTTGCTTTTGGACAGCAGCAGGCATAGCATTATGTAGGTGCTTTAACTTCCATTTTTCCTTGTATTTGGGTTTTTAAAGGTTATAATCCATTGTAAATTTCAAGTATAATCGAAGCCTTTAAAAGACTTGAGAAATAAAAGTAGAAATCAGGTTTGAAAAATAGGACAAGAAAAATGATCATTTCTGGGTCGGCCTCGGATGATGTCATCATAGGTTCTAAATGTAATAGCCAAGCAGTGTACACTAACTCTTCCTGCCCATGTGACCTCTAACATCCATTTGGGCAAAACAACTAATATTTCAATAATTTTTTGGTTGAGAAGTGAGATTCAGAAGCAAAAGATTAAAGAGAGTTTAGAGTGCCAAGGATGAAACGATGTGAGTGTGTGTGTGTGTGTGTGTGTGTGAGCGTGAGCGCGCACGCGCACGCGTGGGGGGCCGAGGGGAGGAGGCATGAAAACTAACTCTTCCAGCACACACCCCTTTTGCTACTACAAGGGCATCCAGCAATCACATTTGCAATAGTAAAAATGCTGAAGAATCCTACAGTCTCTTTTCTTCCACAATCAGCCCTATCCTCTCCTACAAAGCCCTTCTTGCTTTATTGGTGCCAGGAAATTCTTCAGGGGTTAAATGGGGAAGTGCAGCCACTACCATTGTTGCAATAAATAAATGAATGAACCAGAACAAACCAGCAATCCATCCCTGAGAAACAAGTATCTTATTTTCTACAATTATATACATTAGCCGGTAACCATATATTTTTAAAAATTATATTTTATCTTTTGATGTGTGTGTATACATTATAGACACACATGCATCTATACAAAAAGAAGCACAGTGCCCTGCATACATATACATCAATACCTTAAAAAAAATTTTAGCATTATTTATTTCAATGAAAAGACAAATAGCTTTTAAAAAACCGGACAGGCTAGCAACTTCATCTCAAAGGCCTTATATTTTGCACATACAGCATATATAAACACACACACAGACACACACGCACACAGACACACACACACACAAAGGTTTTTTTTTTTCCCATGCCATAGACAATGCTAAAATATCTGAAATCAGGTTGCTATGCCAACAGATTTTTTTCCTAAAATGAATAAAATTATTAGGAGAGAGAAAACATTCTTGACTCCTTCCCTCCCATCCATGAAGCCGAGAGAGGCTCAGGGAGGGCGAGAGGCTGCCAGATGGGGAGGAGGGGAAGGAAGGGAAGGTGGGTAGCGGGGTGTTTGCTTACCAAAGATGCTGATTTGATCGTGGCAAAGCGCTCTCTGTTCCGGTAGTGGAGGGCCTGGCTCTGAACTGACTGGGTAGGCCGCGGCTCAGGCCTGGGATCGCCGTGGCCCGCCTCATCCCTTATGAATACATGATCCTGCAGAAATGGATAAAAACAAGGAGAAAGTCCAGCTGTGCTCTTTCCTCGCCGGCTGCCTCTCTCTCACCCCTCTTTCTGCACAAGCACTGCTGTTTGAAATGCATAGTTTAGCTCTCTGCTAGTCCCCGCAGCTCCCACGGTACAAAATGAATAAGCAACACATTGCAGCCTTCAGTTAGGAATGTCAGCTGATCGCTAGTGGGATGCCTTCTGAATCCCTGGCAGGCTTTTTCTTTACCTCCAGAATTACATATATGCAAAAGAAAAAAAGAATAGAAAAAATAATGCAATGTACAGACTCCTTAGAACAGTTTGCTTAAAACGCTGTAACCAGATAATTCCTTTAAAAATGTCATGTCCATGTCTAGCAAGGAGGATGCTGGTGGCTTTTAACATAAAAGCGAGCCTCCGCCTCATTCCCTTGAAAGATCTGCTTTCTCAATTTAATTTTATTTGAGATCTGTTCGGTAGGATCATCGTTCTGCCTAGAACCAATGTAGGCTTGTGCTGAACTGCCTCTCTATCTTGTGCTGGGAAGATTCGGCAGTCACTGAGGGATCCTGCTTTCCAGTCATGATCGTACACAGTTCTAGCACCTTCTCTCTACAGCTTCTGAAAGGATTTTTTTTTAGATTTAAAGCGACAGGCGTACAATTTTAACCAAATGCTACTTTCACAAATTCTTCTTCAACTCAGCATTGGTATGGTCACCAGACTGAGTAAAGCTGGAATTTAATGTCCTTGACTGATTTAATCAAGCCTGTGCTTCTTGATAGGCAAAGATAATTAATCTTGTTCTAACGCCCAGTGAAAAAATAGCATTCCCTGGAAGGATAATAATGGATGTTTCTTAAATGCAACTGAAATGACTTTTAAAGGGGAAAATGCTATCAAAGGACGATGTTCCTCTCTATAAAGATGAAGTGGTCAGTCATTAAGTGGCTATAACCCTTCAGAAAAAAAGACACTATAGTAATTTGTACCTCAAAAACATGTACAACCATGGGGGATTTTAAAATAGTACATGTTCAGGGTGGAAAAGGAGAAATTAATTCCTTATTTCCCTAGGGTTTTAGGAGAAACCATTTGTGAGAAGTCAGTATTGCATTTTATCCATGACCACTTGAAATTTTTTATAATGGCTCTTTTCTTCATCAGGAAACAAAAATTAAAGAGGTTTAGAAAATACAACATTTTATTATAGTCTAAAATTTTGGGAGAAATTAAATTTTACATCCAGATTTTTATGTAAAAGCCAAGACCCAAGATTAAAGTGGGCTGATTTTCTTTTTCCTTTTATACATTTAAAATGCTTTGATGTATTGGGAAGGTATCTACCATTACACCTCTCTGGAGAATTTTTTAAAATTTATGTATTATAGCTCAAATAACGAAGGGATCTTTAATAAACTTGCCATTGAGGGCATATATATCAAATTCAAGTATATTCTACAGCCATGCTGTCCAACAAGACAGTGACCAGCCACATATGACTACTTTAGCTAAAAATTCAATTCAATTAAAATTAATTAAAACAAAATTAAGTGCAAAATTCAGTTCCTAAGTCATACTAGCTATGTTTCAAGCACTTAGCAGCCATAGTTAGTGGTGCCATATTGGTGGCTTATAAAACTTACAAGTTTTTAAAACGTAAAAGAAAATATTTGAAGGGTCAGTTAAAATTATTCTACATGATTTCTTGTGAAATTTGAACTCTTATTTTACAGGGAAGAGTGAGAACGTGTGTAATTGGGATTCATGCACTAGGTTTAAAGTTCTAAAGAGGAAGGCACTGGGACCTGTTACCATTTACATTACTGCATATTTGCTAATAAATTTATGTCCAAAATTTAACTTAATATTACAGTGCCAGAAAAGCAAGCAGCTCTTAAATGCCAGTAATCGGAAGAGATATGTTAGGTAGAGGCCTGTGATTTTATATGAGATCTTAACAAGTCATAGTTTTGGTGAATGTGCTAACTTACCAAGTTTTGGTGAACTGGTTAACTTATAGTACACTGATTGAGAGGGAGACCTCAAATATGTGGGCAACAACTCAGTTTCACATTGTAATAACTTGATTTATAAGGATAACCAACGACACTAGAATCCACATTCTGCACATGACAGACCAGAACAAAATTTATTCATGTACAAATAGGTGCAATTTTATTGTTTAATCTCTGATAAAAATTAACTCCTTAGAAACATGGTTTAGGGTTCTGCTTCTCCAATTAAAAACCACAATATATTTTCTAAGTTTACTAAACTTGAGGAAGTTGAAGTACACTGGAAAAATTAAAACTTGAAATGACATTGATTTTAGTTGACACATCTATAATTAAATAACTCAAATATATTTTTAAAATAATGCTATTTTTGTAGTCCAAAGAATAGTTTCAAAATTTTAACACACTTTAAATATAATAATGCTAATAATATAACTCTTTGCTTCCCCTAAATTTTTTTCCTTTTATAAAATCATTCTCAGTTTTCCAGATCATTTTCATAATAGAGATCACCATCAGTAAAAGTCTTCAAATATTATACAAGAGACCACAAAATGGAACAAAATTTTAGTCTAACAGTGGATAGTCATTTCAAGTACATTAGGAAATGAATTTTAAAATATTCAATTCCACTGCATAAAGCAAGTTCAAAACTCCAAAGACAGCTTATGAAGCTATTTAAAAATGGGAGAATGTAACTTGAGAAGTAAGCTCAAAGAAATTAAAGTATCAACTTTACCGGAAGTATTTTCTGTTGGTTATACCGCCCCTTTAAGTAACAGTGCCTTTGTAAAAGACCACTATACCTGGCTTCCAGAGTTTCTGAACTGCACACATCTTAAGATTTAACAATGGAAAGGGTTAACTTCTATTTTTATGCAGTTATGCACTAGATACAGATTATTTACAAATGATAAGGCTGAAATCTTCAAAGAATGATTTTAGATGATTAAGAAGAATAAATCTACTTTGCCAAGGAAAAATATATGGCATGGTTATAATTTATCTTTAAAACATAATCGTCCAGGAACAAACAAAAATAACTCTTTGAAATACCAGTTTTAAGTAAACCTACGTTAACCTGGTAAACTTACCACGTTGTTTTTGTTTTTGAGACAGTATTGCTCTGTTGCCCAGGCTGGAGTGTAGTGGCACTATCTTGGCTCACTGCTACCTCTCCACCTCCTGGGTTCAAGTGATTCTCGTGCTCAGCCTCCTGAGTAGCTGGGACTACAGGCACGTACCACCATACTCAGTTAATTTTTTTGTATTTTAGTAGGGATGGGGTTTCATATGTTGCCCAGGCTCGTCTCAAACTCTTGAACTCAGGCAATCTGCCTGCCTTGGCCTTTCAAAGTGCTCGGATTACAGGCACGAGCTACTGTGCCCAGCCCACAACAGTTTCATCATAAAAAATAAATGTCTTCAGATTAAAAAGGAAGCTGTCATAATGTTTGTTCAAAATCTTTGGTAAAAGAATTGAATTTCTGTATAAGAATGAAATATGTGAAGCATGAGGCACAAACTTTACTATTATACCATAGACAAGGGGCTTTTCTTTTATTTGGAAGTCTTTCCTTTAGGGGTCTGACCTTCACTTCACTTCTGAAATGAAGGCTCCTGGTGTAGGCATTTGCCTAGAGTTTCTTTTTCTAAATATATTTTCTTCTCACTATGTTGCCCAGGCTAGTCTTGAACTCCTGGGCTCAAGCGATCTGCTCGCCCTGGCCTCCCAAAGTGCTGGAATTACAGGCGTGAGCCATAGCGCCCAGCCACTTGCCTATAGTTTCTAAATGAACTTGACTTTAACCTAGGAAGTCACTCCTCTGGACTGAGTTGTACTTTGGGTTTACCTTTATCACAGTACTCATCACACTTACTTGTCTGCCTCTGCATAAGGCTGTGGGCTTTTTGAAGGCAGAGTAAATGTCGTTTGAAAAATCTCAGTCTCCCTAGCACCTGGCATAGTGCTTGATACTTAGTAGGCATTCAGTACATGTTTGCTGAATAAACAAACACAAGAATATAGGTCTGAGGAGATTTTGAGCAAATGACATTTTCTTTTGGATTATTTAACAGAATTCAAATTTGTATTTCATAAAAACCTGCCACTCTGTACTCTAAGAAAGTCGTAAAATAGTGACACACACATAAGCACACCTTTACACAGCGGGGTGTGTGGGGATGTATCTAAAAATGGCTTTTATCCGGTGATGAGAAACCTTTTTATAGACTCCCACACTTTTTACGCTGTGGAGAAGGGATCAGCAGACCCACCACCACTCTCCTTTGTTTTGTTCATTTTAAAATTATTAAATAATTGCCAAAGCAGGTGTAGCTATCAAAAGCTGGGGCTGGAGGAAGGGGAGGAGAAGATGAAAAAGCGTCTTTTAACTTGGAAGGATAGTTGGAGAGAAAAGATGACTAGCAAAAGGCTGAGGAGAAAGAAAGAGAAGTAACAGCTCCGTTTAAGAAACATTACCTTCATCTGTTAATTTACTTCTACTTTGCCAAATGTGAGTTGAAGAGTCAAAGAACCCGCCCCTCTATTCAGCAAAAATAATAGGAAAGGCCACTGAAGCAAGTGAAAATAAACCAGAATATCCTATTCCCTCAAGGACATTTCTTTCTTTTTTTTAATCCCGCAAAGATGGTGAAAGCTGTTCCTTTCTTAAAAGAGAGGAGTGGGAAAGAACTAACACTGGCAATAGGAAGGGTCAAATAAAGCTTTAGGAGTCAGGGTAGAATGGCCTTTTTTCCCCCACAACCAGACGGAGTCTTGCTCTGTCGCCCAGGCTGAAGTGCACTGGCATCATCTTGGCTCACTGCAACCTCCGTCCTCTCCAGGTTTAAGCAGTTCTCCTGCCTTAGACTCCGGAGTAGCTGAGATTACAGGCGCGTGCCACCACGCCTAGCTAATTTTTGTATTTTTAGCAGACAGGTTTTCACTATATTGGCCAGGCTCCTCTCGAACTCCTGAACTCTTTATCTACCTGCCTTGGCCTCCCAAAGTGCTGAGATTAAGGGTGTGAGCCACCGTGCCTGGCCAGTAGAATGACTTTTTAAAACAATAGTTTTTGGAACACTTATTATATTTTATAGAATGAAGTGTTGCCCCATTTAAAAAAAAAAAAAAAGAAAAGAAAAGGAAAAAATGTTCTCTATGTTCTCTAAATAATCCCTAGAAAGAGACCCTTATGACTGGAGTTCAATAAGCATACCTAAAATAACACTGATTCAAGAACAATGCTTTTAATATATTAAAGTCTTATGATCTATACTAATAGAAGGCAGCAATAGGCAAAGGGAATTAATTTTATACTTTAGTAAAATAAAAACACACCTTTTGATTAACAAATTTAAAAGACAGACTTTGTTGCTTAGGATAATATTAAAATATTATTTGCTATGGCTCTATACACAATGATTTTAAGGAATGGGATGGGCTGGGCGCGGTGGCTCAAGCCTGTAATCCCAGCACTTTGGGAGGCCGAGATGGGCGGATCACGAGGTCAGGAAATCGAGACCATCCTGGCTAACACGGTGAAACCCCGTCTCTACTAAAAATACAAAAAATTAGCCGGGCGAGGTGGCGGGCGCCTGTAGTCCCAGCTACTCGGGAGGCTGAGGCAGGAGAATGGCGCGAACCCGGGAGGTGGAGCTTGCAGTGAGCTGAGATCCGGCCACTGCA